>NC_081405.1:486789551-487122884 GCF_030272615.1 Cryptomeria japonica | reverse complement strand
AAGTTCTTGTTCTAGTTCAAAATGTCATTTACCTTGATCATAGAGCATCCTGATGTAGCATGAAGATTTTCAAAACAAAGGATATGTAGTTAGAGTCATGTCTTCAGACACATAGAATAGTTTCAATTGTTTATTTGTAATTTTGTTTTGATAAATTACATGTAAAAATAAAAATTGTAATTGCAAGTTAACTAATCACTTGCACTTTTGTAATCACATGTAAAGCAACTACAAGTTGAATTATATTAGGACTGTAGTTGGAATAAGTCATGGTGGTTGAGAGAATTTCTCAAGTTAGTTAGGATCCTCCCACCTTTTTCTCAAGGCTCCTCTCCTATAAATACTTGAGGGGGTCTATTGTAATTTTTGTCTTTTGGCAATGCAACAAAATTTAGCCATTTTGTATGTGCACTCTAAGACTTTGAGCTTAGATATAAATAAAATTGCTTTTAATCAAAGAGGCAAGTTGTGTTGAGACTTTGTACCAATTCAAGTTGTTATGAGATGACATTTTTTGGAATTGATTGTGATTTTTGTTCTATTGTTGAAGAGGGATTTAAATTCAATCTTGCAGACTTTGAGCTGCTAATTGTATTTAGAGTTATATGTTTGGTTTTCAAACTTGGTTTTGTAGACTTTGAGCTACTTATCATATTTAAAGCTAGTGTGGAAAGCTCAACTGGGAAGATAGCTTGTAGACTTTGTGCTGCTTGTATTTTTAAGACTTGTGCATGAAAGGAGAAGTGCATCATATGGTCAGAGTTTGAGTTGATGTGTGTTGCACATTGTTATCATTTTGAGAAGGTTGATAGGACAGTGGAAGTGCTGAAGACTGTGCTTTCATTTCTGTTTTCCCATCTCAGGAAGTGACAGAGGTCTTTGTGCTTTCATGGAAACTTTGCTTCCCTTTATATTCCAAAAGTCCTACAAAAAAGTCTCGTTTCTGTATTTGTTGTTGTTTATTTTCAATTGCTATTACTTTTCTGAGAAGGGAAAAGAGTATAGTTTTTCTTGAAAGAAGAAGAAAGACTATTGTCTCACCCATATTAGATTACTTTAGTTTGTAGATAGGGAGAGTATCATACTCACTCTTTCGTTTGGAGTCTAATGTCTTGTTTTCAGAATAACTTTTCTCGGGTTTCTGCTGAACAAGAGATTTAAAATATTTGTTAATTCTATCTTAGAATCTCTTATATAAATTCGTTGAATCATTACATAGCAGATTGACCCATCCGAGTCACCATTGGCGACTTTGTTGAGGATACATGGTGTAGGGGCACTTTTAAATTTTTGTTGAGTTTGTTTTTAGGATGTTGGAATCATGTTTTTAGTTTTGTAATAAGGCCAAGAGGCCATTAAGTGTGTGCTCAAATGATTGTAAGGGCTCTAAGAGTCTTTGTTTGACCAACGTTGGGTTGTGAGCTCTTAAGGGTGCCAGGTAGAGCACTTAATAGGATAAGTTGTTTTTGGGTTAATGTAGGTTGGTTGATGTTATTTTGAAGTTGTTAAGGTCTATGAGTCATTTGAAAGTGACCAAGTTTGAGTTTGAGCAAAGTCGCTCACCTATGCAACAAATTGCAAAAGTTGCTCACAACAACTTTGCAACATTTTCAGACACCAACGGTTAGTTGGTTGACACAATCAGTTGTGAGCGTTTGTAACTACTCCAAGGCCAATATAAGGCTTGGAAAGACCGAAGATAATTGGTTGTTGTTGAAGGCGGTTGAAGATCTGAAGCAAATAAACAAATTTGGTTTTCCCATTTGTGTGTGTTCTACTGAGTTTTTGTTGTTCTTTGCAAGTTGTACGACCTGTATGGATTGACACGTCCAAGACAGGGTCATGGGTTGTTAGATTGGATTCTTACCTTCATTTTGTTTGTGATTTTGAGTCTTGAAGTGTTGTAGTTAGTGAATAATCTTCATTTTGTTGCAGGCGTGTTCAAGAGCCATAAAAACCAAGGTTTTGAGAGCAAAATGACTCCAACCTAACGTTCCATGGTGGATTTCCTCTCTGAAACCTTGTGGAATATTAGGTTGCAATGTATTTTATGTTTTATTTTTGGTTTTGAGATAGGGGAAGCCAAATCAAAGATTTGCCACCATACCCTAAGCTTAACACGTTGAGTTGGCAAGCATTAGGAATCAGGGATAACATGCCCTAATTGGGGGAATCTGGTGGGAGGAAGTGAAGTATGATTGGAGTGGAATTCCATATTGAAGCACAAACCCCAAACTATCATCAATTCACTCAGGCAATCGGACTGGTGAAGGAGTTTTGAACAATCCCTATTTTTAAGGCTTAGGAAGGGGCAATTAGGCCTAATTAACCGGTAAGGGTTAGATATGTTAATGACAAACCCACCTCCGGTTTTGAGATATTGTATGTAAACCCCAAAATGTGTCTAGAATGTAAAAGAGTTCATAGGGTTGTTCAAGAAGTTTAACCAGTAAATGCAAAATACCTTGTTGACAGGGCTACTAGAATTAGGTCTCTGGTTAAGCCTAAAAGTGCAGTTTGTTTGTAAAACACCAAACCGGTAAGTGTCAAAGCTCTTGAGTAAGGAATAGGGTTGGGAATTCCTCCAAGCTCATCAATCCTAATGTGTGTAGTGTGGAGAATGAAGATCTTGTGGTAGAGGGGTTGAACTCTCCGGTTGAGTGTGAAAGGGAGTGGGAAAACAAGGTCTCCTAGCCAAGAAAATGGAACTCACAAAACAACAAGTGCTTATCTTAGCCTAAGGACCTTGGGAAGGTCAGAGAGGGTAAGTCTTGCAAACCTTTGGAGGGTCTGAGGTGTAGAATCATTCGATGGTTTTTGTGTAGCTTGGAGGAGATACCTAGACAAGGTAGCACAAACCGGTGAGAGACAATCCACTCTAGATCAGATTGGTATCAGAGCCAATTGTTTGAACAAAGTGGTGTATGTCAAACCTAGAGATAGAGTTAGAAGCCAACAACATGCCACCAAAGGCAATGAGCCAAGAGGCCATCAGGAAGTTGGTCCAAGACATGCTTATGGGAGCAAGAAACCAAGAAGGGCAAGGGCAAAGTCACTGAATGGGGTGATGAACTTGATGATGAAGATGCACATGCTATAGGAGTCATAACAGAAAAGGAGTTGGACAAAGATCGATAGATCTTCTTGGATGCCCTCAAGTCACTCAATAAAGACAACATAGAAGGTTTACCTATCTATAGTGGAAGCCTAAATGGAGAAGAGTTATTGGATTGGATAGAAGCTTTGAACAATCATTTTGAATACAGGGAAGTTGCAGAAGAAAAGAGGGTCAATTTGGCCAAGTCAAGATTGAAGGGATCAGACCTAGTGTGGTGGAACATGATGCAAGAAGAAAGAGAACAAACCAGAAGAAAGAAGATCACCTCTTGGGAGAGGATGAAGATCAGGGTTAAAATTCAATTCCTACCTATAGATTATGAGGTGTAGATGTACAAGAAGTTGCAAAATTTGAAACAAAGAGAAATGGATGTGAGCACCTATACAAAGGAGTTCAACAAACTTACTCTAAGAGCTAGGAAGCAAGAGGAAGAAGTGGAGAAGGTTGCAAGGTACTTAAATGGCCTTAAACAAAACATTCAAGATGAGATCAACATGATAGCACCTGAGATAGTCCATAAATTCTTTCAGTTAGCCTTGAGAGTAGAAGATAAGATCAAAAGGAAAGGTGAACATAATCAAAGGGGCAGAGGAGGCAGCAGATACAGAGGAAGAGGCACCTACTGGAAGGGGCTATAATCCCAGTAAGAATGATGAAGGCAATCAATCAGAGAATGGTGGTGATACTCCTAACAAAGGAGGATAGTTTAGAGGCAACTCTAGAGGGAGAAATAACTATAGAGGCAGATTTGACAATTCGGGAAGAGGAACCACAGTCTTCACTGGCAAATGCTACCATTGTCAGCAAGTGGGACATACCATGAGTCGGTGTCCTGAAAAGACTTCAAGCTCTCACATGGGAGACATGAGAACTCATTTGGTACAAGAAGACTGTCAAAGTGTTACCTCACCAATTAGCAAGGCAAGACCGGTCCTAGAAGGAGAGAACCTGATGATGAGAAGGACCTTGTTGAAAGTACCACAATCCAAAGAACCTACTCAAAGGAAAACACTTTTCAAAACCACCTACAGATCTCATGGTAAGATTTGTAAAGTTATAGTGGATTCAAGGTCTACTAAGAACATTGTAGCAGTTGAGATGGTAGACAAACTAAAATTGAAAAGGTTGCCACATACCACCACCTATAAGGTATCTTGGTTGAGTAAAGGTCAGCATGTGCTTGGAGATGAGCAAGCTTGGGTAGATTTTGAAATAGGAGATTACAAGGATAGTGTGCTATGTGACATATTACCCATGGATGCATGTCAGTTGCTGTTAGGATGACCTTGGCAGTATGATGTCAAAGCCATACATGATGGGGAGAAGAATTCCTATGTTATCACCAAGGAAGGTAGAAAGTTTCAAATGGATCCTTTGATTGATCAAGGTGAAGAAAGACATGTTGGATCAAGTGTTATGTTGCTCAGTGGGAAAGAGTTCTTGAAGTTGTTGAAGCATGAAGAGAACCAAGGATGTGCTCTTATAGTGAAACCCAAAGAAGAGAGAAAGACTGAGACCAAACCCGTGATACCTCAAGAAGTGCAGACCTTACTAGACTGGTACAAAGACATAGTTGTCAATGAGATTCTGGATGCCTTACCCCCTATGAGAGATGTTAACCATCAGATAGAACTCATACCTGGTTCAACTTTGCCAAACAAAGCTGCTTACAAAATGACACCTACTCAAAATGAGGAAATAGCAAAGCAAGTGCAGGAATTGCTAGATAAGGGGTTGATAAAGAAGAGTTTAAGTCCATGTGCAGTGCCTACTGTTTTGGCACCTAAGAAAGATGGCAAGTGGAGGATGTGCATTGATTCAAGGGCCATCAACAAAATCATGATTAGATACAAGTTTCAAATGCCAAGGATTGAGGATCTAATGGACTACCTAGGTGGAGCTTGCTACTTTTCTAAAGTGGATTTGAAATCAGGTTATCATCAAATTAGGATCAGACTAGGTGATGAATGGAAGATAACCTTTAAAACAAATGAGGGGCTCTATGAATGGTCGAAGGAGGAGCATATCAAACATCTTAATCAAGTTTTGAGGAAGCTACATCAAGAAAAGTTGATCATCAACTTGGATAAATGTGAGTTTTTCAAAAATGAATTGGTGTATCTTGGTTTTGTAGTTTCTCAAGGTTGTTTAAAAATGCATCCATCAAAAGTGGAAGCAATAGTGAATTGGCATACTCCTAAGTCAATAGGAGATGTAAGAAGTTTCCATGGTTTAGCTTTTTTTTATAGGAAATTCATTAGAGGTTTTAACCATGTGTGTGCACCTATCTTGAACACTATCAAAGGTGGGATAAAATGTCAGTTTAAGTGGACTAGTGCAACAAACAAGGGGTTTGAGTTGTTAAAACAAAAGGTAGCAGAACTCCCTTACCTTAGGCTCTCTAATTTCAATCATCTCGTTACTGTGGAGTGTGATGCTAGCAAGTTGGTTATAGGGGCTGTTTTGAGTCAAGAAGGTCACCCGATTGCATTTTTCTTTGAGAAGCTCAATTAAGCAAAACAAAAGTATTCTACCTATGATCTAGAGTTATATGCCATGGTGCAAGCACTTAAGAAGTGGCAACATTATTTATTACGTAAAGAGTTCATAGTCTACACTAACAATCATGCACTTAGTTTTTTGAATGGGCAAGAGAAATTGAATCAAAGCAACTCAAGTGGGTTGAGTATTTGCAAGCCTGCACCTTTTCCATCAAGCATAAGAAAGGAGACACCAATAAGGTAGAAGATGCCTTAAGTAGAAGGGTTCTAACCATTCAAGAAGTCCAACTACAAAGTGTGGGGTTAAATGACCTCAAAGACCTCTACCAAGGTGACAGATTTTGGTGAAGCATATGATGTTTGCTCAAAGTTTGCTAATGCTTGTTATGTTGCCTATTCTGATTTTATGTTGCAGGAAGGCTTATTGTTTAAAGGACACTTACTTTGCATACCACAGTGTTCTATGAGAGACAATATCATCAAGGAGAAGCATCAAGGCATTCTAAGTGGACATTTTGGTCTTGACAAGACCTTAGAGTAGGTTGGCAGGTTCTACCATTGGCCTAAACTATAGTCAGATGTTAGGAGATTTGTGGAGAAATGTGCTATTTGTCAAAGGGCTAAGGGTACCTCCAATAATGCAGGTGTGTATCAGCCTCTAGCCATACCAACAAGGCCATGGGAGTGTGTGAGTATGGACTTTGTTCTTGGTTTACCTAGAACTCCGAAAGGATATGACAGTGTCTATGTCATAGTGGATAGATTCAACAAGATGGCACACTTTGTGCCTTGCAAATGCACTAATGATGCCTCCTACATAGCAGGGTTGTTCTTCAAAGAGATTGTAATGATCCATGGTTTACCACTTAGCATTGTGAGTGATAGAGATACAAAATTTGTGAGCCACTTTTGGCGAACCTTTTGGAAGAAACTTGGTACTAACCTTTCTTTTTCATCTGCATACCATCCACAATCTGATGGTCAAACTGAAGTAGTAAATAGGTCCTTGGGTAATTTACTGAGATGTCTCACCAAACAACATGGTCAAGTTTGGGATCTAGTATCAGGACAAGCAAGTTTGGGATCTAGTATTGGGACAAGTAGAGTATGCCTACAATGACTCTGTCAATAGGAGCACATGCCAAAGTCCATTTGAGATTGTATATGGATATCATCCAAGGGGTATCTTAGAACTCAGAGATCTTAGTTCCATGGACCATAGGAGTGCTCAAGGTGAAAACTTTGTAGAGAATATGAAGGAGATCCATGAACAAGTCAAGAAGACATTGCAGCAGAACAATGAGAAATACAAGACACAAGCAAACAAAACAAGAAGAGAAGTACACTACAAGATAGGTGATCTAGTTATGGCCTACTTGAGAAAGGAGAGACTTCCTAAGGGGTAGCCTAGCAAACTATGCATGAAGAAAATTGGACCTCTTAAGGTTGTGCATAAGTATGGCAACAATGCCTATGAGGTGGAACTGCCACCAAACTTGGGAATATCACCAATCTTTAATGTATGTGATTTGTTCCAGTATAAAGGAACTTAGCTAGTCGCAAACCAAGAAGAGTCTACTGCTACTGAAGAGGTAGATTGGATACAAGACCTAGCTCCAAGCCAACCAGTGACATTGGAATGCATTTTAGATTTCAACATTGTCAAAAGGACTAGGAAAGGAGTCTATAGAGACTACTAGGTTAAATGGACAGGTTTCCCTGACTCTGAAGCTACATGGATGTCTGAAGGAGATATACTACAGCATGGGACCACTGTTCAAGCCCTATCCACTCGAGGGACTTGAGTTCTTCCTACCCCGGGAGTATGGTGCAAGGGCACTTAGCAAATTTGTTGAGTTTGTTTCCAGGATGTTGGAATCATGTTTTTAATTTTGTAATAAGGTCAAGAGGCCATTAAGTGTGTGCTCAAATGATTGTAAGGGCCCTAAGAGTCTTTGTTTGGCCAATGTTGGCTTGTGAGCTCTTAAGGGTGCCAGGTAGAGCACTTAATAGGATAAGTTGTTTTTTGGGTTAATGTAGACTGGTTAATGTTATTTTGAAGTTGCTAAGGTCATATGAATCATTTGAAAGTGACCAAGTTTGAGTTTGAGCAAAGTCGCTCACCTATGCAACAAATTGCAAAAGTTGCTCACAACAACTTTGCAACATTTTTAGATACCAACGATTAGTTGGTTCACACAATCAGTTGCGAGTGTTTGTAACTACTCCAAGGCTAGTACAAGGCTTGGAAAGACTGAAGATAATCGGTTGTTGTTGAAGGTGGTTGAAGATTTGAAGCAAATAAACAATTTTGGTTTTCCCATTTGTGTGTGTTCTACCAAGTTTTTGTTGTTCTTTGCAAGTTGTACAACCTATATGGATTGACACATCCAAGACAAGGTCATGGATTGTTAGACTGGAGTCTTACCTTCATTTTGTTTGTGATTTTGAGTCTTGAAGTGTTGTAGTTAGTGAATAATCTTCATTTTGTTGCAGGTGGGTTCAAGAGCCCTAAAAACCACGGCTTTGAGAGAAAAATGACTCCAACCTAACGTTTCATGGTGGATTTTCTCTCTGAAACCTTGTGGAATGTTAGGTTGCATTGTATTCTATGTTTTCTTTTTGGTTTGTGACCAAGTTTGAGTTTGAGCAAAGTCGCTCACCTATGCAACAAATTGCATAAGTTGCTCACAACAACTTTGCAACATTTTCAGACACCAACGATTAGTTAGTTGACACAATCAATTGTGAGCGTTTGTAACTACTCTAAGGCCAGTATAAGGCTTGGAAAGACTGAAGATAATCGGTTGTTGTTGAAGGTGGTTGAATATTTGAAGCAAATAAACAATTTTGGCTTTCCCATTTGTGTGTGTTCTACTGAGTTTTTGTTGTTCTTTGCAAGTTGTACGACTTGTACGGAT
Source organism: Cryptomeria japonica (assembly GCF_030272615.1). Lineage (NCBI taxonomy): Eukaryota > Viridiplantae > Streptophyta > Pinopsida > Cupressales > Cupressaceae > Cryptomeria > Cryptomeria japonica. The sequence continues at coordinate 487,114,344 of NC_081405.1, read as the reverse complement.
TGACACATCCAAGATAGAGTCATGGATTGTTAGATTGGAGTCTTACCTTCATTTTGTTTGTGATTTTGAGTCTTGAAGTGTTGTAGTTAGTGAATAATCTTCATTTTGTTGCAGGCAGGTCCAAGAGCCCTAAAAACCAGGGTTTTGAGAGAAAAATGACTCCAACCTAACGTTCCATGGTGGATTTCCTCTTTGAAACCTTGTGGAATGTTAGGTTGCAATGTATTTTATGTTTCTTTTTCGTTTTGAGATACGGGAAGCCAAATCAAAGATTTGCTACCATACCCTAAGCTTGGCACATTGAGTTGGCAAGCATTAGGAATCGTGGATAACATGCCCTAATTGGGTGAATCTGGTGGGAGGAAGTGAAGTATGATTGTTGTGGAATTCCATATTAAAGTACAGACCCCAAACTATCATCAATTCACTCAGGCAATCGGACTGGTGAAGGAGTTTTGAACAATCCCTATTTTTAAGGTCTAGGAAGGGGCAATTAGGCCTAATTAAGTGGTAAGGGTTAGATATGTTAATGACAAAACCCACCTCCAGTTTTGAGATATTGTATGTAAACCCCAAAAGGGTGTCTGGAATGTAAAAGAGTTCATAGGGTTGTTCGGGAAGTTTAGCTAGTAAATGTAGAATACCCTGCTTACAAGACTATTGGAATTAGGTCTCCGATTAGGCCTAAAAGTGCAGTTTGTTTGTAAAACACCAAACTGGTAAGTGTCAAAGCTCTTGAGTAAGGAATAGGGTTGGGAATCCTTCCAAGGTCATCCATCCTAATATGTGTAGTGTGGGGAATGAACATTCTGTGGTAGAGGGGTTGAACTCTTTGGTTGAGTGTGAAAGAGAGTGGGAAAAAAAGGTCTCGTAGCTAAGAAAATGGAACTCACAAAACAACAAGTGCTTATCCTAGCCTAAGGATCTTGAGAAGGTCAGAGAGGGTAAGTCTTGCAGACCCTTGGAGGGTGTGAGGTGTAGAATCATTGGATGGTTCTTGTGTTAGCTTAGAGGAGATACCTAGACAAGGTAGCACACATCGGTGAGAGACAATGCACTCTACATCAATATGATACGTATCCAAAAGCCCCACGCTTTTGTTTGAAGTATACCGGTATCCTATTCATTGTAATTACAGTTTTTCAAAATCTCACCAGGGACATGTAAGATGGCTGCTCAAGGTCCTTGGGGGAATGCTTTTGGTCCGTTGAATCTGACTCTGCCATTATATGCTCTTCCTGATGGTTCGAGGAAGAACTTTCCGAAGTTCTTTGGAGACAGACGACAACATCCAGATGAGCACATTGCTGCCTTCTATATTGCATGTGGTGTGCTTGGTGTGGAACATGAGGATGTTTTAGTGAGACTTTTCATTGAGACACTCCAAGGTGTTGCTGCAGATTGGTTCTATCACCTCGCACCACATACCATCGTAAATTGAGCTACACTTAGAACAAAGTTTGAGGAGAGGTTCAAGCTTGCAAAAGATGCTCATGCTTTGTTAGCACAACTGACTCAAAAAAGGAGTGACATGAACCCATGTGGGAGTTTGTGGCTAAATTCAACATGTTGTCTAACATAATTCCAACTATTGCTCAACCTACCGTTGAAAAATTTGAAGTGCTTTTTCATTAATGCTCAAATGCTTGAGGTAAGTTTCTTGTTGAGAAGGGTTGTTCCAAGAGACCTTGCAGCAGTGCAAACCTTAGCAATTGATAGTGAAGATGATCTTATCGTTGCTATTAAGATAAAGATAGAATTAAATGGGTCCAAAGAAAACTCTTCTTTGGGATCATGAGCTACCAAGAGGACAGATCCCATGGTGCAAAAGTTGGCTAATGAGTTGGTTGTCGTCAAAAGGCAAATAGCTCAAGGTGTATTCTATTCCACTTATGATGAAGACATTCCAAGGAGGCCATATCCAAATAATGCTCCTAGTTATGTAGCTGAAAATCAAGAGAAGCTTCCTTCAACACCAGAAGGGCTTGCTCTTGAGGCACCACCAACAAATGCAGCAGTGGAGAATTCTGAATCTCAACAAAGTGATCTTGCTGGTCTCTTCCAAGAGGAGGAGGAAGCAAACATAGTTGGCGACTTTCAAATTTGGTTTATCCAGTTCCATAAAGCTAATGAACAAAAAGAAAAGACTATATCAGATACCATGAGGAATACACAACAAGAGGTTGAAGGCCACCTTTGCAAGGTGTTGATGAAGGAGGACAATCACATCATGGGATGTGAAAAGATGATTTATGAAGATAAAAATGAGGTTTTTGTAGTTTGGTTTGATGAATTGCCCTCTTTTGTGGAGAAAGATGAAGTAAACCTACTCAAAGCAACATCAACAACAGTTTTAGAACATAAAGATAATTCTTTTGGAGTTTGGAGAGTTTGATGAGAGTTGTCATGAAGAAAAGTTCATCTCTCCTATTCAAAAGAGCAAAGAAGATATTGAAGAGGATACGTTTTGGGATGAGATGGAACTTTTTTGTTCAAGCTTTAATGCCAAACTAGTATCCCATAAGTTATAAGATCATGAGAAGCTTCAGAAAGATGAAAATCAAGAGTCTATTTTCTAGGGTGGAGGTTTTGATAGTTTTTCAGGTCCTCAAGAAAGTTCTTCTAAGGTTGAAATAGAATATTTTATGCATGAGAGATCTACCCTAGAACTTGATGAAGATCATTTCATGAGTACTATAGAAGAGTCTTGTTCAAGTCTTGTTGATGATTCTCTCCAATAAGAAGTTTGTGAACAACATACTGAGGAATGCAATGTAGTCGTGTTTTTACTTGACTCACATGAAGGAGATCTTTCCGTTCAGCATGAGGTTGTCATGGTTGAAAAACCAGTTGTTCAAGTTGCAGCTAATAAGAAGGATTCAGTCTTTGTACGATCAAGAGGATGTCCAATCAGGCATCTTGCTTGGTTGGAGGCTAATGGAAAACTAGAGGTTCCACTTGTACATGAGCTTGAAGATACAATGGAGAAAAGAATTAAGGATGCATCTATGGTTGAGCAAGAGTAGTCCAAATTCATTGATCTACTTTGGAGCAGCAAAACATATGATTCATTTCAAGAGGAAGCTGAATTTGTTCATCTTTTCCAAGGAGTGTTGCATCAAGTTCCGGTACACTTATTCGTGCTTCCATTGGTTGTGGTTGCTCATGATCATGCAAGGTACTGCAAGCTGTTAAAAAGAGGCAACTACTTTAGTGATCTAGTGAATGGTTTCATTTAAAAAGTTTTCATTGTGGCTAGTGTAGGATAGGTAGGTTTCCATTTCTAATAAGTGCAGTTGCATAGGTTAGCGTCTTATTTTTAGTTAGCTCCTTTGTGTCAGTCATATCATCCTTCTTGTCGTCTATGTCTTTATTGCTCGAATCTGTAACCCAATCGATACTAATGCACTTAGAGTTCTGGATTCTACTCCTTTCAATCGTTCCAAAAATCAAAGGAAGTTCCCCAGTCAGAGCCAACTATTGTCCTCATTTTTTTATTTTCGAAAATGGGACAACCCTTACAAAATTTGGGTTTAAATGTGTTATTTTCGTCTCCAAGGCACGCTTTACAAGGTACATAACTCACATTTCTTAGTGTGAAATCATCGGGGGGGTGTCTTTGCCATCATTGTCCAACTTTTGGTGAGTTGTCTTCTTTTTCCTAGCTTTTTGTGCAATTTTGAGTTTCAGGATAGTCACTGTAGGTTCCAGATTTTACTCTTAAGGAATGCTTCTCGAGGCAAAAATTTTGCTTCTTGTTGAACTTGGCTGATCTTTGGTTCATCCTCAATCTACATTTCAAATTTCCTAGTGTTTCGAGTTTGTTTGTTATGTCTTTCCTTCAAAATCGAGTTTTTTCTTCTTGACTGCAGGTGTGAAATTTTCTTTCTATTGCAGGTTAGGAGTTTCCTTTATGTTTTAGTGTTGTAGGGGTTTTTTCTAGCAATTACAAGTGAACTTTTAAAAAAACTTGTAACTTGCTTTTTATTTCCCCTTTTCCCTTTTTGTCTTGTAAGTTGTTTGTAGGAACTTTTTGGACAAATTGCAAGTGAATTTAATATTACAAGTTTAATGAGAATTTGTAACTTCTCATAAAAGTTCATACTTTGTGCTTTTAAGTTGTAATAGGGATTTTATTTTCCTATTACAAGTGTTTTAAAGTTTTTAAAGTCCGTTTTGTCTTGTGTCTTACTTGTAATGAGAATTTTATTTTTCTAGTACAAGTTTTTATGTTTTTATTGTTTTGGTTGTAATGGAAATTTTATTTCCCTATTACAAGTTTTTTTCTCTTTCTTTTTGTCATTTCTTCCCTAAAACCCGAATTTACCCAAGTGAAGGGAAAAGTGATACAATTTAAAACTTGCAAAGGGGTTTTTAAAATCCGATTGCATCTTTGGAAGACACATTTTGCTTGTAGTTGGAGATGAAGAACCTGACCCGCAATCTTCTTCCCATGAATTCAATTTTGGTGGCATTCTTCCCCGAAATCCATTCCACATTCATGCTAAATTGTTAGGAATCAATGTTAGTTGCCACATTTTCTACCAAAAATGGTTTGGGCAAACACGTAAGGCATTTTGGAAGACATTTTCGAAGAGTTTTTTTGCTGGTTCTTTCCGTGTTTTGGGTGCTCCTTTTTTGCCATTGTTGCCACGTTTTGTAACCAACATTAATGCAAAGTGCTTTGGCATCAAACATGAGTCTTCTTTCCATGTCGTTTTTGAAGGAGGAGGTTGAATCAAAATTCATTTTTGGTTGCCAAGGGTTTTCAACATGTTTATTTATGGAGCATTTTGGTTCTTCCCAAGCTCATTTGTTTTGGTCTAGGGCATTTGACCGAACAAGAATTCGAGTTCCTAAGTGATCTTCCCAAATGGATAAGTTCTTTGAATGCAAGTTGTAAATGTACATGATTTTTTCCTCTTTCATTTTTCTTATTTACTTGTATTCGGCTTTTCAAACCTCGATTAAAAGTAACTGTGGTAATGTTGACCTTTCTGCTTTGGTAAAAAGAGTTAATATTCTTTTTACAAAATTTACAAATGTTGAAGAATTGCCATGAGACTCATTCATTTGATTTCGGGATTTACAAATCTGATTACAAGTTGAAGTTTTTCCCTTTTTCCAAAGTTGTCAAGCTGAAAATGTGTCTTTCCTTGTCACATAAAGTTTGCCATTACTGGTCAAAATCATTCTTTCCATTTTCCTCTCATGTCAAAACCCCATTTCATCGATTCATTTCAAACCTTCATTCATTTTTCTCATTTTAAAGTCTACTTGCAATTGGAATTTTAAAACCCGATTGCAGTTGTGTCTTCACTTGTAGTTAGCTTTCCAGAACCCAAAATTTTAAAGTCTACTTGCAATTGGAATTTTAAAACCCGATTGCAGTTGTGTCTTCACTTGTAGTCAGCTTTCCAGAACCCAAAATTGGTCCAAAATGCACTCAAAAACACTTGAAAATGAGTCTTAAAGGTCCAAATACAAGTGCAAACTTGTAGTTACCCATTACACATGAAGTTTCATGTTTATTCTCCACAATTGGAAGTTAATACTCTTATTTTTCCACACATGTAATGTAGTTTCCAGAACCCGAAATTCACTTGTGAGCCCATTTTTGCATCAATTTAGCCCTTGCTATGTCAGTCTTGTTTGCACACACGACCTACCATATCAACAAATCAAGGCATGGGCATTGTTTAATAACAATATCATCTTGAATAAGGTGTTATAGGTTCTTCATCAGTGAACAAAAGAAGAAGAGATACAACAACAATTTATGAATGCAAATTATAGAATGCTTTCAAGGTAGAGATGGTCATAACATGAAAAGAGCAAGGCATCTCTTTCCCTCTTGAAGAAATGGTACTACCTCAAGCATGTGAAAGGTTGAATTTCGATGGTTAAAGGCCCAAAAACTGTCAAGGGTGCAAGTTCTTGTTCCAGTTCAAGATGTCATTTACCTCGATCACAGAGCATCTTGAAGCAACATGAATATTTTCAAAACAGAGGATGATGTAGTTAGAGTCATGTCTTTGGACATAGAATAGTTTCAACTGTGCATTTATAATTTTGTTTTGACAAGTTACATGTAAAAACAAAAATTGTAATTGCAAGTTAATTCATCACTTGCACTTTTGTAATTACATGTAAAGCAACTACAAGTTGAGTTAGATTAGAACTATAGTTGGAATAAGTCATGGTGGTTGAGAGAATTTCTCAAGTTAGTTAGGATCATCTCACCTTTTTCTTAAGGCTCCTCTCCTATAAATACTTGAGGGTGTCTATTGTAATTTTTATCTTTTGGCAATACAACAAAATTCTGTCAGTTTGTATGTGCACTCTAAGACTTTGAGCTTAGATGTAAATGAAATTGCTTTCAATAAAAGAGGCAAGTTGTGTTGAGACTTTGTGCCAATTCAAGTTGTTATGTGATGACATTTTCTGAGTTGATTGTGATTTTTGTTCTATTGTTCAAGAGGGATTTAAATTCAATCTTGCAGATTTTGAGCTGGTAATTGTATTTAGAGTTATATGTTTGGTTTTCAAACTTGGTCTTGCAGATTTTGAGTTGTTTATCATATTTGAAGCTAGTGTGGAAAGCTCAAGTGGGAAGATAGCTTGTAGACTTTGTGTTGCTTCTATTTTTAAGACTTGTGCATGAAAGGAGAAGTTCATTATATAGACAAACTTTGAGTTGTTGTGTGTTGTACATTGTTATCATTTTGAGAACGTTGACAGGACAATAGAAGTGTTGAAGAATTTGTGCTTTCATTTTTATTTTCTTGTCTTGGGGAAGTGACAGAGGTCTTTGTGCTTTCATGAAAACTTCGATTCTCTTTATGTTCCAAAAATCCTACAAAAAGGTCTCATTTCTGTATTATTTGTTATTTATTTTTAATTGCTATTACTTTTCTGAGAAGAGAAAAGAGTATTGTTTTTCTTGAAAGAAGAAGAAAGACTGTTGTCTCACCCATATTAGATTTGTTTAGTTTGTAGATAAGGGGAGCCTTCCCTAAATTAGGAGAGTATCATAATCACACACTATGGATGAAACCACAATTTTGCATATCCCCCAAGTGTACAAAATTTTCAACCAACACTACATATTTGTTGACAAGACTTCCTTTAATAGCAACAACAAGAGGCAACTCCACAAGAATCATATGAAGGTATTGCAAGGCAAAAAGAAGAAGAGAGCAATGGTTAAGACTTCCTTGAAGAATCAATACAAAACTAGTGAAGGATATCATATGTTGCAAACATAGCATGGCCTAATGATGAATTGCTGGAGAAGCACGGTCTGGAATTTTTGGGAGCTTGAAATCAAAAGGAGCTCAGTTGGAGGGATCACTTAATCTTTAAAAACATTCATCCCATTCAAAGCTTTACTGGGGGTGACTTCAGAACAGAATCTGATATGTGATCCTTCTTAACAAAGTTCTTCCTAATAGATCTGAGACCCATATATAAATTCATGTTGGACCTATCAATGAGGATGAAGATGACTAGGGTATTTGAATGCATTGTTTTTCTTGGAAATAAAAAAAGTGAAAATATTCTAGGGACAGGGGCCTAGTCAGATGCATGTACAGGTTTTCATCATATTTTATCACCACTCCCCTTTCATGACTAAGGTTTCAGATGGACATTTGCTGCCTTTGTGCTCAATTGCTTTTTAGCCTGAATTTTTCTTCTCGGGTTGAAAAAAGTGTGAACTATTATTTCAGAGTTCCAAGCAATAAATACCATTCAATACAGTGTTGATTGTGTCATTCGTTGCAAGAACTATGTTCAGAATGCAAGCCTTTTGCTTAGAAGGATTTTAGAGAGCAATAAAAGACAATTTCTATGCTTAGAATGATTTTAGAAATGAACTTATATCCCAACAAGTCTGATCTATTATTCAATTATTTTTCTGAGAATGACTTTTTGATGCAAAGATACAAAATCATAAAGGCTTAGTATCACGACACTCAAATGCTAGTGCATTGAGATATTTTTTAGCTTTGGATCTTGTAAAAGTTCAATCTAAAAGAGTAAGGATATAAGCTCTCAAAATTTTCCTATTGTGGGACATGGAGAAGATATCTATGGTAAGGATAGAGAGTATTTGACCAATTTAAGAGTTTCAAATCACATATAATGGGAATTTGCAAGTGTGAAATACTTGCACAGTTATCTTTATTGTTTTAACTTACATCCTAGGGCAAGAAGCAGTCAAAGTCATTTGTTTCATAAGTGGTATGTTGAAGTAACTTTCATTATAAGGAAAAAACATCATGACGAGGATGATGGGATATAAAGTTTGAGTTTCAATGAAGATATACAAAGAGATAAATTCTAGGCACATGATTCTCTTGAGGCATCTAATCAGTATGTTCCTAGATCTAGATCATGGTTCACATAGATAGTCACAGAGATTTAATAGAACAAAATAGGATTTTGTAGCCAGATCTTTTGGTCAAAATGATAATAGATTGAGTCTTTCAAGGAAAGAAAGGGCTAGACACTGGAATAGAGTTTATCAATTCTAGGAATAGGAACAACTCAAGTGACAAGAAGATCTTGAATTATATACCTCGTGGGGTCGTCTACAGTGGTGAATTGATGAATTTGGTTTACATACAAAAGAGTGTCAAAAGATGTTATAAACAACATGTCTGGATTACTAGAGAGTCTCATGAAGGTAACATGATACAAGAAAGCACAAAGTCTATTGACATGGTTTTGGATATGGCATTGGATGAAAAATGCATCTCTGGTAGAAAATAGGATAGACAAATTAAATCCCATGCAAGTTTCTTCAAACATACAACATATACCAGTGCCTAATTCTCAAGAGTTGGAAATAGGTCTTATTTCTCAACTCCCATAATCTAGTTTGCAACATTTTATTGCACATTTTAGTGATCACTATTGAATTGCACAAGCAAGACACATGTTGAGGGAGTTAATGTGACACTATTTTCTAGGAATTCTTTCTTGAGAGTTTCTAATCCAGTGTTATGAAGAAATTGTAGAAGCAAAGTAATCGAATAATCTTCCATATCAGTCACTTTGCATTTCTATTGACACCAGTGAAGCCTTTTCCAAGGGGAGCGAAGAGGGATCTTTTAGTTAGATATACATAATATAGGGATAGTGGTGTCTTCAAGGAGGAACTGAGGTAGCATTAAACTATTTAAAGGAGATTTTAAGAGGCATTTACAACTCACAATGGATAGGAACCTTTCCCTACACCTGGTTAAAGTAGTTGCAAGGAGATAGGAGGGTAATTCTATATTTAGGCAAGGGTAGTTGTAATAGTATCTCACCACCATACACTCACCTAGAAGAATGAAGACATTAGTCATGTCCTATTAGACATCATCACAATTGAAGAAGTCAACAATCATCACCCCTACACCTTGTTGGAGAAGTTTGTTGCATATTTTGAAGGAGAGAATGAAGGGAGATGTCTCCCAAGTGCTCAATAGGAATATTGACACAACATTTTAGATGTAGTTGTCACATACCACTGTGCCCTAACTATGTTTATGATTCCTTCATGTTATGTAAATATCATTTTGATGATGAATGAGTAGATTGGTATGCATTCAGTTTTGGAAAAAAGGAAAAAATGGTGGTAACAGGGAAGAAGGAAGCAATTACGACAAAGGTAGAGTATTGGTCTTCCATGATACCTACTTCAAGTTGGAAAAGACTTTGGAAAAGGGTGGCACCAAACAAGGAACCATTCCCAGCCACATTCAAATTTTAGAAAGCTAAACATAGGTCATGTTACCATATAGATGAAGTATTAATTATGCAAACTCTGAGTTTATTTATCTTGAAGGAAGAAAGAGAAAGTGGAATTTAGAGATTTAGCATTGACTTAGTGAATAATAGAATAAAAGCATTGTCTGTTTTGTATTTAGCATTCACAAGTAATAGTTCGAATTAAAATGAGAAGAATTGTATTCCATCTTAATGGAACGATGTTGTTCTTTTGTAAGTTTGTTTAAAAGTTAAAAATAAAGAGAATTAGGGTTCAAAGAGGAAACCGAATTTGAACAACATTCCAACTGAGATTTTCTCAGTCATATACTATTATGACTGCTAAAGAAATAATTATATTTCTGTTTATAAAATCATCATTCTTGAAAAATTTACCAAAACAGTGGAAAAGTTAATAGTAGTTCAAGTTGGAAAAACTAAACAAAATAGTTTTAAATTCTGAAAATTATACAACAATTTTGACTGGCAAACTACAACAAATATTTTTTAACTCAGAAAATTACTACTCATGAAGTATTTCTTGTAGAGGGGAATATTTCTGAACTCTTGAGAGGAGCTAGAAGCTATCTCGAGAGCTCAAGAATATCTCCAAAATCTATATAACAAATGAAAATGAATATACAAATACGTGAGATGGTCTAATGATGTGAAGAAATGTGTGTAATGGTGGAAAAATGGTGAATGATAGATCAAGAAAGAAACTACCCTTTCCCTCAAAGACAGATGAGAGTTTCGCTATCGATTACCATTCAAGCACTTTTCACCATGGTACATTAGAAAGAGGAGAGGATAATTCACTAGAATCAATCTCTCCACATGAATATGGTAGATTGAATTCTGAATGAATTGGGAATGCTAAGTTGATCCCCTCTTCCTTGTTTGAAATGGAAAGGAATTGATTGAATTATGTAGTGCAAAAGTGACAAAAAATTGATTATAACTTGACATCAAAATATAGGATGAAGTTGTGCACCTGGATCTGACAGTAATATGTCGAGACGAAGGCGCCCGACAAATTTGAGGAAAAGTTGCCCGGACCGTGGCAAGAATGTACACGGTTCTTCGAAAAATCTATGAAATGAAAAGGGTGTTAGGATTCCCAAAGATACTGAGAGGGGGGGGTGAATCGGTATCTAACCGGTTATATAATTTTATTAACTTAAAACATGTAAAGCATATCAATACTGTATATTGGTAAACAAAAAGTAATGCAATAAACAGAGATAACAACAACCACATGAAAAGCACACCATAACACAATAGATTAACGAGGAAACCTAGTGTGGGAAAAACCTCGGTGGGATTTGTGACCCACAATATTCACTTACTGGCCAATAAGAGAATATTACTACTACAATAGGGGCCTGCACATGCAGGAAGGCCAAGTGCCTAGAGTTCACTGCTCAATTACAAAATGGGAAGTCTCACTGACTTACAAAATGGATTATGCAAATCTAATGTCTTGTACTGCTTCAAAATAGCATCTACTATGCCAGATCCAGTACCGGTTTTAGCTCTGCTTCATACATAAACCCTTAACCTATAATTCGCATATTAGGTCTGCCTTATTTCACCTATCTACTTCCTTACAAAATGTTCTATAATGATCTCATACATATATGAGTCATTTTACAACTTGCTAAGTCGGCCTACAATGATTTTACAAATAATTATAAAATATATTATAAACAAAATTCCTGTCGGCCTGGGTGCCGGTATACTTCCTTATACTGCCGGTGTTTTGTGTGCCGATGTAGAGTCTGTCGTTGCTGGTGCCGGTAAATTGTCTTGCCGATATCATATGATTGCAAGGTTGCCATCAATGACAAAACCTTCAATCACCTACAATATCTCATTGGAATGTGCATTTGCCAACAATCTCCTCCTTTGGCATTGATGACAACACTCATGAGAAAAATCCAAAAAGTGTCATCCAAAAAGAATCTGCCTTAATTGTCTTACCAAAAAATATGTGCTCCCCTTGAGCTGATGAGCCATTTTCTGATTATTTTTCTCATTACCACTACTCCCCCTTTGGCATCAATGACAAAGATGTTGAAATGTGGCGACTGATCAACAAAGTACTATACACTTAGCATGTATCCTCATCGGGGTTCGGGGCCGGGCTGGGCCCCTAGCAAGGATTCCCGCCCCCGAGAAATTTTTTTTTGGGCATTTTTTTGATGAAAACCGACATTGTAATAAAACCCTAAAAAGGCCAACTTTGTTTTTGCCCTAAAAATGCATGTTATAAGTGGTTGGGATGCTTAAGGCATTGTAAGGTTGATGTACTATTTTTGCTAGATAATAAGAAAGATTGGACGGCTGTGTATGGTGGACGTAACCCATTCTGGGTGAACCACGTTAAATCTCTATGTTATTTGTGTCTTGTTTTATTTCTTTATCTTTTATATTTAAATCTGCATATAATTGTTAGTTCATATTTGCTTCGGATCTGCTTGAAACCCTAACAATTGGTATCAGAGCGAGGTTTTCTGTAAATTGGCAGGACTTTCAGATTTGAGTGGGAGCAATGGAGGATTCCAAATTCAAGGTCGAAAAGTTTAACGACCAGAATTATCAGTTATGGAAAATGCAGATGGAGGATTACTTGTATCAAAAGGATTTGTGGCGGCCATTGGAAGGGAAGGCAAAGAAAACGACCACAATGTCAGATGAAGAGTGAGACATTTTAGATAGAAAGGCACTGGGATCCATTCGATTGTGCTTTGCACCATCTGTAGCATTCAATATAACAGAAGCAAAAATGACTGTAGATTTGATGGCGACATTGGCTAAGTTGTATGAGAAACCCTCGGCTTCGAATAAGGTATTTCTTATGAAGCGTCTGTTTAATTTGAAAATGAGTGAGGGAGGATTTGTAGCGGAGCACTTAAATGAATTTAATACAATTACCAGTCAATTGTCTTCGGTAAAAATTACTTTTGCAAAAGAGGTTAGGGCTCTCTTGATTTTATGTTCTTTGCCAGAAAGATGGAATAGCTTGGTTATGACTGTAAGTAACTCTGTCTCTGGTAAAAATACTTTGGTATTTGATGATATTGTTGGTGTTATCCTAAGCGAGGAAATGGGAAGGAAAAACACAGGTGAGACTCCAACATCATTGGGTAGTGTTTTGAATGTGGAGAACAGAGGAAGATCAAAGAAAAGAGGAAAAGGCCCTGGGAATGAGAAGTCATGAGGGAAGTCAAAGTAAGGACGCTCTCAATCTAGAGGAAAGAAAGATTGCTGGCACTACGGAAATCTTGGTCATCTAAAGAAAGACTGTTGGTCTCGGAAAAACAAAGGAGACAAAAATGAAAATGACAGTAAGGAAGTTAATATTGCAAGTAATACTTTACAAGATGCTTTAATCTTATGTTTGGATAATGTTAATGATTCCTGGGTAATAGATTCTGAGGCTTCGTTTCATGCTACACCCCATAGAAAATATTTTCTAGATTATGTTCAAGGTGATTTTGGACAGGTATATTTGGGTGATGATGAGTCCTGTCAAATTGTTGGAAAAGGAAAGATAAAGATCAAGTTGCAGAATGAAAATGACTGGTTTTTGCAGGAGGTAAGACGTGTTCCTAATTTAAAAAGAAATTTAATTTTTGCAGGGCAACTAGGTAGTGAAGGTTGCATAGTTACCCTCTCAGACAGTATGTGGAAGGTCGCTAAAGGATCATTAGTAATAGCTAAAGGTGCGAAGGTAGACACATTATATCTGTGTACAGGTAACACTTACTCTACCCTAGCTGCTACAGATAAAGTTATTGCAAGGACAACAACAATAAATGTTGCAAGAACAGATTCGATAATGTGGCACCATAGGCTTGGGCACATGAGTGAGAAAGGGATGAAAACCCTTCACTCCAAAAATCTATTTCCAGGACTAAAGAAGATTGATTTAGAGTTTTGTGAAAACTGTGTTTATGGTAAACAGAAAAGAGTCAGATTTTTCAAGGTTGGGAAAGAGAAGAAGAGTGAAAAGTTAGAGCTTGTGCATTCAGATGTATGGAGATCGGCTCAGGTATCATCTCTTGGTGGCTCTTGTTATTATGTTATTTTTATTGATGACTCAACCAGAAAAACATGGGTATATTTCCTAAAACAAAAATCAGACATTTTTGAAACTTTTAAGAAATGGAAAGCTTTGGTTGAGAATGAGACAGGAGAAAAGTTGAAGTGTCTCAGATCGGATAATGGAGGTGAGTATTGCAGCAAAGCATTTGAAGATTACTGCTCCTTAAATGGGATTTGAAAGCAGAAGACAGTTCCAGGAACTCCATAGGAAAATGGTGTGTCAGAGAGAATGAATAGGACTATCATGGAACGCGCGAGGAGCATGAGATTGCATGCTAGATTGCCCTTATATTTTTGGGCAGATGCTGTACATACTGCTGTCTATTTGATAAATAGAGGACCTTCAACCCCTTTGGATGGTGGTATTCCAGAGGAGGCATGGACTGGTAAAAAGGTAAAGTATTCTTTTCTAAAAACTTTTGGTTGCGAAGCTTTTGTCCATGTTGATAAAGAAAACAGAACCAAGCTTGATGCTAAATCTCAGAAATGTACCTTTATTGGATATGGGATAGATGAATATGGCTATCGGTTATGGGATTTTGAAAATAAGAAAATAATTAGAAGTAGAGATGTTATATTCAATGAGAAGGTTATGTATAAAGAACAGATGCAAGAAAAGAAGCATGAAGAGGACAAGCAAGAATATGTGGTGTTGGATGAGATTCTTGAAAATGAAATGCCACAGGTACCTGATGCTCAGCAACAACAGAATGTCCCACAAACTCCTACAAGTGTTAGACGTTCTACGAGGTCAAGTAGACCCCCTGAAAGATTTTCTCCTTCTTTGTATTCTATATTATTAACTGATTCTAGTGAACCAGAAGAATATGAAGAAGCAATGCAAGTGGATGCCAAACAATAGTGGGAGCTAGGCATGAAAGAGGAGATGGACTCCTTGATGAAAAATAAGACTTGGGACTTAGTCCCTTTACCTGTAGAAAAAGAGCCTTGCCTAACAAATGGGTTTATCGGCTGAAGGAGGAGGAAGGAGGTCAGAAAAGATATAAGGTTAGACTTGTGGTAAAAGTTTTTGCACAGAAAAAGGGTATAGATTATGATGAAATTTTTTCTCCAGTTGTAAAAATGACTTCAATTAGAACTATACTTAGTCTTGTGGCTGCAGATGATTTACATCTTGAACAATTAGATGTCAAAACAACTTTTCTCCATGGAGATTTGGAGGAGGAAATTTACATGTAGCAACCACAGGGATATGAGGTCAAAGGTAAGGAGAACTTGGTGTGCAGGTTGAAGAAAAGTCTGTATGGCCTAAAGCAAGCACCCCGACAATGGTATTTAAAATTTGATAATTTCATAGCTGAACACGGTTATCATAGATGTCATTCTGATCATTGTGTATATTTTAAGAGATTTGATAATGACAGTTATATTATCCTGTTGCTTTATGTTGATGACATGCTTGTTGCTGGGTCTAACATGCAACATATAAATGATCTTAAACAGAAATTAGCCAGGTCATTTGCTATGAAGGATTTGGGTGCAGCTAAGCAAATTCTCGGTATGAGGATTACACGGGATAGGAAAAATAGAACCTTGAATTTGTCCCAAAGTGAGTATATAAAGAAGGTGTTGAAAAGATTTAACATGCAGGATGCAAAAGCAGTTAGTACACCTTTGGCTAGTTATTTCAAATTGACTAAGGAGATGTGCCCAAAGGCACAGGAAGAGGTTAATAAAATGTCTAACATCCCGTATTCATCAGCTGTTGGTAGTCTGATGTATGCAATGGTATGCACAAGGCCAGATATTGCACATGCAGTGGGAGTTGTGAGCAGGTTTATGAGTAATCTGGGTATGGAACATTGGAATGCTGTGAAATGGATTCTTCGGTATTTGAAAGGAACTACTACGAAGGCATTATGTTTCAAAGGATTTAATGCTGGTCTGAGTGGATTTGTTGACTTTGATCTGGCGGGTGATATTGATTCACAGAGGAGTACTATAGGGTATGTTTTTACTATAGGGGGAATTGCAGTCAGTTGGATTTCTAGGCTGCAAAAGGTTGTTGCACTTTCAACCACTGAAGCTGAGTATGTTGCTGCTACAGAAGCCAACAAGGAGATGGTTTGGTTGCAATGTTTTTTGGAGGAATTGGGTCACACACAAGAAGATAGCCCATTGTATACTGATAGCCAGAGTGCCATTCATCTTACGAAGAACTCTGCTTTTGATTCAAGGACAAAGCACATTTAGCTCAGGTACCACTTCATCTGGACTATTTTGGAGGAGGGTCAATTACGACTTGAGAAGATTCACACAAGTGAGAATCCTGCTGATATGTTCACGAAGACAATTCCACAGGAGAAGCTGATTTCTTCATCAGTTTCTGTTGGTCTTCTTGATTGATAATTGTGGAATTTATACCAGTCGAGTTCTAGTGTTTTATCTAGCGGATGCTGCATGTATAGAGGTGTTGTGTAGTATTAGTCTCTAAGTGGGAGATTGTTCGGTGTGGAGCTTGATCAGTCTCCAAGTGGGAGATTGTTGAAATGTGGCGACTGATCATCAAAGTATTTTTTTAATAAAAACTGACATTGTAATAAAACCCTAAAAAGGCCGACTTTGTTTTTTGCCCTAAAAACGCATGTTATAAGCAGCTGGGATGCTTAAGGCATTGTAAGGTTGATGTACTATTTTTGCTGGATAATAAGAAAGATTGGATGGCTGTGTATGGTGGACGTAACCCATTCTGGGTGAACCACGTTAAATCTCTATGTTATCTGTGTCCTGTTTTATTTCTTTATCTTTTGTATTTAAATCTGCATATAATTGTTAGTTCATATTTGCTTCGGATCTGCTTGAAACCCTAACAAAAGGTTGTCAAAGTGTCAATTGAGTGTGGTTTCCAGCTTCATCCTTGTAATTGGTTGGTTACAATCTGAAAAGGGTCTGCCAATACCAGATTCAGGCTCTTAGTGAACCATTCACTTTCTTTTAATGCGACCTCTATCCTCTGAATTGTATCGGTGAGGTGTTGCATTTGTTGTTCCAGTGTTTTCTGTCCTTGAACTAGAGCTTCTGATATCTCTTTTCTCAAGGAGGCGAGGTAGTCCAATCTTGGACTAAGTTTCCATTTTAGATCTTTTGCCTTTCCTTTTATACTTTCTTTCTCTCTTTCCAATTTTAGAAGTTCCTCCTCAAAACGTGTTGTTTTTTGCTCAAAAACTGATAATGGTTCAGATGAATTAATGAAGTTGTCAGTTAATTTATTTATTTCTTCCTGTACCTTACTGATCTTCTTGTCTATATTGAATGTCAAAAAGTTTGTTTTGCATGTATCTTTGTACAAAGTTTTAAACTCTTTTAGTGTATTACATAGTGCCGGTAAAAGAGTGTCAAATTGTCTCATGCACTTCTTTATTTCCTCTTCAAAGAATTTGTGTTTTTCCTTCTCTAGTTTCTCTTGGAATGCTTCCTCATTTATTTGTTCAACTATCACAATGTTGTCAGTAATATACTTAGACAATATGTCAAGTTGATTCAAAGAATCTTTATTATCCACATTACATTTGGGTGCTATCATTTTCAAAATTGGGATTGTATCATCAATAGCTTTGTATGCTTGTGAGCTACACTCTGTTATTTTCTTGATAGAATCCAAAAGAACTTCTGTCACATTTGTTGGTCTGAATTCTGCAATGGAAGAACCAACAATCTGTATTCTGCCAGTGTGAGTAATGTGTTTGCTTGTAGTGGCCTCTGGTAGGTCAGTTTGTGTTTGCATTTCTCTAAACAAAGGTTTGGGTTGCTTAGCTATTGTCGGTGGCACTGTCTCTGCATGAACCTGTTCTTGTGAGGGAGCCTGTTGCTCTGCCTGTTTCTCAGTGTTGTCCACTGTCGGTTTTTCTTCTGTGCTACCTGTTGTTAGTGGCCTAGTTGCCACATCTGTTTTCCCTGTTGATTCCTTATCTACCACAATATTGACTTTCTGAGTGTCAATGTTAATTGTATATAACACCTCAGAATCAGGATTTGTGTCCTAATGTGGTATGTCCATACTCTCACTAGCCAGTTGATTGTCAGTAGTAACTACCGGTGGAGTATCTAGAGGTTGTGGGGATAATTTGTCTGTTATTTTTATGCTGGGTGGTCCACCAACCTTTTCTTTTCCCTGATCCTTTTGATATACCTTGATCGGGTCAGGGCTTCAATACTCTTCTTTCTTTTCCTTCTCTACAAGGAATATGTCCCATGCATTAGCTGTTTCTTCTGTTACCTCATTCACTCTCCCTGCCATTAGTGCTACATATCGGTGAGCAGTTGAAAATACTGACCGGTTAGCCTCTAAGATCAATTTATCTATCTCATCAGGTGAGTTGATAGGATGTACAACAAGTAATTTTTCAATTTTTATTTTCTTATCAAGCTCAATAATACCTACTCTCCTAGCTTCAAGTTTGTTGTAGAGATCTGTCGGTATTTCATCAACAACTTGCATCAAAAATTTCTTGTAGATATCTAAGTGTAGGATTACTCTGTTTTCTACTTTATCCTTGTCATCATCTGATAATGTGTTATACATTTTGCTGATATTTTTCAATTTACCATCCTCGGTAATTTCATCTAGTAATTTATCAATAGGAGCTATAGACTTCTTCTTAGGAGTCGCCTTTTTCTTCTTCAGAGTTAATTTCTTTGCTGGGGGCCTTACTGCCTATTGTTTCTGTCTTGTTCTTCTAGAAGAAGGTGAAGATATCAGTGAAGATTTCCTTTTTCTCACAACTCTTTTGAATGCAGCTGGTATGTCACTTTCTGAAGAAGTTCCAACCGGTGAAAGGTGAGTTTCCAGTTGAAGTGTTTCTAACTCATCTTCAATAATACCAGTTCGTTTAAGTACATCTTCCTTAATAGCTTTTACTTGCCTAGATCCTTTTCTAACTGTTGCCTCAACCTTTTTAACATTTTTCTTGGATTGAATTTGTTTTTCAATAGTCTCAGCACTGCCAAATACCTCTTCTTTAGGTTCCTTAGGTGCTTCTAGGAGGACTTTTGCATATGTTTCTATTATGTGGTCATCAGTTTCATACCCCATTTCAGTAACCCAGATGGTTCTTGGGATAACTGCCTCCATCCAAATTTCATCCTTCTTTATTACAAAATAGATTTCATCCTTATACTTGTCCACAATTGCTTGTGACAATCTAACTTTGGTCTTCATTTGGGCCTTCAATACTTGAAAAATACTAATTTATGTTCTTTTCTCTGTTCTCTCCCATGCTATTCAGTAAATCTAACAACTGTTTGCCTATCGATATATCAAAACCAAAATTTCTAATACCAATACCGGGTACTTGTTTGGTTATGTGCAACATTAGACAAACAAGTAGGTTTCCAAATCTGAATGTTCCCTTTTTGTCTTTCTTTATCGTTCCCAAATTGTCAATCAGTTCATCTTTAAGCCATTCGTACACATCTATTCTTGCATTATCATTAATCATATCATAGGAACTTTTAATGTATAGGCTAGAGACTGAGTTTAACCTATTTGAATGTGTAGTTTTGTAGCCTAAGATCATATTGATGAATTTGTCATTGATATCCGTTACATCATTTACCCTTAAAGATCTCTTATCAGATGTTGCATCGGTTAGGTTTATCACTAGGTTATTTGAGACCTTCTTTGTTTTATCAGGTCTGTTACCAGTGGAGGGTAACCTTGTCACAACCTTTACTGCTTTTTTTGTGATTTTGTGAACTGAGTCCAACCAGAAGAATGCACCATGTACCCTGCTTAGTACTATCCTTATAACATCCTTGGGAAAATCCGGGATACTGAGAATTTTAGTGAAACCTAGGGTTTCAACTATCTTGTGTTCAGGTTTGATATTTCTGGATTCATCACAAATTATAGATTTATACATATTCTTAATTTCCTCATCACCTAATTCCTCTATATGACAATGTATATACATTCTAGGGTCTTCAGCAAAAACTACTCCCTTAGGAATTTTAGAAAATGCACCAATGTTATCATCTTTCTTGGCAATTTCAGGAACTAACTGGAATATGGGTCTAGGGCGTTTAATAACTTCAACAATAGTAGGGTTTGCAATGAATTCATGAGCAGATGAAGAAGCCATGGTTATAAATACCTTTATCTGCCTTAAGGAATGATTGCTTGATGAATTGCTTCACTTCTTTGCTTGGAATGCCTTCGCTCGGGAATTTTCGTGCTCTCGAAGATTTGAATGCTCGGTGAAATGAAAATGGAGCCAAAACACTTGTTTTATAATGTTAATTTCACCAAACAGCACATTTAATGCTTGCCGGTTAAGTAATGACTTAACTTATCTGCCGATATAGAAGTAATTTCAACTTCTCACCATCAACCGAGGGAATAATAGCATGTTTCACATTTGGTTGATAAACCCTCAAAGGAATTTTCTTCAGTTAGATGAAGAGTCTCCTGCCGATTGAGTGTTACTCTGTTATGCTGGTATGGGGGTATTCCTATCAACATTTAGATCAGACTTTCTGATCCATTGTTTTGAGAATTCTTGCTTTACCTCTTAAACCTTTTCTTTACCTTTCAAACTAGCACCATTATTACTTGATGCCTTACTTTTGCAGTATTTTGCAATATGTCCAATCTTGTTGCAAGCATAATAGGTCACATTGTTTTTCTGAATAGCTTTCCCATATCCTATGCCGGTTTGTGTTCTACACTGATTAGATAAGTGTCCAAATCTTCCACAAACATAACATCTTACATTCATTCTGCAATTTTCTGAATTATGACCATTTTTGTTGCATTTGGAGCATTGGCCGGTGGGTGTATTGGTGTTTTGATAATTTCTAGATCTATATTGATTTGCTCAATGACCATACTTGTTACAGTTAAAGCATTTGCCATTAAATTTATAAGTAGTAGGTTGTCTTACCGGTTTGCTATGATCATGTGTGTTTGCAGTACCAGAGCTTTCACCAACTTCAAAGCCAAGGCCATTAGTGTCACCATTTGGTTTTTGATTTTTCAGCAAGTCACCAAGTTCTTCTGAGCTTTTCTTGAATTTCTCCTTGTGCTGATTTGCAGTAGCCAATTCTCTTTCCAAGATTTCTTTCTGTCTTATAAGTTCATTTGAGTCATTTTGTGTGTGCATCAGATCTGTCTTCAACATATCATTTTCATAACTAAGTCTTGTGTTTTCATTTGCAACATCATTCAGTTTTCTAGTCAAATCTTCTTCATTTTTCTTCCTATCTTCAATTTCTTTGCAAAATCTCATAGTCATATCTTGCATCTCATTCTTTGTTGTCATGTTTTCTTGTTTCAGCTTATTCATCAGATCACTAAGAGTTTCCTTTTCATCATTCTCATTTTGCATCTTTTCACAAAGTTCTCTTCTCTTGTTTCTTGCAATGGTAAGATTTTCTTGAAGTGCTTGAATAATATCCTGTGCAACCTTTAGATCATCTTCAAGTTTGATATTTTTCAACTTTTTTGTATCATAGTCTGAGAGAGCTGCTTCTAATTGCTTCATCAAGTTTTCCATCTCTACCGGTGTCAAGATCTTCCTCAAGCTGTTAGGCTTCTGAAAATAGAGGACTAGGCTCTGATACCAATTGTTAGGATTCCCAAAGATACTGAGAGGGGGGGGGGGGGGTGAATCAGTATCTAACCGATTATATATTTTTCTTAACTTAAAACATGTAAAGCATATCAATACTGTATACCGGTAAACAAAAAGTAATGCAATAAACAGAGATAACAACAACCACATGAAAAGCACACCATAACACAGTAGATTAACGAGGAAACCTAGTGTGGGAAAAACCTTGGTGGGATTTGTGACCAACAATATTCGCTTACTGAACAATAAGAGAATATTACTGCTACAATAGGGGCCTGCACATGCAGGAAGGCCAAGTGCCTAGAGCTCATTGCTCAATTACAAAATGGGAAGTCTCACTGACTTACAAAATGGATTATGCAAATCCAATATCTTGTACTGCTTCAAAATAGCATCTACTATGCCAGATCTAGTACCGGTTTTAGCTCTACTTCATACATAAACCCTTAAGCTATAATTCACATATTAGGTCTGCCTTATTTCGCCTATCTACTTCCTTACAAAATGTTCTATAATGATCTCATACATATATGAGTCATTTTACAACTTGCCAAGTCGCTTACAATGATTTTACAATTAATTATAAAATATATTATAAAAAAAATTCCTGTCGGCCTGGGTGCCGGTATACTTCCTTTTACTGCCGATGTTCTGTGTGCTGGTGTAGAGTTAGTCGTTGCTGGTGCCGGTAAATTGTCTTGCCAGTATCATATGATTGCAAGGATACCATCAATGACAAAACCTTCAGTCACCTACAATATCTCATTGGAGTGTGCATTTGCCAACAAAGAGTTTTTCCACCTCTACAAATGAAGCCTGAATACGAAAGTACAGCTGCACACCTGCAACCTACACAAAGAAGAAAAAGAAAATGGGTTTAGATTGGGGGTTTGCCTTTAGGTCAAACCCCAGTTTTGGAATTAACCAAGTAATGAAAGAAAGTAATTGCAAGTAGATGTAAATGAAAGACTAAATTGTAAATCACCTCAAGGGAGACTGTAGTAGCAATGTTGATAGAAATGCTTGTGTGGAATTGTATGTTGAAATCAATCTCCTCTTCAATGGTCGAATCCTTGACTTGAATGCAACACCTAGCCTTGAAGGGATACTTGAGAATGCTTAATGCTGGAAAAGAATGCTTGAATGCTTAATCGCTTGTGCACACTTGAATCACTCCAACTTCAACTTATCCCATTTATTGAATTTCCACCTTATGCAAATGAGAGGACGAATGCCCCTTAAATACATGTTAGTGGATTTGAATTTTATCATAGGTCGACATTGGGGGAGTTTTACTGCTCGAGGCACAACCAACAATGCAATCCTAGCAAGTGTCCTGCCCCAAAATAGGGCAGGGACAGGGGTGCCACGCCCCTGTCCAAGGGGTGATAGTGGTGCCATGCCCCTATCCTACCCATTTCTCTAGGGCAGAGTGCAGACGGGGTGATGCAGAGGCCAAGGATGAAGCTATTTCCGCAAGCTGAGAAATATTTGGTCTCCGATTAGGCTAGAGGATTTGAATTCGCATGCGTGAGGACCCTAATGCAATCAAAAATTTCTAGGGTCAAAATTTTATAACACTACATTTAGCCCCCACTTTAGCGAGAGTATAAGTGTACGCCAATACTGTTGGTAAAGTACAAGGAAACAAGATTGAAAGACTTTTACCAGGTTAAGGAGGCAAGATGTGCCAATCCCCCAGTGGACTTAGGATCTTACGAATTCGATTGACAAAGTAAAAGGGAAGCTCAAGAAGGGGAGAACCATAACTACAAGTAGAAAAGTTCCCTTCACTATGAGTCATGAAAGCAAGGATACGGAAGATTACAAAGCAAAACAAAGTTCACTAAGTAATTCTAAGTTTCACAAGAAGGAAAGTATGAGCGGAGTGTATGCCCCCACGTTAAAGTGATCGCGCATGCCTTATTGGGAGCAATTTATTTAAGGTAGGATACACCCAAGAGAGAGAGAAGAAAGGGAGCACATTATTGCAAGCATTTAGCCCCCAGTTAAGGAATAAATCCAAGGATAATAAACACAAAACACGAGGTAGTGTCGCTTTCCTCGGGGTCAGTATGCTATATGATAACTCATGTATATCATGTATGTATATGCATATAATAATCTTCATTCCCCAAAGAAGGATAGTACCTTAGAAGAAAGGGAAGAGAGGATGTCTTTTGAGTCAACATGAAAGAGACCAAGAAAAGATCTCAATGCTTTGCATCGTCCCCAAGTAGACATTAAGGGAACAGTAGAAGAACAGGGGTACACATAGAAGAATGGTCACAAAGAGCAAGAAAGGAGAGAGAGAGAGAGGATATATAGTGCTAGTATCGCTAATCTAGCATGACATCTGCCTCCCGATCTTGTTGATCACTATTTCGGGAAGGCGAGCAACATGCCAAAGGAGCAACATCGAGCACAACAGATGGAGCTATCACAAGATCCAAACAAGGACTATGCTCATGTTGTAAGTCACTTTGTTCGATTCTAGGAGCTAGGATTAGGGTTTGTGAAAACTCCTTTGATAAAGCTTGTCCACATCAACATACTCATACTCACTATCATAAGCATTAGGAGTTGTATTGCCATTATGAATAACATTTTCACCCATTTCTTCATCAAATTTTAGAGATTAAAGAGGAGCAAGAACACGAATAGGAGTAAAACCATCACATGTTTTATGCAACTTATGATTCAGAGATGTAGGTTGAACATCTATCTTAGGAGAAAAGGGAATCATGTCAGCTATTGGAGTTTGAGGAGATTGAGTATTTTGAGGGATAGTTTCATGGGCGCGAACACGATGTCTTCGTCGGTGTTCTCTCGCACAACGATTCCGTCGAGTCTTAGTGGAAGACTGAGAAGGAGGAGGAACACTTGAATAAATAGGAATATTTCTCTCCTTGATAGTTGAAGGTTTAGGTTGAGTTATTTTTGGTTGAACAATAGGAGAATAAGACCTCTTCTCTCGATAAGACGAAGGAGGTGGAACTGCGCCATAGAAAGGAGGAATATTAGGTGTAGGAAGGAGACTAGGTCCATCATGAGGAGGAGGTATAGGTCTGACCTTAGGGATAATATTGTTGTTCTCCTTAAGAGAAGGTAAAATCACATCCATAGGAGTAGGTGGAAAATTTTCCTTAGGAGGGAGATTAGTTCTACCCGAGAGGGGAAGAACCTCATCTTGAAGAATAATAGGAATTCCAAGTGTTGGCAATCTAGGTTGACTTAAGTATAGGATCATATCTTCCTTCCTTTTTTGATAAGATTGAAAAAGAGCATCGCTCCATGATGGAAGAGATTGAAATTGTTTAGGCCAAAAGAAATCAATAGGAATACCAGGGCTTCTTTCGGATGGACGAAATAAGATATGGTTCACGGTTATGATTTATCCATTGTGAGGAAATTTAAGACACTTGTGGAGTGGAGAATAAATATCCTTCATGGAAGATAGCCAAGGATAGCCCAACTTCACATGAAATTGCTCAGAAGATGGTATGATAACAAAGTCAACATCTATGGATTTAGTATGGACTTCAATAGGAAGAGTGATAGAGCCAATGGTAGGACAAGAGAAGCCATCAAATAACTTCACAACCACATTAGAAGCATCATATATTGGTTTATCCAATCATAAAGTGAAAAGATACTCTTCAGTTATGACATTAACCATACAAGAGGGATCAATCAGGGCACCACGCCAAGGGATATCCTTAACCTTTGCAACTATGTATAAAGGGCCATCAGGTGCTCTAATGGTCTCACTAGGGTCAAATGTAATACAAGGATCCTTAGGCATATCTTGGTTTTCTACCATATTAACCAAGTTTGGAGCCATAGAGGTGAATTCTTCAGAAGAGAGAAAATTAGGTACAATCTCAATAACGTTAGAGGTATGAGATGTCAATGGATCAGTGAAAATCTTAAGATTTTTATTAGGAGGAGCTACTGATTTATTCCCTTTATCATTCACACCTACCACATATATAGTATTATTATCAATCAAGTCTTGAATCTTATTCTTCAATGCAAAACATTTCTCAGTATCATGACCGGGTTGACGATGAAATTGGCAAAAGGAATTGTTATCAAAATAAGGAGATGCAAATTTGGAAGGATCAATTTGTTTTATAGGAGGAAGTTTGATAACATTTTAGTGCAGCAACTGAGACATAATACTATGTAAAGATTCATTCAAAGCAGTAAACTATCTTTCTCTTTGAAACTTTTTAGAAATAGAAGGCACACTTGGTGTAGCATTCATATGGTTGTTGTTGATTGGATCATTGAACTTGATGAATCTTTTTGTTGGTTTGAACTTCGCAAATGATTGTTGAACACTCTCCCCCTTATCACTATCAGGTACATGAAACAAAATTTGAGCACACAAATTCTTATATCTACCAATGAAATCAATCACTTTTTCTTTAACACCTTGTTTACAATGCATTAAATCAGTCAAAGTGATTTTAGGACCAATGTTGTTTTGAAATTGTTGGATGAAAGTATTTGCTAGTTGTTGAAAGGAAGTGATATAATAAGAAGGTAGGGAGAAATACCATTGTAAGGCCGTATCTCTTAGTGTTCTTGTAAACAATTTTGCAAGCAATCTTTGATCATAAGAAAAATCGATACACAAGGTTTGGAATGTTTTGACATGCATAAGAGGATCACCTTTTCCACTATAGAGCTCCAATTGAGTAATCTCCACATGTTTAAATGGCACAAATTTAACAATATCAAGAGAAAAGTGGGATCACAACATCAAAGGTGGGCACACTAAACTTGGATTGACTCATAGAAGCAATTTGTTGTTGTAAGGAAGACACAGTTTGGGCAAGATTGTTGATTGTCACTTCGGTAGAAGAATTGATGTTAGACATAGGTGATTGAGAAGGTGGTGTGATGTTATTGAAAGAAGACATGGACTGAGAATAAGGTGGTGGGACATTATGATAAGTAGACATTGGTGATGATTGGATAGGAAAAGGGACAGTTAAAGGAGGAATAAAGTTGTTGAAGGAATTTCCCCCTTGTGTCACATCAATTGGTTGTGGAATAATAGGAACACTCATGGAAGTCATAGGTAACGATGGAGGATAAAATGAAGAAGAGGGATTGCCCCCATGACCTATGGTTGTAGGAATGACATTTTGAGTTGAAGTAGCCATGATGTTAGATGTGAAAGTAGGAATACTAGTAATAGGAGTACTCAAAGGAATAGAAGAATTGATTTGTGTTGCAAGTTGTGAGTAACCTAGGGTTTCGGCACAACTCTTGATAGGCATGACATTAGAATCAACAATATGTGAAATGCCACATAATATATCAATTCCATTCTTATCACTTTGAATCATGCACTTAAGACCTTCAATTAATGGAAGAGCTTCACTATTAGGGTATTCTTGGGACATCCATTGTTGAAAGCTATAAAATTGATTGTCCAATGTAGAAAGTTGATCTAAAGAAACCCTAGTTAAAGCTTCTTCTTCATCATGGGATCCATCAATGGGGTGAATAGGCACATGATTAGGATGAGAAGAATTAGCATGATCCTCATTAAAGAAGTCACCCAAATTAGGCTCCATCTCCATGGTAATTAAACCTTGGGAAGCCTTAATTCTAATACTTCGTCTAACAGGGATAGGATAGGTAGGACTAATAGTTGTAAAACTCATGCACTATAGGGAAAATTTGAATTATTGAACAAAGCTTACAAAATTGAGTAATGCAAAATGTAAGAAAATAATGATTACTCAATTTGAACTTTGTTGGGAGAAGAGGATGACACAATTTCCAAAAATGAAAAGAAATTGGAATTTTAAAATTAGGGCCAAGGGAATACCACTTCATTTTAAAATTGGAATTTTTAAAATCAGGGCATACTATAATTAACCTCTTAATTAATTTTTTTTTTTTTGAAATTTGAAATGTTGAATTTGGGAGGTATTTCCGATTCTAGAGGGATCAAAAATTGATAAAATCAACTAATCTTCTGGATTTAAGCTATTAAATACAATCATAACAATCTCCTGAAATTTTGGGAAAAAAATTGAGGACTATGGCAGGAACGCACATGGTTTGACCAACTTTTTTCAAAATTTTCCAGGGATGGATATTACGATGATTTTAAAGCTAATCCCCCAAAATTGGCAAATTTTACGATCTCTCGATGGGCGAAATGAAGACACAAATGTGAAAATAGAACCCTATTAGGGTTTTGAAGAAAAAGAGGAATTTTATTGCAATTTTGAAAAGGGTCAATCATAACGGATAGGGACACCTTGGAAAATATTTAGAAATCTGAATGTAAATAAAATTGATTTGAAATTCACACAAAATCCAATTAATGTTAAAAATTAGTGTTTTATGACCTAACCACTTAATTGTAAAATTTGAATTTTGGGAAAAGGGGGGGGGGTGTATTTGAAAATTTGAATTGTAGAATTGAAGACAAATCTGAGAACAATACAAAATCTGAAAATTAAATGGAAATCCAATTTTTGCACAAGTTCAAGATGATTTTCGAAAATTAGGGTTTTAACAACTAGCCTCTTAATTTTGTAAATTTTAATTGCAAATTGAACAAGACAAGGAGGAAATTGAATTTGATAAACAAAACAATTTTTAGATCTCAGATAACCACAAACAATTTTTACAAATCACAAGTTCAATTTTAAATTAAAAAATTAGGGTTTTTAATGATTTAACCACTAAGTTTGCAGAAAGTTGAAACTCGTAAATGAAAAATATGCAATTTTGTTCAAAGGAAAGCATGCAAGATGTCGGGTTCACCAAAATGTAATGGTGGGAAAATGGTGAATGATAGATCAAGAAGGAAACTACCCTTTCCCTCAAAGAGAGATGAGAGCTTCGCTATCGATTACCATTCAAACACTTTTCTCCATAGTACATTAGAAAGAGGAGAGGATAATTCACTAGATTCAATCTCTCCACATGAAAATGGTAGATTGAATTCTGAATGAATTGGGAATGTTAAGTTGATCCCGTCTGCCTTGTTTGAAATGGAAAAGAATTGATTGAATTATGTAGTGCAAAAGTGATAAAGAACTGATTATAACTTGAGATTGGACTATGGGATGAAGCTGTGTGCCTGGATCTGGCAGTAATATGTTGAGATGAAGTTGCCTTGCAAATTTGAGGAAAAGTTGCTTGGACCGTGGCGGGAATGTATACGGTCCTCCAAAAAATCCGTGAAATGAAAAGGGTTTTTCCATCTTTGCAAATGAAGCTCAAATCTGAAAGTACAACTGCACACTTGCAACCTACACACAAAAAAGAGAGGAAAATAGTTTGGGATTGGGGGTTTGCCTTTATGTCAATCCCCAATTTTGGAATTAACCAAGTAATGAAAGAAATTATTTGCAAGTAGATGTAAATGAAAGACTGAATTGTAAATCACCTCAAGGGAGATTGTAGTAGCAATGTTGATAGAAATGCTTGTGTGGAATTGTATGTTGAAATCAATCTCCTCTTCAATGGTTGAATCCTTGACTTGAATGCAACACCTAGCCTTGAAGGGAGACTTGAGAATGCTTAATGCTAGAAAAGAATGCTTGAATGCTTGATCGCTTGTGCACACTTGAATCTCTCCAACTTCAACTTATCCCATTTATCAAATTTCCACTTTATGCAAATGAGAGGATGAATGCCCCTTAAATACATGTTAGTGGATTTTAATTTTGTCACGGGCTGACATCGGGGGAGTTTTCTCGCCCGAGGCACAACCAACAATGCAACCCTACAAAGGGTCCTACCCCAAAATAGGGCAGGGACAGGGGCACCACGCCCTTGTCTTGGGAGGACAAGGACACCATGCCTCTGTCCAAGGGGGGATAGTGGTGCTACGCCCCTGTCCTACCCTTTTCCCATGAGAAAAGTGCAGACGGGGTGTTGCGGAGGCCAAGGATGAAGCTGTTTCTGCAAGCCGAGCAATCTTCGGTCTCCGATCAGGCTAGAGGATTCGAATTCGCATGCATGAGGACCCTAATGCAGTAAAAAATTGCTAGAGTCACAATTTTATGACACTACAAGGTGAAATATTCTATGGCAAGCAATTCATTTTTTTTGTTAGGACTGTAACCCTAACCTTGAGAATGTTCAATTTTATGAGAGCATTAAATAAATAGATCAAAACTTGATCAATACATTCTTATTTAATTTCATACTTGAATTAGAGTTCGAACTTGAGATTATCCTTGTCCTATTATTTTAACCATAAATTACTTAGTGGTCACAGAAGTTAAGTAGCGGTATGCCAAGGACTAGTGTGAAGGCAATAAAATTGATTAATGCTTATAATCAATTGAGTAGGCTGATGAACCTGACTACACTTATTATGTGTTTGCATTAATGAAATCTTTTGGCCAAGGTGTCACTTGTGTGTAGCACTAGTCAATTCATTTAACCTGGTTATCCAACTCAATCAGAAGTCATGCAAAGTAGGAGTAACCTAAGTGTGTGGTTGACTAGGGCCACATAGGCTTGATACACCAGTCTCAGATGACATAATTGAGCATGCCATGAAGTAGTTAAGATCTCGTAAAGACCTTTACATCCTTCCCTTGTAAATGGACCTTTGACTCCAGCTCTTGGATTCCTTATGAAGGGTTAAGTCTACCAGTAGGTAGACACGAGGGGCTGAAAATTCTGTGGTTGGGTAGAAAAGCGCCTCGATGATGTTTTCCCTCCCCAACCTTAAATGACCAACCAAAAAGAAAATATATTAGAACTTAAACATCACTTCATAACACAAGTAATATCTTATCTCTTCCATTTTTAGTTGAGTCAATATAGATAGTATGTTCTGAATTTTATGCAAAAAATGTGATGTATTTACTTCTAAAAAAATAATTATTATTGTTCTTTTACTTTTTAATACTATACAATGCTATCTTGCTACATACGATGTTCACGTCTTTTCATTTCATAATGAAATGTTGAAAACTTTGTTATTTAGCTTGTTTACAAACTATAAGATAGAATGCTTGTTACATATGGTATCAGAGCAATCGAGTTCGACACTGAACCTAGGGCTCATCACCACAACTAGGATAGGAAATTGAGACAAAACATTTTGGGCTTTGTTCCGGGATGTGGATTCGCACTACAAAATGAAAGAAATCTCAAGATCCTATCTATGCTCAATTGTTCAAAGTCACAAGTATAAAATACAACTACATAGTTAGTTCATCCCCTTCAAATGATGAAACTCTTGCTGAAATCATCATAAGGTTAAAAAAAGAAGGACAACCTTGGACAACTTCCAACAAGGAAGTAGTTAGGGCAAGCATTTTAGCTGATAAACTACCTAAGACTGTAAATAACCCTACGATTTCAGAAGAAGACAAAGATATATCTATTGAAACCATGAACCTCGAGTAGCTAGACCCGAGTTTCATTTGGTACCTTTTTCAGATTTTGAAGGGTAGGAAGAGCCCATCACTGAATCCAATGATAGTTCTTAGAAGAACTAAGTTAATGTAAACATGTAAAGAAATTTTTTATTCTGAATCAATAAAAGAAATCCAATTTTGGTTGTGTATAAAAAAATAAATTATTGTTTACCAGTGATGTGATATAATAGTGTTTTGATTAAGTAAAAGCAGGTATTTGAAAGGTACCCGAACCTTGTACAAGCCAGGAGATCAGAAGGACATGAAATAAGCATGCCTGATCACTTCAAAAAAACAAAAAGATCCCATCGAACAAAAAGAGATCAACTTACATAGCATAAAAAACCAAAAATAGACAACAAAAGGATAACACAACGACAACAAAAAGACAAAACCTAGAATCCCTGCAGAAACAAAGACAGAGACCTAAATAGTTTTCATGATATCCTCGGCATGGATAACCATTTGTTTCATATTGTTCGCCAAGGTCTTTAATTCGTCCAGCTCACGCCCTTTGATGTCACCCTTGGTCTTTGTATTAGCTCTGGTCCTCTTTTCATGACCCTTCTTGTCCGACTGATCTTTATCACCATTCTTCTCTGCATTGTTCTCAAATCTATTGATCAGGATGTTCATGTTATCCACCAAAGCTTTGAGGATCTGAAAGTTTTGATCTGCTATCTTCTTAACATTGAGTTCTAGTCTATCGACTCTGCTACCCAAATTGTTCATTTTATTTTCCATTCCTTTACTCTCCTTGTTTTCTTCCATCTCATTGACCTTTTTTTCTGTTGCTATGATTTTACCCACCATACATTTAATAGCTTTCGCATTGTGAAGAACAACAACCAGTTCCTTAATATGTTCCGCCAGGGATTTATCACCAACCGTAACTCTTGTAATAGCCTTTATATTAGTCTTCAAACTATTAGTATCCGTCACCATGGTTCCGATGGTATCACAGAAAGCTTTTATAGTATCGTTATCACCGATACCACTTTTATCCCCTTTATCCTCCTTTTGCAAACTTGTAGTGTTCAAACCCTCAATGTTGCCCATCACTGGGTTTTCCTCCCCCACTTTGTCCTGACCCTCATCCTTCTTGTTCTCCTCAACTTCCTCCTCAAAATCAATCAGAACATGGCTGGTGTCTTTATTGTTTCCCTTTTTAGTGTTCTTCCTTTGAATCTGCTTTCTAATAGCTTTCCCTTTCTTTTTTTTAATAATTTTTTTCTCAAACGATTCAGTTTCAGACTCCAAAATGTCTGAATCTACCACAATCCTTTTCCTCTTAACCTTATTCCTCCCTTTTTTACCAGTCTCTTCCGAATCTCCCTCAGTCTCCGAATCAAAGTTGAATCTGCTAGCTTCACTCTTCGTAGTCTCATCTCTTGCATTTTTGCTTTTAATAGGCTTATCAATGCATTTCCCCTTAATAATTTTATAAACCAGAACCATAAGCCCCTGGTGGAGGGCATGGTCACCTTTGGGGTCTTTCTAAACCTCCTTGATAGTGTGGTCCATAGAACAGGCTAGGTAATAAGGCAAACTCACCTTTTCCCCATGTCGGAAATGGTTGAGCAGGACAAAGTGATGACCATAGGCTCTATTAAACCTACCATCCAAAGTAATGTAGGTGATAGAAGCAAATAAAACAAACCTCCATGGCCTGCAAATCCTCTTTGGGGCATGGTAGGAATTGTTGATTTTCACCATCTTTCTCCTCTCATCATCTGTGATTGGGAACTTGTCCACTGCTTTATCTGATATGTTGCGGTCCCTATAAAATTTCATGCTCTCAATAATCAACCCCGTAGCCTCAGTAATTACCTCCTCATCAACATTCATCATGTGGTACCGAACCAGGATTTTGCCATTTTTTAAGTTCTTGATGAAATAGTTGGTAATTGTGGGGTCTTTTCCACTTAGTCTTTCCATGAACACATTCAGACCCCCCTACTGAAGGATTTCCCACACTTCACTGTTCTTTCTCCAATCTGAGCAAGATGTGGGTTCGAATCTTTTCTTATTACCTCCCATTTTTTCAGACCTTTCCTTAAGACTCCTTCTCTCAGCTTCAAAACCTCTTCTCTGGTTTTTGTGGAAGTCCTGTAAAAATGCCGAGAATCCGTGCCATACAATTATGATAAGACACCTATATAAATTCTCATTACCTCTGAAATAACCCTGCATCGAAAAAAGTGGAAGAGGCATTAGAAACTATGATTAAAAGTACCGTGTTGCCTAGCCTAGCTGTGGTCCAGATTTAGCAGGGATTTCATTTCACTTGCAATCTCACTTTCGCCATAACTAGTAATGATGTCTTCTGATTGGCAAGCCAGGTTGGCAGCCCAATCAGCACAGGAATTGGCCTTCCTATACACACGTGTAAAAACACACATTTCAAATTCCTCACTAATTTTCTTAGTCACTTTAATATCATTTCTTATTGACCAAGAAGGCAGGAATTTCATATTTAAACAATTAATTATGTTCAGTGAATCTCCTTCACACCAAACTCTAGTGCATTTGGCTTCTTTAGCAAGGATCATCCCATGGTAAGCCGCCACAACTTCTGCTACATGGTTTGTCTGGTTTCCTATGGGTATGCTTTTTATGATTTTGCATGTTCCCCATTCATCCCTAAGGACCACTCCACATCCTGCAACACCTAGATTACCCTTTGAAGCACCATCAAAATTAATTTTCATCCACCCATTCGGCAGGTTGACCCATATCACACCCTCTCTAGGATTGATCTGAATGCGCTCTCGACCCTTTAATCTCCACTTATTATAGATAAATTGATCATCCTTGTCTTGAGGATTATCAATGCCTCCTATGATATTCATATTTTCCACTATATTTCTTTTTATTTTCTCAAACACAATTTTTGCCTTAGAAACCTTCTCTCTGAAAACTCTGTCATTTCTCTCTTTCCATATACCCCAACACATATGAGGTAAGGCAAGTTTCCACAATAAAGTTGTAGACTTATTCCTTGAAGGATGATGCTAAGAGTTGAAAACCTCTTGAATCGATTCTGAGAAGCCCCAACTGATTTTGAAGTGGTCCAGATATCTTCCCCAAACTTCATTAGAGAAAAGGAAATGAAAGAACATATGATTAATGGTCTCCTCATTCTGCTTACATAGAATACAAACACTAGGCATGCTCATACCTCTTTTTCTGATATTCTCAATTGTTAGAATTTTATCTTGAAGGGTTGCCCAGAGAAAAATGTTAATCTTAGGAGTAAGGCCTTTCACCCATGCCTTAGCCTAGCACGGGCTTTCCATGTTAGAGTACTGTTGATAGTAAAGAGTAGACATGGTGAAAGTACCACTTGCTGTGAATTTCCAAATTAATTGGTCTTCCTCCTCAAATCTTACCATAGAGTTCATAACTTTGTTCAGACTTCCCAAGGACTGATCCACCTGAGTTAAATCCTTCCACTGTCCATCTTCCCAGTAATCACCCACCATAGATCCAAATCTTTCCTTGCATTGGTTCTGAAATCTACTCTACTCAGGATTTTCAGTCAAAGGGGACTCCAACAACCAAGAATCATCCCAAAATTGGATAAGATTCCCTTTCCCCATTTTCCATTTTGCACCTCTGGCTATTAAGTTTCTTGTTCTAGAGACATTTTTCTAAATTTTGGAGCCAATTGGAATATTTTACGCTTTAAGAAAGATTTGAAGATTTGGACATTGTCTTTTATACTTGTTGTCCCATATCAGTTTCCACTCGCCCTGATTTTTATACCCTCTCCAAATCTGCTTGGCTATAAGGAACTCATTTATGTCTCTTATTCTTCTAAAACCTAGTCCTCCCTTTCTTATTGGCTTACATACCTTATCCCAGACAATCAAAATCATTCTCTTCTTCTCCTCAACCCCTGCCCATTAAAAAGTTCTCTAAATCTTTTCAATAGCCTCCGCATAATTGGCCGGAATTCTAAAGAGACTAATGACATAAAGAGGGATACTTTGAAGAGTAGATTTTAGTAGCTAAACCTTACTAGCTTGGCTTAGAAGAGCACCCTTCCAGCTAGATAGCTTCTTGTGGAATTTATCCACCAAAGCTCCCCAAAAAGTGTTAGGTGGATCATGGGATAAGGGGAGCCCCAAGTAGGAAGCAGGAAGACTCCCTACTTGACAACCTAGGATATTACTTATTTTAATCCTCCTTCTCTCCTGGGTGTTGATAGAATAAACAAAACTTTTAGACCAATTAATAAGTTGTTCAGTAGCTAAACCATAACTATCCAGAGCATTCTTTAAACTTCTAGAGTCATGCACCGTAGCTTTCCCCATTATTATAGAATCATCAACAAATTGCTGATGGGAACAAATTTGGTCTGCAGAAGATGGATTCAAACCACAAAACTCCCCTTTCTCAACCAGCTTCCCAATACATCTCCCCAGACACTCCGCCATTATAATAAAGATAACCGGGGATAGGGGATCTCCCTACCTGAGTCCTCTAGATGCTTTAAAGAAGGGGCAAGGAGACCCATTCATTAAAATAGAGAAATAAGCCGAGGAAACTAATTGTCTGATAAGATTAATAATTCTAGAGCCAAAGACAAAAGCAGTGAGCACATCCATCATAAAATCCCAATCCACTCTGTCATAAGCTTTAGATAGGTCAAGCTTCGAAAAAAATCCTTCCTTTTTAGAGTTAGACAAAGAATGGATATTTTCATGGACTGATATGATCGAATCCAGGATTTGTCTGCCCAGGACAAAACCACTTTGCTGAGGAGATATGATAGAGGGAAGCAACTTTAGGATTCTAGAAGTTAGAACCTTAGAAATTATCTTATAAAGAGAGTTGCATAGACTTATAGGTCTAAAGAGATCCATAGAATCAACCCCCATCTTTTGGGGGATAAGAGCAATAAAAGTGCCATTAACCTCTTTCAAAAATTTTCTAGGACCAAAAAACTCTTTGACAACTCTAGACACATCATCTCCAATAATATGCCAGTACATTTGAAAAAAGAACATGGGAAAACCATCTGGTCCAGGGGTCTTGTTGCCTTCAAAGGAGTTGACAACTTTTAGTATCTCATCATGGGATGGGATAGCAATCAAGTGAGAATTGTGATCATCCCCTAATATTGTAGAAATGCATTCCAGAAGATTCCTTTGGGCTTGCCTATCCAAATTTTGATCCTTAGCAAGTAGATTGGAGAAAAAATCCATAGCAGCCCTTCTCATGGGTTCTTCTTCTTCAACACTTCTGCCATTCACTTTAATCTGAGATATTCTATTAATGGCCTTATGTCTTAGGGTGGACATGTGAAAGTATTTATTATTCCTATCCCCTTCCTTCAACCAAACATTTCATGATCTTTGTTTCCAGTAGGTTTCTTCTTCGGCTATAATGTCATGATATCTCATAAGGATAACATCTTCAGCATCTCTTGAAGTATTAGTATAACCATTATTATGTATCTCATCCTGAATATCCTTTAGCTCTAAGAGGATTGTGGCTTTTGAGGCAAAGATATTCCCAAAGAACTCCTTATTCCACTTCTTAACATTTTCTTTTACAATCTTCAGCTTTAACCACTCTGTACATAGCATTTCCTTCAATACTGACCTGCCGCCAATCCTTAATCTTGCTTTCCAGATCTGGGTGTTTAGTCCACATTCTTTCAAATTTGTAAGGGAAATGCCTCCTATTCTTTGCCTCCGTCATAAAGGTAATTGGGTAATGGTCCGATCCTGCCCTTATGTGAGAAGATAAAGAACAAACATGAAAGTTAAACCAATCTAGGGACATAAGAGCTCTAACAAGTCTAACCTGAATTAAATCCTCGCCACTCCTTCTATTGGTCTAGGTAAATTTAACTCCTTGCAGCTCTAGGTCGTGGATAATATTATTGTTAATAAAGTCCATCAATTCCAATCTACTGTCCAGATTAGCTTGAATCCCTCCCTTTTTCTCATTTTCCTTCAAAGGGGTATTGAAATCTCCCATAATAACTCAGCTATCCTCAACAAACCTGCTTCTTAACAAAGTAAGATTTCTCCACAAATCACTTCTTCCAGTCTTAGTATTAGGAGCATACAAATTAGTTAAGACCCAAGTAGTGTAATTTTTAAAATGCTTAAATCTGATACAAGCCAAGTTATTGTCCTGAATCAACACCTCTCCTTCTACATTGTTTTTGTTCTAGAAAGTAACAATACCTCCCGAGGCAACTTCTGAACTCCCTCCACTAACTCCTCCATTTTTTAGCATCTTCAAACTTTCTACTTTATCTTTTGCCATCTTGGTTTCTTGAATCAAAAAAATGTCATGGTTTTTATCTCTAATCATACTTTTAACTAAATCATGTTTGTGAGGACTGTTCAATCCTCGAATATTCCAAGAGATGATCTTCATGGTTTTTTAGAAATACCTGCCTCAAAGATGGTTCTTTGAGTCCCATCTGCAATATTCCTGCTTGTTTCCATTGACCTCTTTTTATCATTTGAATGTCTTCCTGGAGAAGTGTGCTGCTCCCCCACATCCCCAAGCCTGCTTTTGGTATTTCTAGTTAGGGTACTATTGTTAATGTTATTGTTATTTATTTATTTATTTTTGCTTATTCTTTCTATTGTCCTCTGCTTCTTCTTCTTCCTCCTGCTTTGATTCACTCTTCCCTAGTACCTTTTTGATGTCTTCCTCATCTCCCCATTTTGGTTCTTTTTCCTCCGAAAAGGTCAACTTTATCTTTACTGGAGAAGCTAATGAGATCTCCGACAACCCTTGATCTAGAATGTTATTAGGTTGAGCATCCTGAATCTAGTCTGTTTCTTTATCTATTTCAAGAGAATTAGATACAAGGTTAAAATTATCTCCTTCCTCTTTGTTGCCTTTGGATTTTTTATCTCCATTACTCTCATTCTTATATGAGATTAACTTTGTCTTATCCTCTTCTGGTTCCTCATTTTGTTTGTTATCTTTAGATTTTATTTCTCCATACCCTGGATCCTTGCCATTCTAATCCATCTCCTAATGATTTATTTTTTCACTATCTCCTTTCTTCAATTTGTTTCCCATTTCACTGATGAGCTCTACCTCTGTCCTTCCAACCTGAGACTATTTTTCCTCATCTAGATTGTTAGAATCTGAAGCTTTTAGAGAGCTATCAACTTTTTTCCAAACCTTAGCTTGGGGATGAGATTTGACCTCATTATTTGGGTATTTTTTAGCCCAGTGTCCTGCTTTTTTACAATGAAAGCAGGCAAAAGGGATTGATTCATAAACAATATTCTGCCTCCACTTCCCAAGTTTAGATTCTATCTCTATCTCCTCTGGCATGTTCCTATCAGGTCCAACTCCTACACAAATCCTTGCATAAATAAGCCTTCTTCTGGATGTCGTGACCTGATCTATAGCAATAAGCTCCCTGAAGGTATTGGCTATTCCTGCCAGCACATCTTCCTCCCAGTATTCCATTGGGAGCCCAGGGAGTTTAATCCAGACCGAAACTTGAACCAGAATTTTTTTTTCTCTTCCCGCATTACGGTACCATTTCTGGATGTACATAATATATTTTTTGATTTCCCAGGATCCACTACAGAGAATGTTTCTTCTATCCTCCTCACAAGAGAAAGAGAAGGACATACAACCTTTGTTCATTGCAACCACATCTACCTGGCCTTTCAAGTTCCACTTTCTTTCAACAAATCCGTGAATGATCTCTATATTCGGTCTCATCCCAAAAAAATTACCAATCAATATATTTTCCATTCTAACAATATTATGGTCTATGATTTGGTCTAGAACAGAGATGGCAAAATTTCCCTGAGAGACATTCAAGGTATTTTTAACCGGGGGCAAAGAAGACTTACCTTTAGGTTTGACCCCAAACAGAGAGGACCACTTGCAAATATGCCCATTCAAGCTAGGTCCCCCCTTAAGGTCCTCTGGGATTGTAGGATTCTCGAGATCCCTTCCAGAAGAAACTTTACCTTCCACTGTGTTCATTGAACTGCTAGCTGCTTGCTATCTTGGAGCTCCTTCCGAGTTGCCGCTTCTAACTTTAAAATTTGAACCTGACCTTTACCGCTGCCTTCTGCTATCCGCTCTTCACGTGGTCTTGTTCCTCCCCCTAAGTCCCCTGAATCCAAGGGAGCATTAGGATCCTTACAACCTGAGCTCCCCCCTTCTGTCGGACTCTCTGAATCTTTTGCAGCAAGCTGTCCCTACACCGAACCAGAACTCCCACTCAGAAAATTTGAATTCTGGACCCGACCAATCTCCATCCTCTGTTGTTTGATATAATAGTGTTATAGTAGCTAAATAAATGTTTTTAAAAAAACAATACAGGTAACAAGATAAACCATGTCACATAGACAAGAGAGTGGGGGAGATTCTAACCCTCCAGAAACACCAACTGTTAAACTTAATAGATTAATCCAAATGGTGCAAGATACCCAAGCTCAAGTTTGAATTCTCGAACATAGAGAGGGAAAAATGAAACCTATGAGGAAGAACATGATTCCCAATTTAGGGACAAACATCTTGAGAAAGAACAGACCCATCAAAGTGGGTACAGGAGAACACAATCCCACTCTCAACCTAAAAAGGATAAACAAGTAAAGAGGGTCATCTCTGATGACATGAAGAAAGTTAAACCCCCTCACTATGATGGAGAGGAAGCCGGAGATGCCACAGAGGCATGGTTAACCGACATGTAAAAGTACTTCAAAATTTGTGATTATAATAAAAATAAAAAAGAAGTTTGGGGGGCCTACCAGATGACGGGAGAAGCTGTTGGCTGGTGGGAGAACAAGAAGGCCTAATTAGGCCTCAAGTCGTTTGAAATCAGGTGGGATAAATTTGTGGAAGTATTCAGGTTAAGACGGCTGCTCCAACTGTTCTTTGAACAAAAACTTGCTGACTTTCAAGAATTAAGGCAAGGTGAGCTCTCAGTTCATGCCTTCTGGGAGAAGTTCACTTGGCTTTTGAAATACGTACCTCAATTTCAAGCTAATGAGAAGTACATAATCAGGAAATTCATCATGGGACTAAATAACCAAATAGGTGGACTAGTTGATGTTTTAGCTCCAACAACAATGGATGAGGCCTATGAGAAGGTCATTCAACATGAGCATAAGCTTCAAAAAGATGACTCAATCAGAGATAGAAACAAGAAACGAAACAATTGGTCTCAATCCAACCAAACTTTCAAAAGGAAAGGTGATAAGTGTAATTCTAGAAATAAGAACAACAAAGGAAACAAATGGGGTCGTCAGGACACCCATGGAAATCGAAAGACATGACAAAACTAAGAAAGAAAGTGAAGGAAACTTCAGAAGAATTAAAAAGAAGGGACCACCATGATGATGTTTTACATGTGGTGGAGAGCATAATGCAAATTAGTGTCCTACCAGAGCACAAGGTGGGCAACGACAACATAGAAACCCATTACCTCCACACCAGTCAGCCTTTTAACAAAGGATCCATGCAGTAGTCGACAATCGATAGAAAAAATATCAGTTTACACCGGTGGAAAAAACAGGTATGCTTTACGAAAACCTCGTAACAATATTGATAGACATAGGTGCAACATAAAACCTTATTTCTCCTAAGATTCTTAGGAAGTTTCCTAGAAGACCTGGCTTAATTATGGCCAAGTCTTGGACTGTAGAGTATGCTAATCAATCAAGAGCTTGGGTAGAAGAGTTTCCAGACTTCTCAACAGAAGTGGACTTGTATGTAGCACCACTAGGTACCTATTATGTTATATTAAGTATGAACTAGTTAGGAAAACACAAAGCAAAGGTCAATTGTTTTGACAAGATAGTAGAATGTCTAGATGACCAGAGAAATAAG
Source organism: Cryptomeria japonica (assembly GCF_030272615.1). NCBI lineage: Eukaryota > Viridiplantae > Streptophyta > Pinopsida > Cupressales > Cupressaceae > Cryptomeria > Cryptomeria japonica. The sequence continues at coordinate 487,073,618 of NC_081405.1, read as the reverse complement.
GTGTCAATTCAAGGAACCCAACATGAAATCAAATTGTGGCAACTATTTGTTGTACAATTAAGGATTGAAAGAAAAGGTTATCAACTGTTTGCCGTAAAGATGGAAGAAATTAATGAGTATAGGGAAGTTAGATATCAAGATGATATGATAATGGGTGAAGTTGATTCCTACTTTGGGGAAGGTTCTCAGGGGAAAGAAGAACTAGAATTTTCTTTTGAAGAGAAGTATCCTTATCTTCAAGGGTATCGAGATATATTTTTAGAGGAATTACTCAAGTTACCACCTAAAAGGACATTCAATTTTTCAATCTAGTTAGTACTAGGAGCAGCACCCGTATCCAAAGCACCCTACCGTATGACAACTATTGAGCTTATGGAGTTGAAATCCCAACTAAAATAATTACTAAACAAAGGTTTGATTAGACCAAGCATGTCATCATGGGGGGCACCAGTGATATTTGTCAAGAAGGATGGAACCCTTCGACTGCATTGATTACATGATTTTAAACAAGTAAACAAGTTAACTATCAGAAACAAATACCCTCTACCATGCATCGATGATTTATTTGATTAGATGCGAGGAGATACAATGTTCTCCAAGATAGATTTGTGGTTTGGGTATCATCAACTAAGACTCAGAGATGAGGTAATTCATAAAACTACTTTTAGAACTCGATATGGACATTATGAGTTCATAGTATTTCCTTTTAGTCTCACTAATGCCCCTACAGTGTTTATGAATCTAATGAACAATGTATTTCATAATTTCCTAAACAAGTTTGTGTTAGTGAATATATTCCAAAAATGAGGAAGAACATATCCAACATCTTCATATTGTACTTCAGAGTTTACAAGACAACAAGCTATATGGGAAATTGTCCAAATGCACGTTCTTTTATAAAGAAGTGCAGTATTTGGGGCACAATATCTATGCCAAAAGAATAGTTGTGGATCCAACACATATAAAAGCTATATCTGAGTGGCCAGTTTCCAAAAATATACATGAAGTGATAATTTTTATGGGATTAGCAGGTTATTACAAGAAGTTTGTCATGAACTTTTCTCGAATAGCCTACTCAATAATCTCACTCCAAAGGAAAGGAAAGAGGTTTGAGTGGACAAAGAAATGTCAAAAAGATTTCAAGCTTCTAAAGGAACGGTTAACCACAACATCCATACTAAGAGTACTAGATCTAGAAGGACAATTTATGGTGGTAACCGATGCTTTAGGAGAAGGATTGGGAGGAGTCTTAATGCAAAACGGACAAGTAATTGCCTATGAGTCTTGAAAACTGAAAAATCTATGAACAAAAATATGCACCTCATGACTTAAAGCTAGAAATTATAGTGCATTCTTTGCAGATGTGGTGACACTATCTTTTAGGAAAATTGTTTGAAATTCGATCCGATTATTAGGGTCTGAAGTATATATTTACGCAACCAAATCTCAATGCCTAACAAAGACGCTGGCTAGAATTGATATCAGATTATGAGTTTGAGATAAATTACATCAAAGGGAAATAAAATAGGGTAGTAGATGCTTTAAGCCAATGACGAAATATTAATGCCATGACTATAGTACATACAGACTTTAAGAGTCGAGTACTATAACAGCTTCAGGGAGATAGTTATTACCAGTAGGTTAGAGAAGCCCTGCAAGTCAACCCACATGATCCTTGGTATGAAGGATTCAAGATTGAAACATATGGTTTATTAAGATATCAGGGTAGAATGTATGTACCAGGAACCCTTGAACTAAGAAATCTAGTGTTGAAAGAAGTTCACACTGCACCTTATTCTAGTCATCCTGGAGTTACAAAACTCTTGGCTGACATAAAAACCTTATATTTCTAGAAGGGAATGAAGAAAGATGATGCGAGATTTGTGGCGAGTTATTTTGAGTGTCAAAAAGTAAAAATAGAGCATCAGTATTATGTTGGATTGTTACAACCAAATATAGTTCCAAATTGGAAATGACAAATAATCAACATGGATTTTGTCCAAGGATTGCCAATGTCAAGGAACAAGCATAACACCATCTTGGTAGTGGTTAAAAAACTCACTAAGGTAGCCTATTTTATACCTGGAAACCTTACTGATGGGGCACCTACCATAGCCTATAAGTTTGTGTAAGAAATTTTCAGATTACATGGTGTGCCTGAAAAGATCATATCCAATAGGGATGCCAAGATGACATCTAGGTTCTAGAAACCTTGTTTGCAGTGTTAGGAAAATAATTAAGCATTAGATCAGCATATCATCTACAAACATATGGGTAGACAGAGAAGGTCAACCAAGTTTTAGAGGATCTCATGAGAATGTATTGCATAGATTAGCAATATAAGTGGGAAGACCATCTTCCACTAGTAGAATTCGCCTATAAAATTTATATTAGTCATCAATAAAGATGGTTCCATTCGAGGCATTATATGGAAGGAGGTGCAAAACTCCTATTAGTTGGGATAAGCTAGAATATAGGATAACTCTCGGTCCGAAAATGCTCTCGGAAATGGAACAACAAATTAAACTAATCAGAAAAAAGTTAGCAGAAACTAATGAACGGTAGAAGAGCTATGCTGATGCAAAGTGGACTCCTAGACAGTTTGAGATTGAAGAAAAAGTACTACTTTGGGTCAAACCACATAAGAGTGTTATAAAATTTGGGAAGTCTTCCAAATCGGCACCTAGATATATAGGTACCTTTGAGGTCTTGCAGATCATCAGCCCAGTTTCTTAGAGGATTACTCTACCTCAAGCTCTCACATGAGTGCACAATTTTATTCATGTATCCTATCTAAAGAAATATGTATCAGATTTTGCTAATATGATTGATTGGAACTCTCTATAGGTACAAGACCCAGAAGTGGTCATGATCGAGCCGGTCAAGGTGCTCGAGGTACGTAAGCTACACTTACGTGATAGAGAAGTTAATCAATGCAAGGTCTAGTGGGACTAGTACACTAAAGATAGTGCCACTTGGGAGGACTATGATGGGATCCTACAAAGATTCCCACACTTATTTAATGTCTTTAACAAATGAACTCTTTTATATATTTTTTCTTTAAAAGAACAATGTTATATAATGCATTTTCTTAATTGAAAACTTAAGAATCATTGAGGATGATGATCCACAAGGGGAAAGAGATGTCACATCCTACTTGTGCCCTAATTATGTTTAAGATGATTTCATGTTATGCAAATATCGTTTTGATGATGAATAAGTAGATTGATATGCATTCAGTTTTGGAGAAAAGGGAAAATACGGTGGTAACAAGGAAGAAGAAAGCAATTGCACCAAAGGTAGAGTATTGATCTTCCATGATACCTACTTCAAGTTGGAAAATTCTTTGGAAAAGGGTGGCACCAAACAGGGAACCATTCCCAGCCACATTGAAACTGCAGAAAGCTAAACACAGGCCATGTTACCATATAGCTGAAGTATTATCACAAACCAAATTTAGACTTGTAATGTTTACCTTATGCTAGACATTGATACATGATGACTTTTGATATTATGGTGCTATTTAATGTGCTTGACAATACTATTTTAATATTATGTTAATTACGATGATAATTAATGCTATTAATGATATTATGTGTATTATTAACATAGTGTAATGTTAATTTTGTTATGAAATTTTATGTATCATGATGATTTGATATATTCATTGAGTGTGAGGTGGATGCAGGGTTGACTGTCAAAGGCAGACATATGACCGAGGAGGGGTCTCCTAGCTCATCGACAGTAACTCACAGAATGTGGACCTGTACACACACAAATTAATAATAATTAAATAAATAAATTTAAATATAAAAACCAAATTAAAAGTAAATAAATGAAGAGATTATAAATAAACAAACAAATTAAAATATTAAATTAAACTCAAATTTTATGATTTTAAAAATTAAAATATTTTAAAATTTAAAATTAAGCATGTTTTTAAATTGGTAGATGAGTTACAAATTTGGATGAAGAGTTAACTTCATAAGACTCCAGTTCAACTCTTCATTTGCATAAGTTTTGCTTTCTTATCTGGCTATTCCAATTTGATCTTCTCCACTTGAACTCTCCAATCACCCTTGATTTTGTCAGTTAGATCCATGAATTTTGGATCAAATTCCTCTGTCAAGGCAAATATAACCATAACCCAATCATTCATTAAGCACGTCCAAATCTGGCTAGAAATTTCATCTCCAATACCCATCTCTCTGCGAGTTTATTTGATTGTAAATCGATTTTTTTAGGGAGGTCAAACTATTGGGAGAGGAGACCACACCTCTCCTTCCCTTTCCCCACATTAACCTGTGGAAGTCAACTTCCTATTTGTATCACCCTTCTCAATTTTCTTTTTTCTCTTTGCCATTTTTTGGTTTGTAGAGGTTTTTGGGGAAATTCGAGCTGTTTGGAAAAGCTTGGAAGGTGAATAAGAAGGTTCGATCAGTCAACAAGGTGACCATGCCTCCTCTTCTCCCCTCCTTTCCACAACTGTTGGAAGGTAATTTTGTCCTTGTTTCTACTTATCGCCCCCTCTCTCATTCTATTTTTCTGTAGTTTAATATGGGTCAATCTATTTTATTGGCTTACATTGTTGGCTTAGTTGATTTCTTGCAGGGGTATTGTTCCTTTGTTTACTATTTATTCCACCCCCTCTATTATTTCCCTTTGCAGATTATTCTTTAATTCATTTCATGTTCAATTAATTTTTGACCTTGATCATTGTAGTCGGCAATGATTTCCTCTCAGGACGATTGAGTCTTCTTCCTCGGCTTGGATTCTTAGCCTTTCATATTTTTATTGTTGAGATGCCAAGTTCGAAATCCTTTGTGGCATAGATCATATTGCATTACATTTACATTAGATTTAAATAAGATAGATTGCTGGTAGGATTTTGTGTTGGCATGCAAAGTCGATGCATATGTGGATTAATTTGAACCCCACACTCCTCTTTTCTCCTATGTGTATCACTGGTTCATTGAAAGTCGATTTTGTCCAAGATCTTCTTTAGATTTTCTTGTCTTCAATGATATTTTGGGTTTGAATAGCTATTAGATTTGTCTTCTATTCATACCAAATAAATTAAAATTATCAATATATATATATATATATATATGCAAAAGAGATTTGTCTATTTATATATTTATTTTATTTTGGAACCTAGATAAAATGAAGTTCAATAAATTGGTAGTGATTAAGAGTTAAAAATTAATCATAAGTGTCCATAACCAAGAGAGGATGATTTACTTTCTATGAAGGATGTATTGGAAAGATGTGCTTGAATATGGGATAAACCAGGGAAGGATGGTCTCATATCACCTACCCCAAAAGGGTAAATTGGCCAATAAATTAATAAATTTTCTCCCTACCATAACACATGTAGATAAGTTCAATAGTTTGGTTGTTAGATACTACATGTATGCACAAGTTCCATATCCGGCAGTTAATGTTGGTTTGCTAGGAAACTCTGTCATGAGGGACGAGAGATTGTCATGAGCACTGAGAAGTGTAAGCTTCATTTGGTTGGGCAGATAAAATGCCTAGGTCATATGTCCATCTTGTTAGACAATTCAAATAATCAGAAGACAACTAAGAGTGGGGAGGGGGGGGGGGGGTAAATTAGTTGTCACAGATTACCGGAACCCAAAACATTAATACTGGAATAGCAGATACACCAATTAAGCATAAACAATAATCACAGAATAAACACCATCCACATGACATCAATATTTGTATGTGGAAAACCTGATAAAGGGAAAAACCACAGTGAGAAGCCTACCCACAGTCAGATAATACTTCTGTAGTAAGTATGTGAATTACAATAGAGGGGCCTACACTTGTAGGAAGACCAATAGCCTAGAGCACATTTCTCATCACAAAATGAGCCGCACTGACTACATAGAAATCCAAACTACAATCCAAAGAAGTGTTGAACTGCAAAAGATAGCATCTCCTATGCTTGAGTACAGTTCTAGTTAAGCTCAATATCGGAGGACTAAATCCTCTTACATAAACCCAATTCTATCTCCAATGATCAACCAAATCCTCTGCCTGAGTGATATTACATTATTTGCACATTACATTCCTTGATCATGACCTCTAACAATAACCATGATAATCTACAATAAGATCTTACATCTATATATACAAACCCTCGACCATAAACAATCAAGCCGACCACCAGACAATAAACCAATTACATAATTACAAACCATGTTGGTCTTAGACCAAACACATAATATCAACACATAAGACATCCTAGAAATATATTAATAGGTCCTATCACATGTTACATCAAAGCCGGTCCATAACCTAGATCAACCGAGACCAAGTATAGGTCCACACGCCACAACAATGATCTCCAATCACCAAGTCTCAAACACGATCACCAACAACATCCTCAAAATCCACTAGAGGCCGCACAGACACCACTTATACAATTCATCAAAGATCTCCACCAAAATCTCTGTCGGTGAAACCCTCGATGGAACCAAAAACCAATCTTCTAAGCAGGTAGGATATCAATCAATCTCGAGACCAAAACCAACTAACCAAATATGAGTATGAGTATCATGAACAAGATTATTTTATCACCAGATTATACCGGAGCCTAGCGGATCATGCCGAATCCAAGTTACCCAGAAACCACTCAACCTACTAGGACCAGAAGGGTGCCGGTAAATAATCCAAACAACTAGTGTTGGAATCAATGACAAAGGAAAAAAATGGAACACATAATCAATTCCACCAGATGGCCAACAATCTCCCCCTTTAGAATTGATGACAACACTAGATGTGAAAAACATCTAAGTACCAAGAAATGTCAAACAAGTCTTCCCCAATAGAAGACAACCAACAAACTCCCACATATAGCTCTGAATATCAATATCTCTCCCCTTTACTTTTCTTATTCATATCTCTCCCCCTTTGACATCAATGCAATAAATCTAACAATAATATCTAAGTTAAAACATAAACCATAAAAGCTAACTACTCCCCCTGAGCAGTAGCATCCCACATCAGTGACAAAATGAAGTATCTATGATAATGCATGTCAGACTGATGCCAAACCACATCAATCAAGTCTCTACCAAAGGGGTAGAAACTCCCAATTTGTCTCTCAGGTACTCAAATGATTCCTTGGGAAAAGGTTTAGTGAAAATATTTGCAATCTTCTCTTTAGTGTTCACATAAACCAGTCTAACTTCATTTGGTTCCACCTTTTCCTTCAAAAAGTTATACTTGATAGATATGTGCTTTGTTTTAGAATGAAATACCGGATTCTTTGATATATCAATAGTAGTAGAGTTATCACAGTGAATAACTATCAGTGCATCACAATCCACCTTTGTATCCTTCAACATTTGCTTCATCCATAAAACTTGTGTACAGTTAGTAGCAATAGCAACATATTCAACTTCAACAATAGATAAAGAAGTACATGACTGTTTCTTGTTGATCCATCAAACCAATTTCTTTCCAAGAAAGAAATCTCCACCAGAAGTAATTTCCCAGTCATCAACATCTCCAGCCCAATCAACATCTGTATATGCACATAAAGTAAAGTTATCATCCTTAGGGTAGCACAAGCCATATTTTGATGTACCTTGCAAGTATCTAAAAATCCTTTTCACCGCCATCTCATGATTTTCTCTAGGATCACTCTGAAATCTTGAAACAATACAAACAACATTCATAATGTCAGGCCTAGTCTGAGTCAAATAAAGCAGACCTCCAATCATAGATTTGTATCTTCTAGGATTTATAGGTGCAGAAACATCTTTTCTTGTCAATTTATCACTTGTAACCATAGGAGTACTTACCGGTTTAGAATCTCCCATACCAAATTTATTCAACAATTCCTTAGCATATTTAGTTTGACAGATGAAAATACCTTTGTTAGTCTAAGTAATCTACAAACCTAAGAAAAATTTCATCTGACCGATCATAGACATCTCAAATTCTTTCTCCATATTTTTAGAAAATTCTATACATAACTTATCTTCACCTCCAAAAATAATGTCATCAACAAATGCTTCAATAATCAGTATATCATCATCAGTGATCTTATAATATAAATTACTGTCAGCACTGCCCTTAGTAAAACCAAGCTTCAAGAGATATTTATCCAACCTTGCATACCAAGCTCTAGGTGCTTGTTTCAATCCATATAAATCTTTCCTTAACTTACAAACCACATTTGTATCATATGATAGTGAAAAACCATCAGGTTTCTCAATATAAACTTCCTCATCAAGATTCCCATTCAAAAATGCACATTTAACATCCATCTGATAAACCTTGTAGTTTTTATAAGCAGCATAGGCAAGAAATAATCTTACAGCTTCAATCCTAGCTACAGGTGCAAAAGTCTTTCCATAATCAATTACTTCCTTCTGAGAATATCCTTTACAAACCAATGTAGCCTTATTCCTTATAACTTGACCATCCGCATTCAATTTATTCTTAAAAACCCATTTAGTTCCAATAACATTTTTATTTTTAGGTCGCGGAACCAAGGTCCATGTGTTATTTTTCTCAATCTGATATAATTCTTCTTCCATAGATTTCAACCAATGTTCATCTTTACATGCCTCAATTATTGATATTGGTTCAACTTGTCAAATTAAACATACCTTATTAGTTGGCAGTCTTCTTCTTGTCATCACTCCATTGCTTTTATGCCCAATGATTTGATCTTCTGAATGATTCAATCTCACATATTTAGGAATCTTCTGACTTTATTTTCCTCTTCCCTATTTTTCAGTTACTATAGAATTCTCTGATATTGCCAGAGTAATTGGTTCAACTCTCTATTCTTGTAAAGGTGCTACCGGTTCAGATATTATCATTTCCACTGCCGATTTCTTCTCATAAACTCTGATTTGACTTCTGTTTAGCTCATCTACTTTGACATTAGCACTCTCCACAATTCTCTGCAATCTCTTGTTATAACATCTATATGTTTTTCTTTCATTAGAATAACCAAGAAATATGCCTTCATCACATCTAGGATCAAATTTCCCAATAATATCATCTCTCCTGATATAACATTTACTACAAAAAATTCTAAAATACTTAACTGTAGCTGTATTGCCAAACCATAATTCATAAGGTGTCTTACCGGTTTCTCCTTTGATATGTATTCTGTTGAATGTATAAACCAATGTCCTCCCTTATTCTCTCCAGTAGATATGAGGTAGACAAGATTCAATCATCATTGTTCTAGTAGCATCCAAGATAGTTTTGTTCTTTCTTTCCACAACTCCATTCTGTTGAGGTGTCCAGGGAGCAGAAAATTGTCTTCTTATACCATGTTTGTCACAAAAGTTATTAAACTCACCGGATGTGAATTCACCACCATGATCTGATCTCAAACATTTAATCTTCAATCTTGTCTCAATTTCCACTTTAGCCTTAAAGATTTTAAACTTTTCAAATGCTTCAGTTTTTTCTCTTAGAAAAGTAACCCACATCATTCTAGAATAATCATCAATTATTAGCATGAAATATCTATCACCTTGAAATTTTTTAACTCTAGCAGGACCACACAAATCATTATGAACAAGATGAAGAACATCATTCGATTTATCTTGTATACTCATAAAAGAGGTTCTGACCTGTTTACCCATTTGACATTCTTTACATACAGGATTATAGGGATTCATAATCTTAGGTATATCCCTAACTGCCTTAGTTGAACTGATCTTCACAATGAAATCAAAATTCAAATGACACAACATTTTATGCCATAACAAACTCTCATCAATTTGTGTAATCAAATATGTCTTCTCACCGGAGTTCAAATGAAATACATTACCTTTTGTCTATGTATCGGTTGGAATCTTTAAGCTAGATCTGTTAATGATTTTGCATTTTCCATCCTTGAATTGTAAATGAAATCTCTTATCTACCAATTGACCTACACTCAAAATATTATGTCTCAAACCTTCAACATAATAAACATTGTTAGTATTGTTCTTACCATCTGATGATACAGTTCATTTTCCTTTGATCATACATTCCTTGTCATCTCCAAATCTAACTAGACCTCCATCAAATTCTTGTAAGGACATAAACTTTTGTTTATCTCCAGTCATATGATGTGAACAACCATTGTCAATTACCCATTCATCTTTGTCTTCAATTTTAGCAGCAAGTGCCTTCTCTTCAGGTACATTCTCTTCCAGTGCCTTATCATCTTCCTTGATAGCTAGGAATACCAATTCCTTCCCATTGCCAGATCCACTAGTAGAGTCATCTGTCGGTTCATCATCAAAATCAATAATGCCTTCTTCATCCGCTATGTAGCATGATTTGTCTCTATTTTTTTTGTATTTATACTTGTTCTAATATCCAGGGTTAGGCTTAAATGATCTTCTACTCTTTCTTCAAATCTTGAATTTCTTTCAGGACATCTAGATGCAAAATGACCAATCTTATTACATGCAAAACATTTAAAAGGTGCTTTTCCTTCATACTTACTTCCTACCAGTCCTTTAGGTACTCTTCTAGCAAATAGTGCTTCAAGTTTCTCAAACCCATCATCTTCTCTCTTCATATCTTCCAATTCCTTTACATACAAATCTTTCTAATTGTGCTTACTGGTTGTAGATGTAGATGCATGAAAAGCATGTTTAGACTTCACAGCTCAAGAAGGTCCAAATCCTTCAAGCTTAAAAGAAGATACTTTCCCAACCAAAGTATCTATGTTGATAGATGTATTAGCCATTGTTCTCAACTCATTAATATAAGTAGCCTTCATTTTGTAAGCTGGCGGTAGGGCTCTTAAGACTTTAGAAACAATTTCATCTTCGCTTAAAGTTCCACCACAACATTGAATTCCCATAACAATCTCATTTACCCTTTCCATAAATGCAGTAATCCTTTCATCTTCTTCCATCTTCAGGTTTTCATGTCTCACTTGGTGACCATCAAGTTTAGCAATTTTTACTATAGGGTCACCTTCATTAAGAGTCTCCAACTTATCCCATATAGCCTTTCCAGGTGATTTGTCAGTTAATCCCATTATTTTCTGATCAGAAAGTGCACACAAGAGGGCTTCTCTTGCTCTACAATCATTCTCAATCTCCTTGTCCAGGTTTTTCAGAGGAGGATTGCCAGATCCCATATTATAGGGCATGACACCATTCTATGTGATCTCCCAAATCTCCTTGTCAAGACATCTCAGATGAGTCTCCATCTGAATCTTCCATATCGTGTAATTTCTTCCATCAAGCCTCAGAATATCCCTTCGAAAGATATCTCCAGAAGAACTGGATGAACTTGAACTGTTAGTCCCCATAGGATCTTCCTCAAGCGGTTAAGCTTTATGTAGAGAGGACCAAAGCTTTGATACCAATTGTTAGATAGTTCAAATAACCGGAAGACAACTGAGAGGGGGGGTGAACCAGTTGTCACGGATTACTAGAACCATTATCAATTTAAACTTTAATATAGAAATCCAAAACATTAATACCGGAATAGCAGATAAACCAATTAAGCATAAACAATAATCACATAATAAACACCATCCACATGACACCAAGATTTGTACGTGGAAAACCCGGTAAAAAGAAAAACCATGGTAGGAAGCCTACCCATAGTCAGCTAATACTTCTGAAGTAAGTATATGAATTACAATAGAGGGGCATGCACTTGTAGGAAGGCCAACAGCCTAGAGCGCACTGCTCATCACAAAAGGAGCCTCACTGACTACATAGAAATCCATACTACAATCTAGAGAAGTGTTGAACTGCAAAAGATAGCATCTCCTATGCCTGTTTACAGTTCTGGTTAAGGTCAATACCGGAGGACTAAATCCTCTTACATAAACCCAATTCGATCTCCAATGATCGACCAACTCCTCTTCCTGAGTGATATTACATTATTCACATATTACATTCCTTTACCACGACCTCTTACAATAACCATGATAATCTACAATGAGATCTTACATTTATATATACCAATCCTCAACCATAAACAATTAGGTCAGACACCAGAAAATAAACCAATTACATAATTACAAACCATGTAAGCCTTAGACCAAACAAATAACATCAACACATAAGACATCCCATAAATACATTAATAGGTCCTATCACACGTTACATCAAATTCGGTCCATAACCTAGATCAAACAGGACCAAGTATAGGTCCACATGCCACAACCACGATCTACAATCGCCAAGTCTCGAACACGATCACCAACAACATCCTGAAACTCCACTAGAAGCTACACCAACACCACTTATGCAATTCATCAAAGATCTCCACTAAAAGATCTGCCTATGAAACCCTCACCAGAACCAGAAACCAATCATCTAAGCAGGCAAGATATCAACCGATCTCCATACCAAAACCAACTAACCAAATATGAGCATGATTATCATGAACAATTTGATTCCATCACTAGATTATACCGGAGCCTACCGGATCATGTCAGATCCAAGTTAACCAGAAACCACGCAACCTACTAGGACCAAAAGGGTGTTGGTAAAGCATCCAAACAACTAGTGTTGGCATCAATGACAAAACACCAATGCAACACATAATCAATTCCACCAGAAGGCCAACACGTCTTCCAATTTGCAAATGGAGGTGAGTCCAATGGCAATGGAGGATTTACATCTAAAGACATAGATTCATATTATGGCATTGTAAAATCCTATGTATTAATGTATATTGTATTATTGTTTCATTATAATAGACCAATGAGGTCTCATGAATTATAGGCTAAGTAAACCATGCAAATGACATATGAGGTCCAATGATGTAGATGCGACAGAAAGTTGACATGTAAATGCAACTAAAAAAAAGTGAGAAAATATACCACCCCACTAACATGTGTCCATCATGTGCATGACTCAGTGCTTATGTGGTTTCATTTGATGATTTTTTTTTGATTTCATATGCAAATGTATAATGCTAGGATGGATGGTAATAATAATGCTAATTTAGGTTATGCTCATTAACTTTAATCTGTAATAGTCATTAAATTGGCATGATAATTCATAGTTTTCATGTGTGTTAACTTTTAGTTTATCTTATTCATATGCATACTAACTATAGATTGTAATAATTATCTATTTTGACATAATATTTGATTTTCCTACATACTTGTTAGCAAATAGTTCTTACTTTACTTAAATTGCTTATGTATGAATGTTAAATCTCACACTTATATTGATGGAATTTGTTATTCAATTGTAATAAATGTATGTTAGATTAAATCATGATTTAATTATGATAGTGAGTCTAAGGTTAGGACTAGCAGGTCCTTACATTAACTATGTAAACTCTAAGTTTATTTATCTTGAAGGAAGAAAGAGAAAGTGGAATTTAGAGATTTAGCATTGAATTAATGAATAGTAGAATAAAAGCATGTTTGTTTTGTATTTAGAATTGACAGGTAATAGTTCAAACTAAAATGAGAAGAATTGTATTCCATCTTAGTGGAACGATAATGTTATTTTGTAAGTTTGTTTAAAAAAAAATTTTAAAAAGAGAGTTAGGGTTCAACGAGGAAATTGAATTTGAAAAACATTCCAACTGAGATTTTCTCAGTCATATACTATTATTATTCCTAAATAAATAATTATATTTTTGTTTATAAAATCATCATTCTTGAAAAATTTACCAAAACAATGGAAAAGTTAGCAGCAGTTCAAGCTGAAACAACTAAACAAAATAGTTTTAAATTCTAAAAATTATCCAAAAATTTTGACTGGTAAACTACAACAAATAGTTTTTAACTCACAAAATTATTGCTCATGAAGTATTTCCAGTAGAGGGAAATATTTTTGAACTCTTGAGAGGAGCTGGAAGCTATTTCAAGAGCTCAGGGGTATCTCTAGAATCTATATAACAAATGAAAATGAATATACAAATAAGTGAGATGGTCTAATAATCTAAAGCAAGGTGAAATATTCTATGAGAAGCAATTCATTTTTTGTGTTACGATTGTAACCCTAGCCTTGAGAATGTTCGGTTTTAGGAGAACATTAAATAAATAGATCAAAACTTGATCAATACATTCTTATTTAATTTCATACTTGAATTAGAGTTTGAACTTGAGAATGTCCTTGTCCTTTTATTTTAACAATAAATTACTTAGCAATCACAAAAGTCGAGTAGTAGTATGCTAAGGACTAGTGTGAAGACAACAAAATTGATTAATGGTTATAATCAGCCAAGTAGGGTGATGAATCCTGTTGTCCTCAAATTCTGATTCCCCCTATCCCCTCTGTAAGAAAATTTAATAACTCTGTTTGCATATGAAGAGGACAACAAGAAAATAAAATTCTAGAATAACATATAACAAGGTTTCAGCAAAACCTTCTACACTTCGAACTTATCCAAAGCTCAAGTGGGTATACCTTTTGTGAATACTTTCACACTTTTAAATTGAGATCCATAGTAAACCAATGCTAAAAACCTATGGACTTCATCACCTCAATAAAACTGAAACATTAAAGAAAACTTGTGTTCATTTTCAGTCTTGATCCCAAGAAATATAGAAAGAATTCTACAACTGATATCAGTGCCTTATCCAGGCTACAGAGTCACCCAAATTAAGCAAGAATTCCAAATTTGAACATTCCCATACATTTCATCACTATGGCTTTCATTAACCTTATACATGCCTGACATATATATATATATATATATATATATAAGTTCTTTCCCTTTAAACTAAAACCGCTTATCAAATTTAAAGCAACAAACAATTGATTTACTGACATAAATATTTCATGCATATTTAATTCCTCTCCTGAAGAGAAAAGCCAGAAACATATCTATAAGATTGCCTTACAATCCATGCTCAATTGAATAACCCTAAATTATTCAAACGAAACCAACAAACTAATGAATGCACACCAGAAGACAACAAAGATTTAGGCCTGAAAAGCTTTGATTTGTATATTAATATTCGTTTTGAAAAAATCTTACATAACTCAAGGTAATTTTGAAATAACCAGAAAACCCTAGATATATTTCAGTAGAGTTTCTTTACAAGTTCTTATGATGATCTATCCTTAAGTCTTGGTATCCATTTATAATAATATGGATGCAAAAAAAGCTTGGGACTTTCCTAAGAATAGTTTGTTACAACTGCAATTTTCTTCAAAAAGAAGTTACAAGTCATTTTCAATCCTAGCGGCTTTTCAGTTTGTTATTCCGCTACAACATCTTATTGAACCTCTGCTTCTTGCACTGTGTATTTTCTTTTCCACTCTTGGAACACATCATCACTAGGCCAGGAGAAACTAACAATTTTCTTTTTCAATTTATCCAACCTTTTCCAAGTGTTTCTCATTTTCTTAACCTCTGACTCCAAAAAACCATAATGTGACTTTATCTTCTCTATTTCTTCAATTGTCTGGATAAATAAAGATGTGTCTTCTGTATTGATGACTTCATTTATCCTCTGGGACAAGTTAGCTCCTAGCTCATCAAGCCACACCTGTTTATCCTTCAACTGATTTGGACTAACAAAATCCCCAGGAAATAGTTCAAACTTATGGTCAGCATATTCCTTTCGGTATAAATTGTCCTTTCTCTCTACACCAGCTCTTCCTTCTGCTAACTTAGTCATGCCTCTTACTAACTCACAAGTGGATTTGATATTGGCATCAACCCTTGCCTCATCATAAGATGCACACATAAGTTCCAAATCCACCTCCCTAGGCATCCACTTATTCAAAATTGGCTCCAAAGTAGCCTTGTCTTTATTCAACTCAATCAATATATCAAAAATTCTTTTCATATTAATGTGCAAAATGGAAGCCTCGATTGTATCAGTAAACTTCAAGATTGTGCCTCTGACCTTTTCTTCATATTTATTTGCAATCAAGGCCCGAGCCTGCTTCAACTTTTCCAATTCATCTTGTATGGTCTCAGCTAGTTGAAAACCATAAGTCATAGGAGAAGGGGGAAATTCAATGATGGGACTGGTCGGTGGAGGTCTTGCTGGAGAAGAGGAAATCAATAAGGTGGAAGATTCACCTTTCTAGTATTGCCCTACTAGCTGATTCTGCAACTTGGCAATGATGCTATCCCTGTGGGGAATTTCCCCTTTTGCCTCATTGTAGGCCTTTAGAATTGTCGCTAATTTTACCTAGAGATCAACCTTCTCCTTAGCTTCCTTCTCAGCTACTGCTACACTGAATTTTGTTGTTTCTAGAACTGTGCTTGCAACTTCTACCACCCCTGTGTCCTGCACTCTCTTCACAATCATACCTCCAAGGTAGCTGGACTTTGAAGTGTCCTTCGTTCTTCTTCTCTCATCCCTCCTTAGGGACCACATGACCAAAGTAGCATTGTCCTTGCTGAATGTCACTCCTTCCATGGGCTTGGTTTCTTTCCTTACTGCTTCAAGCACTAAGGCATTTGCTATGTCCCACTTAGTAAGAATTAGCACACCAGCTTTTGCTACCATTTCTCTCCCCTGCTCAAGAGTAATGGTTTTGAACTCTGCCATCATTTCTTGTTTCACTTCCTCCTCCACTACAGTTGCATCTTTGTGGGGCTGTTCATTCTTCCTCTTCTCACATTTTGCTTTGAATTGTTCAATGTTTTGCCTCCAAACAAATTTCATAAAGGATCCTATTGTAACAAAATTATTATCAGCCAAGAACTCCTCACTAGCTTGGTTGATGGCAAGGTCTAACTCCTTTCCTTTAAACTCATCTACAATCAAGTTCATCTCGGCACTCGGTGGCTCTTTAGGCATTCCCTCTTGTGTTTCCTCATAAGTGTAGGCAATCTCCCCTAGAATCCCTAGCTACAACAACTACTCAGCCACCACAAGTTCATCTCCCACATGGATTGGGGATTGGGATGGGGAATATAAAGGTTCACCTATTTGCACCTCTTTTTCCACCCTTTTCCTTTTAGGGGAATCTTGGATGTCAATGACATCTTCTATTGGTCTTTTCCCTTTTGAAGTGGAGGACTCACCTTCGACTGACACTATCACACTATACTTTGGCCTCTTGTGCATCACATACTCACCTGGAGGGATGGCCTTGGCAAAGGCAGACTTGGCTAAAACCAACTTATCCTTTTCAAGATCATTTCTCATTATATCTTCCCTCTTCTCCTTCAAGGTTTGCATTAAATCTTCAAAATATAGTATCAAGAATTTAGCCTTCTCTTCAAAGGGGGTAAAGCTAGACAAAGGGTCATAACCAATATCAAATTGGTGGATAAAATCAAGAGCCCTTTTGTATGCTATCCATTTTTCTTTTCTCAATTCCTGCTCATCTAGATTGAATTCATTTCTGATCAGATCCTCAAGAAAATGGAATTGATGTGCTCTACCTTTACATATGGCTCTTTTCCTAAACATGCCATTAAAGAAATCTTCATGGTTAGCAAACCTTGACACTGTAGTAGACAACCTGTAGGGTTGAAATAAATCATCAAAATGTTTCCAACCACCCTTAGTGATTACAAATTGATGTGCAATGGTGACAGTTGGGAAAATGGTCCCTTTCCCCCTATTTGTTAATTCTGCCTCTTGCACACCCCCGATCTGCCTCAGGACCTCTGCAATTCCTATCTTCAATGGGACTTGATAGGGAATCAAATATAGAGTTCCTCTGAATCCATAAACTCTAAACATAGTAGAGACAGGGTACAAATATATATCACCCTAGTTATGCACAATCTTGATACCTTCAGCAAATTCTTTGGGCCTCAGGAGTTCTAAAAGAGCCTTAGGGATCCTAGGATTTTGTGGGCACAAGAGGATCCTAAGCCTAGATGCAAAGCATCTATCAAACTTCAAGTAACTTGCATCCTCTCTGTCCCAAGACAAAATTGTGCTCCACAATTGCACATGCATCTCTTCACCACCTTCTCCTTAACCAGGTCCATTTCCTTAGCAAAATAATCAACACCTTTGAATAAAAACATGTGCATAAGAAGAGAATACCACCCAAAAGGTCTGTCTACCTTAGCATTTTTTATCCCCATCAACCCTTCATGAATGGCATCAATAAGATAAGTTACAAAGTCAAAGGTTACTGCCAGAGATGGGTTCAAGATTTGTGCCAACATAAGAATATAGTGGGTTGGCATGGTTGTTTCAGCATCTTCCCCAAAAATCTGACATAGGGACCAATGCATCCCTTTAGCTCTTAAAGTAAAAATATTTAAAGAGAAAGGCTCCATGGTACTATGGCCTACAACAATCAGTCCTCCTATTTTGACAAAAAATTCTTTCAAAGGGCCACTCCTGAGGTGATCTCTCTTCACATTATAGACCTAGGCAAGTGCATTAAAATTGATAGGCTCTAGATAATTTGACACCTCACTAAGTCTGAACACTTTCCTAAATTCATCATCATTTATCTCAATTAAAGCTCCCTCATTTACATTTCTAACACATCGGGCAACAGGGTCATAATTATTTGCAATCTGGGTTAACAAGTCCACATCTATGAAAAACCCAGGGACTATGAGCTTTCCCACATCTAACTCCCATATACTATTCATTGGAGCAAGGGAATGTCTCTGGCCAAATCCCACTTTGAAGAGTCCCAAACCTAATATCCCTATCTGTGAATCCCTTAACCAGTTTCCTTTATCATACAAACTGTCTCCAATTCTTAGACGGGGCCTTGGGCAATAATTCTTTCATTCTAGCAGCGACATTAGTAGACATGGTTAATTGTTCTATAAAATCATCACAAACGGCTCTATCATGATAATTCACCTTCCCTGTGAAACCTCTTCGAGGTGCCATCTTTGAATTAAAGCTATTTAAATTTGAAACTTAAACAAACCTTTGAGAAGACAAGCACCCAGTGATATCAATTTGAACAGTAACTATCAAGCAATATGCATAACGAACTTGTTGCCTGAAGAAATTCACTCTGTGCAATGGTTCCTTTGCAAAACTCTTTGAAATGATGCTAAAATTTAGTTGATGTGAAGCTTAATATGACAATAGAGCATTGAATTGAAGCATTAATCCACATGCTTCGGCAATCAATTCACAATTGAATTCAAAAATTGGCTCCAACGGACCACAAAGAAAATTCTAAGTGTCCTGGATTTTCGCTGTTTTGCGAAAGATAAAAATCTTGCATCTTTGCCATACAAAACAATGCCATCCATCAGATCTTGAAGAACATGCACGTTCTTTACCTTACCTGGGTCATCCTGTTTAGAAATGGGCCCCACCTTCCTTTCATTGTTTCACGAAGCATAAATCTCACGCATCTCTTCCATGCGAAACAGCGCTGGCTGTTGGATCTTCTACCATCTGCTCGATCTTTACTCTCCACAGTGATCGCTAGTCCTTTTAACTAACCGCATGAAACCATCACCACTAATGGTTTTCGTTGTTTTGTAAAGGTTAATCACCTTTCATCTTTGGGCAGTGAAACAATGCTCATCATTGGAGCACTTTCGAGATGTGCGGCCTTTAACATCCTTTATCCTTCAAAGTGGGCCCTTTGCATGGAATCCACTTGCCCTATTGATTTCTGGAAAATAGCTCCTACGTGTCAGCCATTCATTCGTTCAAGAACTCCATCGGATTTCACATATGAATTGCCACGTGTTTTATTTAGCCATGAATTTCATCACCATCGCCGCTCAATCGAATTGGGCCCTTCACGATCCTTTGGAGCCATGTTTCCTACCGACAAATCACCTTTTGCACTAGCTAGACATCTAGCTGTACTGCCACATCATCCACCATGTAGTTGCCAGCTCCTTTTCGCCACTTCGCGAAGAATAAACTTTGTGTTGCTTCTGGCTGCGAAATAACACGGTCCATTGGATCCTGAGCAAGATGCTCGATGTTTAAATTCATTCTTTAACCCACCTGTCGGGCCCACAATTCTTTCGCTTCTTCGCGAAGGATAAACCTCGTCCATCTTTGGGGTGTGAATCAACGCGGTCCGTTGGATCTTGAGCAAGATGTTTGGTCTTTAGCTTAGATTTTGACACGAGCTTAGTGCAATCATCTAAGGGGTATCTTATATATATATTAAAATTATTACCATCAAGCATTGAGACCATCCAAGTTGATGCAGAAAAATGGATATGTAATAACTGAAGTTAAGTTTGCATAAATTTACAGTTGACTAGGCAAGGTGCACTTACAATCAACAAGAGGCTAGTGGTATGGATTCATAGATTCCACACAAATATACTCAACAATTCTTTCATTCAATATAACAAACATGAAAGAAAATTATAATCTAACTTGGAAGAATTGAGAACCTTGAATGTAAGACAACACTTGAAAAACAAAATCACCATCAAGTCAAACAATGATTTATATTCAAAAAGTTGCAGCATATACCAACAATTCTACAAAAAATATCTCTTACAAATGAGAGGCAATGAGGTATATATAGAGTCTCATACAAAATGGATGACCAAGATTAAAACTAAATCAAGGGCCAAGATCATGCCAACAAAACCCTAGAGTTTCCCTAATTAGAGTTTACATAAAAAATGGAGCCACCAACATATGGCCCAATAGAAAGATAGCTAGTCATCAAATAGAGAATCTTATAGAAGATTCCTCCTTGCATCTCCCTCTCTCCTAGCATACTCCAAGAATCTAACCTATACATAATCTAACTCCTCCATGGAAATGTTGGGTAAGGTATTCTATTGTAAATAAATACGTCCAACACATCCGAGAAAGCATCCAAAGTGTTCTCCCAATATGGAATAAGCTTCTGTGAATTATGAACATGAATCAACAAAGAGCCCAAACCATCTATCTGACTCTTCTTCAAAGAGTCCAACTAATTGAAATACACGAATTTCATTTTGTCTCTTAATTCTGCTAAGTGTAAACCACTGGCTTCATTGACACCCACCCCAATAACTCCTCAATTGAGGCAAGTATCTTCAACTGAATATCATGAATTGATCCTTCCATCTCTGCACAACTTAGTTATGCACTCTCATAAGTTGATTTCTTTATGGCTAATGAACAATACCAGCAATGGAAATCGTATCTATCTCCATTGTGCAGAACATTCTCCCTGACCAATGTGGACTTAGGAATCTTCTTCAAAGCTTTGAGGTATGGAATAGTCTTCTCCTAAATAGGTCAAAATTCTTCCCAAACTCCCTCCAAATACTGTATTCTGAATATGAACCCCGTTGTCTTGTCAAATGCCTGGACAAACTGAGTAAGGAAATCATCTACCTGTCTCTTTGTATTCTCAATCCATTTCTC
Source organism: Cryptomeria japonica (assembly GCF_030272615.1). NCBI lineage: Eukaryota > Viridiplantae > Streptophyta > Pinopsida > Cupressales > Cupressaceae > Cryptomeria > Cryptomeria japonica. Next base: position 487,052,401 of record NC_081405.1, on the reverse strand, counting down.
CACATCTGAGAGTGTATCTCTCACTGCCTTATAATGTGAATGTAGTCCACGATCAATTGCAATGGGGGAAATAAGGGTGGTATTCTCACGCCTTATCCCTACAATGTACTCTCTAAGTCTGATATTCTCTTCTTCATAGTACTCTCTTTTCTCTATCTCTCTATCCAATCTTGCACTGATTACCTTGAGGTTATCACCAACCTCCTGAAATTCCTGTTCCCTTGTAGTACGACCAAGGGAAATTGAAGTAATCTAGAAATCCATGGGAGTAGCAATGTCCGTTGTCACACTTCCAATAGGACCACCCATGCAATCCGCATTCCTGTCTCATCTCTAGATATGTGTGACAAAATCTTAGCTCTCTTAAGTTATCTCTCCTTATTTCTCCTAGATAAGTAGTCATCAATATCGTCAATAGGTTGTGCCTCTATTATCTTTTTACTTTTCTCCATACTCTTCATTAGCCAATCAAGAATAGCGGCCATCTCCATACCATCATCGAGACACATCTCTCGATTAATCCCTCTTAATGCTAAGATAACATCATCATCATCATTATCAAGATTATCCCTAGTCAAATTGTGTACATTCTTTCCCAAACTAACATCCAAAAGGATAGTAGGAGATCTTGGCTAATCATCATCCTCATTAGGTGGAGAAAATATTGTTGTGGCATGTAAATCCTGAACATTCTCTGGTAGTATCACTGTGTTGGAACATTTCTCAGTCCCCTTGTTTTGTTCTGGCACTTCAACTTCCTTGATTGATGAGACACTGAGGGGTGGTGGAGGAATGATAGGCGAAGGAATGATAGTTAACCAACTTTCTCTAATCAATGCAAAAGTACATTTTAATAGGATAAGTGATGTCTTCCTCTTCCCTGTGTATGCAGGAAAATGTGGAGATCAAAACAAATAAATTGAGATCAAATGACCTACATACCAATGAGACTCTTAGTGAAATTATAAACTAATTTAAACTAGTTTAACTTCCTAAGGAGTGTCCCATTGTTCTCTATCTCATAGGATCCCTAAAGTCAATGTTTCGCTCTCAGATCATTGAGAAAATGACATAGGAATGACAACTCCAAAAACGAGTGATACTATGATCTATATGCATGAATGCATTCTAAGATCTATATGATATGTTAAAAGCTATGATGATTAAGCTAAGATGAAGATAGTGATATGATAAAGATATTGCTAAATTATATTAACATGATATACTAGCATAGATATACTATTGATATGAAAATGCTTCTAAATGCTATGATGATATTCTAACAAAGAGAGGCTAAAATGCTTAATATAATTAGACTATAATGTAGGTGCATGAAACTTTGATATATGGAGAATAAAGAATGATAGCTCTATTTATAGGGGAAATAAGGAAATGGGTGGTTAAGATTGAATAATCTCAACAAGGGCTAGGATTGAAAGTTACTCAATCCATGTTTAAAATTTTCACCAATGAAATGGTGACAATTATCAACAAGAGGTGTCTTGAGAGGAAATGCAAGAGGCATTAAATGCCTTAGGAGACATGAAGGTTACCTTATGATGTAAGGTTATGGTTAGGTTAGGGTCATCCATTTGATAAAGCTTTTACCCAAGGGGTAAACTCTTGTGCAAGAGTTAATAGGATAACTAGGGTCAAAGCCATGAGTGCTTGATGAGACCCTTAGGTTAGATGAGGGTTAAGTTAGAGAGAAAGTCTCTAACCATGAGGGGAGGTTGAATTAACCATTAATGGTTTGGAAGACTTTGGGGACAAATTTGTAAGAGTCCTTCCAAATTTGGGGGAACTCAACAAGTTAGCTTGTTGAAGAAATAAAGCCTTTAATGCATTTAGAAGACTTTCTTCCAAATTTGAGAAGTGATGTCCTCAAATTTAGGTAAATGACATGATTAAAGGGATTAAAGCTAATTGATTAGGATTAGATGGGTTCTAGAAGAATGATTAGGAGGCAAGTGGGAAATGTAGGAGAGGGCAAGTGGGAGAATTTTTTTTATAATTAAAATAAAATGTTTTATTTCAACTAAAATAAATGCAACTTGCATAAATATAAGTGGGGAGATTTTTATAAATAAATTAGATTTATTTATATGCAAGGGTCAATTTAATTAAATGTAAATTTAATTAAAAGGAAGAAAGGGGAATTTATTAAATAAAGTGATTTATTTAATTAAAGGCTAGAAAAGATTTAGTTGAATTCAATTAAATAAATTGAATAATTTATTTAATCAAATAGATGAAAATGAAGAAATTAATTAAATAAGATTTAATTAATAGGGGGGATGGGGCCTAAATAAATATTAAATATTTATTTAATAAGGCAGTCAAATTTATACGTCTACATTTTGTCCCTCTTTGAAGTGACATGTGTGCACATGTTGATTCAAAGAAAATTGTTGGATATGCTACCAAGATTTTTTGATATGATGCCCCAGATGTGGATTTGATAAATGATATTGAGGATGCCCCCTCAGGACATGAATCAAGGGTATGTGTGAAAGATTTGTCAAATTTGTAATTGGTTGATTTGATTGCGATATGAAAATATTGAAGATGTCAGATGTGTAATTTGATTAATCTCTCGAAAAGATGTTGATAGGGTTAATAATGAAAAATTGGGAAAAAATGACATGCCCCATTTATTAACCCTATGCATTCTTTGAGTTTAAATTTTTGTTTGTAAACTAGTATTTGGTATTTGTAGTCAGTGAGGCTCCTTTTGTGATGAGCAGTGCGCTCTAGGTTGTTGGCCTTCCTACATGTGTAGGCCCCTATTGTGATATTTATTTATTTAACCAATGGATAGATATTGTGGGTCATCAATCCCACCGTGGTTTTTCCTCTTTGGGGTTTTCCACATATAAATCTTTGTGTTATGGTGGCATCATTTCTACTTACTATTATATTATTTTATGGTTACCGGTTACTAAATTACTTTGTTAATAAGGTTAAAATTGAATTCACTGGTAGAACATTGATTCACCCCCGCCCCCCCCCCCCCCCCCCCTTCTCAATGTTCTTGGATTCCAACAATTGGTATCAAAGATTGGTTCCTTGGAGTAAGTCTAACAGCTTAAGGAAGAACCTGAATCTAGAATCCATGGAGATGAGTTTGGAGAAACAACTTGAAGTAGCACTTGAAGATTATGATGTTGAAAGGATGAAGAACTTTAAGTTGCAAGATGAGTTAAACTCTGCAAAGGAATTCATTCTTATCTTACAGGAGAGGTTGTCATCTCCTCAAGCTAGAAGAAAGGAACTTTTAAAAAATCAAGACGATGAAGAAAAGAATTCCCTTAAAGAACAATGTCAGAAGTCGAGTTAGGAGAATATTGTACTGAAGAATGCAATGCAAGCTCTAACCATGAGGATCTCCAAGGATGTTGAAGATCAAAAAAAGAATGCAGAAAATCTTAGCAAATCTTTGAAAGACAGATCTGAGGAATGCAATAGGCTGGCACATGAGAATGATATGTTGAGAACTGAGTTGGTGCAAACCCAAAATAATGAGTAAGAGTTGGAAAGATTGATAACAGTCCTAAGAGGAGATTTGAATATTGCAAATGAATACAAAGACAAGTTAAAGGATAGTTTTGCAAAGATTCATGAGCTATTGAATTTGATCAAAGGCACAAACGAGACACTAGAGGTTTTAGATTTGAGCATGGAGAAAGCTCTAGTACTGCAAATGAAGTTGAAGAAACCGATCAAAAGGAGAACCCACCTATCAATTAGAAACAGAAATCACCGGTAAAGCAACCCAATGCACATAAATTCAATGGTAGATGTTTTATTTGCAATAAATTTGGTCATATGGCAAGACATTGCAGAAATAGAGCAAATCAGGACAATAATGCGGTTCTCGGTCAGTCTTCAAATTGTAAGAAATATGGTCATAAGACAAAAGATTGTAGAATGAATGTGAAATGTCATGCATGTGGAAAGTTTGGACATATGGCTAATCAATGTAGGTCAAGGAATGATCAAGGATACAGTAAAGCAATTTAGAAAAATAATGTCACTTGCTATGCATGCAACATAATAGCTCATATTGCTAAATTTTAAAGAAGTGAGAACAATCCGGTAGGAAATGATGAGAAAGGAAAATAGATGGATGATGATATCCATAAGGAGCATGATAGGAAATGTGTTAGGAAATATGAAGATCAATCGACAGAGACAAACAACCCAGTTACTCAACCGACAGAGCAGAATGTTCCTGCATCGACAGGAAACTCATCCGGTAACTAATGCATTAGCCTTAGGGGGAGGAAAATTAATGATAGATCTTGCATTACCCCTGATAACGGTTTCAAAGCTTGTTTCAGATCTTGGAGAATTCAATCTGAAGGTTATCCAAGACTGAGCTTATGGATTTTGAATCTGGTATGATAAGCTGGCACACATTTATGTCAATGTGAAATTAGGGTTTTCGTAAAATAAGAGGGAAATGTTGGTTGATTTCTTACTACACAACATTTAGAGCAAAGCAAAGTGAGTTCAAGGTAATTCAAGGTGATCGAGAGCATTTTGAAGCAAATTTTAGTGCATTTAGAGTGGATTTTCAAGAGCTTTCACTAGCAAAGGTTGTGAGGTATTTTATCAGTTTCTGAGCTATCTTTTATTTACAATGGCTTCTGGATCAGCTCCCGCTCCGGTAGGTTTGGATACCCCTGTTATTGTTAACATCAAGGATCGTCCACCCTCGATTTTCAAGCAATTCCCTCAGATTGCTAAGGTCGCTGATTCAGTCGATGAATTTTCTAGGGTTCCAGATGAAGTTTTGTATATTGAAGATGTTCGTGTATATATCCACTGCACTCTAGAGGATTTAGGTTTTGCTGAAATCAAAACAATGTACATGGAAAATATGTTGGATAGAAAGGGATCGATGAAACCAGAATTCCAAATTCTGAAGGATCAGGGTTTCACACAAATTTTGGAGATGCCAAAATTTAAAGATGAAATGATCTAGTATGTGCTGAGCCATATCCATGAGGAATTCACTAGACCGACCTTACAAAATCACCAAGGAGGCTATTTGTACAATCACCGGTTTGCCCCAAATTGGTCAAACTCCTAGAAAGAAGAAAATATCTAACAATAAGGTGGAGATGTTAACTGGTGCAACTTTTGACAACCAGTCAATGAGGATAAGCACTATCAGAGACAAATTTTTGTTCAATTTGCAAGTATGATCATCGGTTACAAGGTAACCCAATCAAAACGATTGAACTCTATTTCTAGTTCATGCATTTACTGTGCTCATCAAATGGTCAAAGAAAATGATAGGTATGATCTATGTCAATGGATGTGTGAAGAACTTATTTAAAACCTAGGGAATATTAAGGGTAAGAAGAAAGGTGTTTTCCGGTATGGCAACCTTGTTGTTTGCTTGATGTTTTTTTTTTCTGAATGAGTTACCGGGATCTAATAAAACATAATGGGAATTTGATATGCTGGTAGGGAAACAAATAAAAGATTCTATAAGAGGCTTGGGATAGGAAAAAGAGAGAGACTCCATTTTGTGGGGTTATTTCAAATCTTTTCAGAAGACAATAAAGAAGAGAGAGAGAGAGTGCCTAAGCATATTGTTGATAAGTACTCTACAGAAATCTGCTTTATGGTTAAGAAGGATGAAACATTGATGGAAGCAGTGCAACCACGAAAGATCTAGATCACTAAGATGGGTTATGAGGTTGATGGTGATATCTTAGACTTATATGCCAAGACTCTTATTGATGCCCCGGTTGATGAAACTGAGAAAACCTTTGGGACAGTAAAGCAAAAGGAATGCAAAGTTCAAATAGATTTTAGCAAGAAGAAAAGGGAAGGATAAATCAAGAAGGTTGGTGAAGCTGTGAAGAAGATGTCCTCTGAAATCAAATAGATCATTGGACTAGCAGAAGGGTCATCTCCGGCAGCAGTTCAGACTCTATCAATAACAATAGCCGACAAGGGTGTATTGAAGAGGAAGAAACCAAAAACTTATATTGCCCCTATTGAATCCGATTCTGATACTGATGTTGTGCTGCTAGAGATTCCCAAGACTTACATTAGGATACCAAGGAAGAAGCCTAAGGAAGGAAAGAAACAAAAAGTGAAGGTCACTCCTCCGACAGCCCCAAAGAAAATTTTGAAGGAGAGAAAACCTACAGAGAAGAGGAAATCAGTTAAAGAGTCTACTTCTACTCCCGACAAGAAGAAATCAAATATAGATATGGCTCTTGAATCCAGTAAGAGTATTGAAGTCATTCCTCCTCTCTCAGTTGTTAAATTGATAGATCAAATAACTAAATATGGAATTTTGAGTAGTATCCAGCATTACTATGTAAATATGGATGATAAGGATCAAATGAAGATTGAGGAAGTAGTTTTGTTATACTTAGATATATATAAGAAGGTATTACTTGAGATTGAAAATCAAATATTAGGAGATCTGTACAATAAGCTAGATGCTAGGAGATTGTCTGCAGTTGAAGAGGATAAAAATATAAAGATGTAGGAGTTATTGACTATTTGTGGTACAAAAACTGATGAGGAGTTGCAGCAGTGTCTAGAATATGCAAATAAAATAATTTTTTGGAGCAGACACCAGCATGTGAGTCTAATAGTAGGTAGAGTAAATGAAATAGTTAAGGAGACCCACAAGGCATGGGTAAAATTACTTACAGATAAACCTGATTTCTTTACTCCATTAGTATTCCCTCCTAAGTCTGGTATTCAAGACACATCAATTAATGGTAAGAGGAAAGGTATATTAGGTTTGGATTCACCAGTTTTGGAACAAAAACTAACAAAGGATATTCCTCTGGTAGTATTACCTGTACATAATATAGAGAAATCGGTAGTTAACAGTGAATTTGTGCATGATAAGCAGGATATGCTAGAACATAACATTCAAGATGTAGAGGTTATTGTTGTAGATACAAAAAATAAACAGTCTGAGGATATTGAACCTCCGACAACAAATGTACATATAGAATAGGTTAAGGTTGAGCAGGTTACTGCACCAAGTGGCAAAGCCACTAGTGCCAGTCAGTAGGTTGGAGAGTCTAGTAATTCATTGTTGGCACTTGGCTCATTCGGTCAAGTTGATTTTGGATAGAGGAATATTGAGAAACTAAGAAATTTTGAATTGATGTATGTTGCAACTCAGAAGTTAAGGAAGGAAGGAATAGAAGACAAGCAAGTCATTGAGCAGGCCATTCCTGTTCTACCACAGCTAGTCCCTCTGGTAAGCTTAAGAGTTTGAATGAACACATTGCAAAAGAGTTTCAAACTCTTCAACAAATATCAAACCGACATTTAATAGAGAGATCCAATGCAACTAGGAAGGTCACCTATGACAATATGATCATATCAGACAAGGTGAATATGACAGAGCAACTAAGAAAGATTGATGAGGCTCTTAATCAGTGAAGTTGTATATATAGGTCTTGTACTAACACCAACAAACCTACAACTGACTTGGAGGTAAAAATAAAAGTGGCAAAGGCCTGGTTGGAGCATCTGGCTAACAATTTTGATGGTACTCAGTCATTGACCAACGCTATTGATGGTAAAATTCTAGTTACAAAATCTGAGATATCAGCCTTGGAGAAAGATATGGACATTTTAATCTGGTGAGCTAGGGAATTGAGAGGATTGGTAAGTCCTTGGTTGAACACTTTGTTACTTCATAAATGGGAAAGTTTAGAATTGATGAATAAACCCACACCAATAGGCCTAACAGAAGAAGAACTTCATGCATACATTCTTAATGGGTTTTGGTGTTAAGGGTAAATTAAGTGTTAATATCATTATCAGATATCAAAGAGTGAATCACAACTCTAATCTAATTAATATTACTCCTAAATTACAATGGAATGATGCAAAATCAATTGAAATGAAATGAAACTAATTAAAAGCTCCCTCAATTGACATAGCACAACTTCCATTGCTCTTCTCCATTGTTGTTGATGTAGGTGGCTCTCAGGTATTGCACTTGATTTCCTACATAAGATGGACAACAATTTTGAAGACTATGATTCTATCTTGAATTGAGAAAATGAGGTTGAATTTATAGATTTTCAACACAAAGCAGGTGAGAAATAGAACTCAAGTCTGATGGATAGTGAACTAATTTTGATTGATCAGTGAATTGAGATTGATTGACCTATCAACAAAATATATTGAATAGTTAACTCAGATTGACTTGGCAGTTGACTCAATTGATTGATCAATGAATTGAATAGACTAGCTAGTAAACTCAATTGATTGATCAATAGACTGAATTGACTAGCTAGTTGACTGGATTGATTAGGGAGATGACTGATTAGATGGATTAGTCAGAAAAAGGTGATTGAGAGTTAAAAAGGATGATTGATGAGTTAATTGATTTGATCACTGTTCTAATTTTAGCATGTGTTGTAGGATTTTGAAATTGAATTTGATTCCCATTTTAAAATTGGATTTGAATTTGGTAATTCGAATGCTGAAATGCACATGAAATTAATTGAAATTCAAATTTGGTGAAATGTGAAATTAGATAATATGATATGAAATTTGAATTTGGGGAAAATGAAATGAAATTAGATGGAATTATAATTTGGGGATTTGGAGGAATTTGATTAATTATTTTAAATAATTTAAATGAAATTATTTAAACTTAGGAAATTGAATTAACTAAATAATAAAGATTATTTAACTAAGGAAAAAATTCACAATTAATTAAATAATTATTTAATTAATAATTGAGATAGGGTTAATTGATTAAATGATGATAGAAATTTGATAATTGGAAATGTTGGATGTAATGATGAGAAGAAATATTTAATTTAATCAAATAATTAAAGAATTACTTAATTAAATAGACTAATAATTAGTGTAAGATTAATGAGACGTTTTCACGTGTCTATAGGTTGGCATCTATTTTGGGAACATTGAAAACCAGTTGGGATACTTAGTATTTTTGAAGGGTGCTTACCCGGATATATTCAAGTACATCTCGATCCGATAAACACATTATTTTTTCCCGCCTTTGTCATTGATGTCAAAGGGGGAGTAGTTGTTGTAAAAAATGTTAAGGGACATAAGAAGTAATGTATAGCTCAGGGGGAGCAGGGTTAGTTTTTGGAAGGAACCGAGACAACACTTCAACAACACATTTTTCTCACATGAGTGTTGCCATCAATGCCAAAGGGGGAGATTGTTGGCAATTGACACTCATTTGGTTTAGTTGTGGTCACTGATGGAAACACACATCATTTTGGGTTGGACACTTAACCGACACTCATCGGTATTCATGATTTGGCAACTGGCATTCAAGTCATCTGGTAGACAAGGGAAAACGACAAACTAGGAATCGATAAATGAGGCCGACATAGGAGATTGATCCGACAGATCTATAGGGCAACCATCAATGACATCGATCACAAAGTTTAATGTATTTATTTTTGTCTAGGCCGACGTAAATAAATTGTAATATAATTGTAAGCTGACTTAAGGCATTCATGTTTATGTTTGGGAAGGGCATTTAAGTTAGTCCAATTAGGTTATTTTGGATATACATACAGAGAGAAGGAATACATAGTGATGTGATATTGTGCGAGAAATGTTGATCAACTAAATGCGAATATAATATTTTGTAGTCGGTCTTGGTTATTGGTTTAGAGGTTTGGGATGCGAAGTAAGTTATCAGTAAAGCAGGGCACAGTGCAAACTAGTATAGATAGTGCTTGAACTGGAACTCAACCAGCATAGAAGATGCATTCTCTAAGTTCAGAATTTTGTTTGTAAACTAGTATTTGGTGTTTGTAGTTAGTGAGGCTCCTTTTGTGACGAGAAGTGTGCTCTAGGTTGTTGGTCTTCCTACATGTGCAGGCCCATATTGTAATATTTATTCATTTGGCCAGTGGATAGATATTGTGGGTCACCAATCCCACCATGGTTTTCCTCTTTGAGGTTTTCCACGTATAAATCTCTGTGTTATGGTGTATGTACTTGTGGTGGCATCATTTCTACTTACTATTATATTCTTTTATGGTTACCGGTTACTGAATTACTTTGTTAATAAGGTTAAAATTGAATTCACTGGTAGAACACTGATTCACCCCCCCCCTCTTAGTGTTCTTGGATTCCAACATAATTCTTGTCATTTTGGATTGATTTTGTTGATTTTTGCCATGTTTTTCATGTTTTGGGTCGATTTTTTCACGTTTTAGCACGTAGAAGTAGAATTATAGTGCATATGAAACAAAGTTTAGCGCATGAAAACCCTAGGTCTAGGTTTAGCATGTAGGGGACCACATGTTAGTTTGTTTGGGGGGTAGAATAGAGTGTAGGAGTAATTTAGCACATACAAAGCATAAGATAGCCTTTGGGTGGGACAGTTAGCACGTAGGATGGGTTAGCACCACGGAGAAACAGGATAGCACATAGGGAGTCTGGTTTAGTGCGTAGGGGTCATTTAGCGCATAGGGAACTTTTTATAGTGCATGCACGTAAAATTTTAGGGCATGGGTGGTAGTTTAGCACATTGAAGCTCTAGATTAGCACGTTGGGTAAAAAAGTTGGAAAAAATGGTTTTTGAAATGAGTCATAAGTTCGATAGATTGGATAGATCATGTAGATGTTGATATGGGTCTATTGGAGTCGGTTAGCTAATATGGGTCATAATTTGATATGGGTTTGCTTTCGATATGGGTCCTGTGTGCGTTATGATGTCTGATTTTGATATGTTGCTGGATTTCGATATGGGGTTGTGTTGGATATGGGTCAATTTTTAATATGAGTTGCTTTTCGATATGGGTCTGTTTTTGTTTTTTGATATGGGCCAAGTTGTCGATATGAGTTGCTTTTTGATATGGGTATGTTTTTGTTTTTTGATATGGGTCATTGTTTGTGTTGCATTGATATGATGTTGATATGGACTTCTTTGATATGGTATTCTAATTGATTTCATCGATATGATGCTTTGTGTCAATATGGTTCTTAGTGTACTGATATGGCTCATTGATTAATCGTTTGATTGCATTGATATGATTCACTGATATGAATTGCCAATATGGATTACTGATATGATGCTTAGTTATTGTTGATTCAGATTTGGTTTCACTGATATGAAGTTCATTTGTTTCAATAAATTTGATTGAAGTGAGAACTGATGGTGGATGTGTTTATGATTGGCAGGAAGAGCTTGGTGTGTTACAGTCTTGGGAGAGATTCCCGAAGCCATGGACACTTATCCCATGCTTGTCACAGGCTGACTGAGATGTGATTGAGAGACGTGGGTTATCATCTCTACTAGACATGCCTCGGTATACTATTAACCAGGGGTTGTTGACAGCCTTAGTAGAGAGGTGGCACAATGATACAAATACCTTTCATTTGGCAATCGAGTAGATGACAGTGACACTTGAGGATTGTTACCGAATCTTGTGGATTCATGTGGTTGGGGATTTACTACCATATGAGAAGACAAATGAAGATGGTATAGAGGCTCTGCGATGTGTATTCTAGGATGATCACATTAGTGGTTACGAGATCCCATGGCAGGAGTTTTTGGATTTGGGTTATGCTCCTCTTCCTTCAGTGTTAGCAGGTTTTATTGGTGGTTTCCTCTGTCCCAACCGTAGGTCGAAGGGACTGGATGTAGAATGGGGTTTGGTCCTAGAGGATATAGTCATACAAGGGTGCAAGTTTGTATGGGGGTCCTGCATGTTGGCCCACCTATACAAGGAGCTCCTCCAGGTAGTGTATCTGGGATATACTAGTCTATCAGTAGGAGTTACATTATTACACGTGTGGGCCTGGGAGCACATATCGGCGGCATGACCACTTGCAGATAGGGATAGACTAGTTGGATGACCTTACACATATGGGTATATAGGTGTAGTTGTCTAGCATAAGATAGGTAAACTAGAGCACTGGCACATGGTTTTGGATGATATAGACATGGTCATCTGGAGACCATATATGGATTGTGAGGTGTGAACTGAGGATGGGCTAGAGATTCCCTATGTGTATATGTCCAAGTATCTGATTGAGCGGACACCCTTTATTATTGAGAGGTTTATGCATAGTCGTGTCTAGAGATAGTATGGGAGACAACAAGGGGATGCCAGAGGGAGCTTGTTTGTATGCTCATCAATGACAGGATGTGTTGGAGTGGGGGCCGACCGTAGATAGTGTTGTAGTAGTGGTGGAGTACATGATCCTAGTCGGGTAGATATGGGACTATGGGGCTGGGGTAGTGGGTGCTAAGATGATAGAGGAGCTCTCACCTTAATTTGTGGCACATGCAATGGGTCAGATATTTGATCTAGTAGAGCCGTTGCTAGCTTTTGATGATGATGAGGAGGAGTGGCCACATAGGCAAGGGGGTCCTAAGCGGAGAGAGGAGGATGAGGGAGAGGAAGGGGAGATGGAGGAGATGGGAGTGGAGGGAGTGATGGTGGAGGGGGTGGTGGTAGAGGTGGTCTCATGCTTGGGGTAGGTGGAGGTGCAAGGATAGACGCGGTGTTAGCTATTGTGGGAGGCATGGAGGGTGGTGCGGAGGTTGGTAGGCGACCGTCGTAGAGGAGATCATATTTTCTTCCCCCACTAGCACCTTAGACAGGGACAGGTGCAGTGAGGGTCATGATACAGGTACCTATCCAGATTAGGGTGCTGACACATTAGCAGGATGCTCAGATATGGCCCCTGCAGATCTTTGTACAACATTTCCAGGCACAGATGTTGGCACAACAACACCGGATTACTCAGCTAGAGGAAGAGAGGGACATAGTAGTGGAGTGACAGGGATGAGCATAGGCCCTTTTTGATAGGTTAGACAAAGCTGCTACAGGTGCTCCAATCTGGGATACTTTGAGGGAGATACAATACTTTGCCAAGGAGGTCGAGTACTACAGACACTTGTATGAGGATATGGTCCCTCGAGAGCATAGATCTCCTAGCTATGCTGCACTGGCATCCACTTGATCTAGACACAGTCATTCGAGGATGGAGAGTAGAGGTGTTATGCGGCTGACACGATGTGATCCATCTAGTGGAGAAATGGGAACTGGGACATCTACTGCTAGACCTTCTTCCTCAGGAGATAGTCACACCTGAGAGACCTTCTTTGTTATTGTTGTATTGATCAGCTTTTGTTGTACCGATAGACATGATACTCATTTGTACATTTTGACAGTTTTGTGAGATATATATGATATATGGCATTGATCTTCTTTGATCCACATGTGATGTGTTATTGATGATGATTGATTTATGATGTGCATGATTTGATATGATGATGCTATGAGGATGATTATATGCTTTAGATAATGATGATGTTCTTGATATTTTAATGTTTGATTATTACATGATGATGTGAATGCATGATTCATGATGAAATGGTTGATAATGTGATGATGCATTGATATGTTATTGATATGTATGGTGTTTACTTTGATATGAGATGTATCTTGAAAATGAGATGTAAATGATAATGATAATGATAATGATATGAGATGTATAAATGCAGCTAAATGAATGCAACTAAGTATAAAATGTCACTAAATGATCATTGTAATCTTATCATTGCCATTCCTATTAGTCACTTTGTTTGTGCTCTTTTTGTCATCATTGAGATTTTGATATGTTGAAAGTTAATACAAGCATCATGGTATAATTAAACCACAATGACTTCAGTATAACTTACATGATTTTTGATATTGCAAGATGACACAAGTGTTGAAGAATAATTGAACCAAGATGACTTGAGTGTTGCTAGCATAAAACAGAAAAGAATTAACCGTTTTTATGTGCAAAATGGAAAATGTCTTCAATGATATGTTTCCAATCATGTCTCGAGACATTTTTATGCCATGCGAATGATCACCTCACAAACAGAAGACCAAATAAAATATCAGATTCCTTCGTTGCTTCTCTAGCACAATGCATCCTTGAGGAGCTCAAGAGATCTAATGGTTTAGAAATCAAGATACAAATAGTCAAAAATTCATGCCAAATGTAAACAAATCACAATTCAGAATATATCATCCATCATGTGTGTTGCATTTGTAGCTAGACAATGATCTTGTTTTCTAGTTTGATGAGTAGTTTTGACATTGGTTTCGTTAGTATGCTACGATCCTTGTTTGTTGTCTGAATGCTAAATCAAGATGAATTCTTCCCCTAGCTATGGACACTTGTTGATGTGGATATATACATTGATCACCAAGCCATGGTGGGATATGATACATATAACTGTTTAGATAATCAAGGACAATGACTATGCTAAGTATGTCTGGGATAATATTGCGTGTATAAGTGATCTGTGATGGATATGGGCTTATAGATTAGATGGATTAAAGATATGATGTGAATATCGACAGATAGATGAGTTGTTCTCTCACAAATAGTGCCTGTTGCCAGGTTTTCACCACTTGTTTTTATTGCACTTTTTGATTTGTTTTTCATTTTTTTGTATTTTTCTGATTTTTTTACTTTTTTGTGTCACAAGGTACTTGTTTGCCAAGTTTTCACCATAGTGACAATTTTTTATACTTTTTTAAATTTATTTTGATTTTTTTCTTCATCCGTGCATTGGAAGACTCAAGTGTAGAACTTCTTCAGATGGATGTTGTTGGTTGGTTCGTCAAACACATCCCCTTCTGAAGTTGATAACTGATGCTCTTGATCCATAAGTTGATATGATAACAAAGTCTCCCAACCAGTTGGGTTCAAATTTCCCTTTCTTTTCTCGATCTTGTTGATTCTAGGGATTTTTCTTTAGAACCAGATCACCGATTTTGAAAGCCCTCAGGATGACCTTATGATTATAGCTTTTGCACATTCTTTGTTGATATGCCTTGAGATGATCAAAGGCGCATTGGTGATGTTCATCAAGCAACTCTAGCTCTTGTAACCTATTGACTCGATATTCCTCATCTGGAATGAGGCCTTTCAAGGATACCCAAAGTGATGGAATCTCTACCTCAATAGGTAAAATAGCTTATGATCCATACACCAATGAATATGGTGTAGCTTTTTTAGGTGTGTGGATACTTGTTCTATAGGCCCAAAGTGCAGGATTGAGTTGCACATGCCAATCTTTGCCAACATCATTCACGGTTTTCTTGAAGATTTTCATAATTATTTTATTTGAGGCCTCTGCTTGACCATTCCTTTGCAGATAATAAGGTGTTGAAAAGTGAAGTTGGATATGGAATCACTCACAAAGCTCTTGGATATCTTGATTTTTAAAAGGTCTTCCATTATCTATGATAATGGAGCTAGGGATGACGTACCGACAAATGAGGTAATTCAAGATGAAGGAAGTAATTTGTTTGTCAGTCATTGTAGTTAATGGAACTGCTTCAATCCATTTGGTGAAGTACTTGTCCGCGATAATGAACTTGTGCCTATTTGATGAGGAAGGATGGATTTTTCCCACTAGATCAAGTCCACATTGACAGAAAGGCCATGATGCGGTGAATGGTTGCAACTCTTGCACTGGTGCATGTATGAGGTTGCCATGAATTTGACACTTAGGACATTTTCTAGCAAACTAATAGGACCCTCTTTCCATTGTCGTCCAGTAATATCCCATCCTTAAGAGTTTCTTAGCAAGAGTACGACCACTTGAATGTGTACCACAAATACCTTCGTGAAGCTCTTGTAAGTCAGAGTCAGATTCATTATGATTGAGGCATCAAAGAAGAGTACCATCAAGACCTCAACGATAAAGTGTGTCAGTGATTAAGGTATAGCGGGCTTCTTGTCGGACAAATTTTCTTTTTTGGTTGCAAGATAAGTCAGGTGGGAGGGTATTGTCTTTGAAATAGTCATGGATTTTCCCATATAGAGGGGAATCAGAACTGGTCAAGGCACATATAACTTGGGATTCTCAATTGTCATAGGCTGGGGAAAATAATTTCTCCACTAGGAATTCATAATAATTTTGTTTATCTGGAAGTTGTAGGAGTGAGGCGATAGTCGTCATTGCATCGTGAACTCTATTATCCAACCTTGGAATCTGCTCGAAGGTGATGTTCACAAGATACTTCTTGAATTCATCCACCATGAGCTTGTAGGGCATCCAATTGTCATCCTTTGTTTGAGAATCATTATTGACTTGATTGATGACTAATTAAGAATCTCCATAGACTTTCAATTCTATGATTCTCCATTCCACAACTATTTTGATACCAGTTACCAAGGCTTCATACTTGGCAATATTATTGGTATAGGTGAACATCAATCTATAGGATCGTGTGTGTCCCTCCGGAGTGATGAACAAGATGATGACACTTGATCCATGTTGGGTATAGGATTCATCAAAGTATAGGGTCCATTTCTTGGGTGTGATAGTAAGCACATCTGTATCTAGAAATTCCACCTATAGTGGATTTTTGTTTGGTAAAGGTGCTTCTGCCAATTGATCTACAATTGCTTGTCCTTAGATGGCTTTTCATTTTGTGTATTTATTGTCAAACTCACTTAGGATCATAACCCATTTAGCTAACCTCCCTCTGAGAGTGGATTTGCTAAGTAGATATTTCAGTGGGTCAATCTTTGCTACTAGCTTGATTGTATGGGCTAACATGTAGTGGTGAAACTTTTGAGAAATGAATACCACTGCCAAACAAGCATTTTTAATGAATGTATAGTTGAGTTCATATCCATTCAAAGTTGTGCTGATGTAGTAGATAGCCCTTTCTTTTCTTGTTGGATCTTCTTGTGCTAGTAGTGCCCCCAATGACACTTATGTTGCTAATATATAGAGGATGAGTGGGTTTCCTACTATTGTGGTACCAAAAATGGTGGATTCATCAAATATTGTTTGAGTTGGTGGAATGATTCTGCACATTTGTCTTCCCATCTGAAATGTACATTCTTATGAAGCAGATGGTTGAATGAAAGACATTTATTTGCTAATTGAGCAATGAATAGTCAGATAGATTGTAGTCGTCCCTGTAGAGATCTTAATTGGTTGATATTTTTTGGAGGTGGCATTTCCATGATAGCTTGAACCTTTGTTAGATCCACCTTGATGCCCTTTGCTGATACTATGTACCCCAAAAGTTTATCGGATGTGACCCCGAAGACACACTTCTTAGGGTTCAATATAACATTGAATTGTTCCAGTCTAACAAAGATTTTATCCAGGATGTCTAGGTGTTTTGTTATTGTGAATGACTTGGCTAGAAAATCATCCACATAATCTTCCATAAAAGTGTGCATCATGTTGTGGAAGATTGTTGTCATGACCCTTTGATAAGTTGCCCCAACATTTTTCAAGTCAAAAGGCATGAGGTTCCAATAGTATGTACCCCACAGACATGTGAATGTAGTTTTATCTTGATCTTCAAGAGCTATCTTGATTTGGTTATAGCTAGAAAATCCATCCATGAGGGATAACATAGCATGTCCCATCATTAGATCAACAATGGTGTCGATTCTTGGCAAAGGAAAGTCATCCTTTGGACAAGCTTTGTTGAGATCTTTGAAGTTTGTACAGATTCTGATGCTTTTGTCTAGTTTAGACACTGGCACAATGTTAGAAATCCATTCTGCATAATCAATGGGTCAAATGAATCCTACATCAAGTAACTTCTTTAGCTCTACTTTTACCAAGATGGCCACATGGGGGTTTGTCTTTCTTAATTTTTGTTTTCCAGGTTTAGCTCTAGGAGAAATGGACAAGTGATGCATGATAAGGTTTGGATATACCCCTGGCATGTCTGCATAAGACCAAACAAAATTGATTTGGTTCTCCTTGAAGAACTTAACAAAGTCTGGTTTTTCCTTTTCTGTGAGTGATTCTGCCAGATGTATGATTTTGGTTGTTGCTTCAGTGTCGATGTTTATTGATTGAGTTGGTTCAATCAAGATTGGTGACTGCTCCTAGTAATTTTTAGGAAGAGTGTCAAGTCTCCCATCCTGAGGTGCCTCAAAGAGGTTTTCACCATTAGATGCATCCTTTGTTTTTACTTTTTTGTGATCTAATACTACCATTAAATGGGTTTCGCCATTAGATCGATTTTCAATTTTGTTCTTTTTGCGACTAAGAGACTTGGCACTCCCCTGATTGCAGATATCATTATGTGATTTTCTGGTGGATCAAGTTTCTGGATTAACAAAGAAGAGGTATTGAACAATGGCCTCATCATTTTGGAATATGGGTATATCATGTTTAGGTTCTTCCCACTCTATGAGGTTGAGATATATGAGTGGTAGGGAGTCATTTGGCAGGTCAAGATCAGCCGCTGTGAGGGTCATTATAGAGATATTGTCATAGTTGTCTACAGTAGGGGTAACGTCTATAACAGTCTCAAGATTTTTGATGGTACTTTCCTCGACACTGCCTCTTTCGTATCGAAGTTGTTCATTCTCACTAGCCTCATAGATATGTTGTGGTCTGAATTCAAATGATCTATAGATCGAGCCTTCTTCCTCATAAAGAATGGGTATGTATGCATGGATTGAGTCCACCTCAATATCTTTAATAATATCAAAAAAGTTATCCCACTCATACTCATTGGAATCTATTTCAAAATCGCTATCTCAGGTGGCTCCACTGAATCTGATAGGTATGTTGTATGGTGAGAAAAGATTACTAATAATTGATACAAGTTTGGTAGCTTGTCCTGATTCAAGATCAATGCTTTCTTTTACTCTTTGAATTTGTTCATACATTGTTTCCTTTCTTTGAGTAGAAATTTTGTTAGGTCATGGCTCGGAGTCAGTTTGATCAAGTTGTTGTACATGATGTAGTTTTTTATAAGAAGCTTCCTCCCTTTGGATAGCGAGTTCTTCTTGTCGCTTCTCTTTTTCTTCACTCTCTTGGTCCTTTCTTGTCTTTGTAGCTGCTTGATGTAGTGCTTCTTGCCATGAGTCTTCATTATGTTTTATCTTTTCTTTCCATTGAGGTTTTTGATGGTGATCTTTTGCACAAGTGGAACATGTTGGCCATACCCAAGTCTTGTTTTGTCTTTTGCAAATTGTGAACATTGTTGTATGCATTCTATGATGCCTTCTTGATGCTTGCCAATAGGAACTTTTCCTTTGTACCCCATGTGTTGCATGATTCTGAATCCATTGCCATACTTTTCTATTGGAATAACCACTTCTAGGGCAACAGCTCTGATTTCTTTCTCATCTTTGTATAGCCAACTAAGGATGTCTTTGTCATCTGACTCTTTTTCTAGTGTGCCTATTTGTATAAATTTACCAACAAACTTATTGATGGGTTGTGCTTCCTGATGTCTTGATGTGGAAGGTTTTCCATGATACCTTGGTGAAGTTGGTAACTTAGATAGACATAGGGGTTCAAAAGAGTACTCCCCCATGCCTTGGTCCTTTATTTTCATCTTTTTCTCAAAGTTTATAGACAATGATTTGAGTTTTTCTTGATCTTGGGATGATGAGGAAGCTTGGGCCTCCCTGTTGTGTGGAACCAGACTATCTTGAGTTTCCCCCATAGCATTGTAGTACTGAAAAGGGTTAGTATCTATAGATATTGAGATTTATTATCCATTATAGGGGAACTTGAGACATTGATGGTACGTGGAAGGTACCGCTTACATTTCATGGATCCAAGGATGACCCAATAGTATGTTGTATGTCAAGTCTGTGTCCAAGACTTGGCATAATGTGTCTCTTTGCACAAGACCTACCTGAATGGGTAGTACCATTGTTCCTTCATATGACCTTTTTTCATCATCATAGGCTTTGATGGCGATCTTCCTTTTGGGATCAATAGATTGCTCAGAGAAGCCCAATGCACAGATAATCTTTAGGGTACATATATTGAGACCAAATCCTCCATCTATGAGTACTCTTTTCATCCGATGTTTGTACACTAGAACTTTGATATGGAGAAGGGTGTTATGTGGATGACTCAAAGAGATGTCATCATGTTCAAAAAAGGATATGTTATGTGGCACCATCATATGGGCAACCATGGCTTGGAACAGATTGACATCTAGATAATTTGGAATGGTTGTTTTGACAAGAGCTTTCTCCAAAATATCTTTGTGTTTAGGTAAGAGTTTGAGCAACTCAAGTATTGATATCTGAGCGGGTGTTCTCCATAGTTGGTCGACCAAGTTATATTGAGTCTTGGGGAGAGTTGTTGTTGTTGATGTGTTCTCCTTCAAGACATATTTTGAGCCCTTGTTGTCACATTTATCGGCGCATGTTCTTGTTTATCTTTGATCTTTATGATATTTATTTGATTGTCATATGCCGATATGTGATTGATGGTTTTTTCATATATTTGATTGATATGAGATCCTTTGTTGTTGTTTGAAATTGATGCTCCTCCCTTGTCATAATTAGAAAGAGGATTTTTGATGGCTTCATGATCATCATTGGTTTTATGACCATCTACCATTATGTCACCATTATCGATTAGATCTTGACCCAAGTTCTTCAATCTTAGGCAATCATTTGTGCAATGTCCTTTGTATCTATGATAATCACAATAGTGTGTATCGTTCCACCATGGTGGTTTGATTTGGGGGTCAAAATATCTTTCATTTGGTAATGTAATGACCTTATTTGCCAATAGCTCTCAAAATACGGATTCAAGGGTTTGTCCTAAAGGTGCGAACTTTCGTCAATATGGTGTTGGTTTTGGTTTAGCGTTATTGTTATTCCCTTAATTGATATTGCCTTGATTGTTTGTTCTTGGATTGTTGGTTCTTTGTTTTTTTGTTTTGAGGATTTATTGGTGGAGTAATTCCAGAGAGGTTTAACACTGGTAGTTTTGTTTTAACATTTTCTACCACACCATCATTAACAATGTTTTTATTCCTTGTCCAAAACTTGGACTTGTCTGAGTTGTTGTAGGTGTTATTATTTGACAAACTAACACCTTCCTTGAATAACTTCAAGGTCCCTTTCTTGATAGAGGATTCTGTTGGAATCCAAGAACACTGAGAGGGGGGGTGAATCCGTGTTATGCCGGTATAATCAATTTTAACCTTATTAACAATGCAATTCAGTAACTGGTAAACATGAAAGAATATAACATCAAATAGAAATGAACCAACCACAAGAGCATACACCATAACACAAATATTTATATGTGGAAAACCTCAAAGAGGAAAAACCACAGTGGGATTGGGGACCCACAATATTTATCCACTAGCCAAATGAATAAATATTACAATAGCGGCCTGCACATGCAGACTAATACATTTGGCCTAAAATTCCGATGGAGATTTCTGACTGTGATCAAATTTGATTTTTTTTTCAAAAAATGCCCGATTTCGTTGGAATTCTAATGATAATGCAACATTTGGTTTCGACGGAGAAGGAATTGGCAATGAAATTTGGGTTTTTTTAGAAAAAGTGCCCGCGTTCGTCGAAATTTTGACGACTGCGTGCATTACTTTAAAAAAAAAAAAAAGACCAAGTCATTTCGTAAATCCTGCCTCTTCATCCCATCAACCTCTGCCATTACAAATTCCCGCCTCTTCATCCCACCTCTGCCATTACAAAATCCCGCCTCTGCAGCAAACCTGTGGGTTTAATCATGGTGGGGAAGATCATTGGTGTGAAACCAACTGGTTCTGTACCTCAGGCTGGAAGTGGAGGGAGTATGATTCGGTTTTGTGCTTTCCCAATGAATGGGAATTATTGACCTAAAGAAGCAAGCAGAGCCACACTGGAAACAACCCAAATTCCTGGACACTCACTATCAAATCTCCATCCATCTTCGTTGGCTTCAACCTCAACTATTCGCGTAAGCGTCCCTTCCGGGTCGAGCAAAGAGCCACATTGGAAACAACCTGAATTCCTAGACACTCACTATCAAATCTCCATCCATCTTCATTGGCTTCAACCACAACTATTCACGTAAGCGTCCCTTCCCAGTCAAGTGAATGAGTGCCTACCTAAAGGCCCTCCTAAGGTATCTTAGTTCGCTGTCTCGGGGCATATTAGGGGATCACAATGGGGATTGCAATAGGGAACATATAGGTAGGGGCCATCCCTTGATGAACATGAAGGAGGGAGGCAAACATAGGTTTCCTATGGGTTTAATTGCTGCAGGATGTAGGAATGGTTTAATCGCTGTAGGAAAAAGGTAGGGTATAATCAGCAAATTCATTATTATACATATTCAAATATTTAGATTCAAAGTTTATTATAGATTTATCAGATTAATTGCTAATAGAAGAGATGGTGAGAGGTTTCTATAATATGATATGATTGATTTAAAAGAAGAATTTCTTACAAGACCTAAATCGTTGAACAATCCTACAATCATGTATTAATTAAACACTGCATTTTAAATAATAAACAATATAGTTAGCCTGAAACATATTAACACTACTTTCCATATTTGAAATATATCCTAATTAAGGAGAGGAATGACCTAAACCTATGTGATCGAGTGCCATTATGTAAAATATATCCTAATTATGGATGCTGGTATATATGGTTGTGATAGAAAATCCCTATTGCAGAACCATGATAGCACTGTGTAGTGATCGAGTGCTACTTTTTGTCGATGTTTTGGAAGGGAGCATAAGTGTACCATTAGGAAGGTGGTATAAAATGGAAGTTGAGAGGTATAAGGTTATGAGGTGTGGGTTAGGATAAGATAGGGAGGTAAGTGATGAAGGATGTAATGGTGAAAGAGTAAGTTAGGATATGTTAGGGGTTTGGAAGGTAGGAAAGTGAATGGGGGGAGATAAAAGGATGTGAAGGATGGAATGGGGTTAGGTAGGTGAAGTAAAAGTAAGTGTGTATGAGGTTAAGGTTTAGGATAGGATGTAGGAAAGTGGAGGAGGTTAAGATAAGGGATATGAAAGGTAGATGGAAGGTAATAATGATAGGAAGTGAGGTAAAGGTTATGAGGTGTAGGTTAGAAAATAGGGTGTAGGAAATGGAAGGAATGGTCATATCACTTTGAGAGTTTTCACCAAGATGAGTAGCCTGAGTATGGACCTCAAATCTTACAAGCCATGAGGATCCACTTGTAGTAGAGGAGCATATACTTGAATCTTGGCAACTTATTAGGAGTTTGCCTTGAATTTGGGAAATACACATAGAGGAGATAGAATATTGATCAATACACATTACCTAGCTTCATCATGCATAAATACAAGAGGTAAAGACTATAGAAAGCACATATCATGAGCCAAAGGATCATATTCAAGAGTTGCTTCATCTCCAATCCTCTACATTTTTAAGATCCACAAATGGGGTTGAGGATAAGTCTTGGTTACTTAGCTTGGACTTATGCTTATGGAAAAGGAGGTACATGGGAGGACACAAGAGGCATGAGAGAAGTTTGTAACCTTGATGAAGGGACTAAAGTGTCCATAGGCCTCCCCATCCTTCAAAGGATAATTTAGACTTACTATATGATTTACAAAGAAAAACCGAATAGTATAAATATTAGGGACAAAGGTCTAGAGCATAGTAGGGGCCATAGGGTAGTCACATTTGACCATCATCGACATAAGGATATTTTAGGCATGAGAGACTATAGGGCTATCAAGCTAGACCTTCTATGACTCAACAACCTTTTAGGAGAGAATCTAATGTTTTGAGTAATTAGGATCTTCTAATTATGGTGGGGCCTAGCCAACATAGGGTTATATGAGAGGCACATGTTATGTATGTGTTAGTATTAGACAGAGAGTGCCCACAAGGTTTTAGAGTAGGAGGACACCATCCTAGGATATCAAAGTAGATAGTTGATATGTGGGTCTTTACCCTCCCAACCACTCAACATATACCACCATGGGTCTTTACCCTCCCAAACACACAAAGGTCAAAGGAAGATTCACTACTGCAACACTCACTTTTTGTGACAGTCTCAAGCAGTTAGGATAGTAACTCCTTTCATGGCCATTCTTCTTCACACAACACTCTCTAACATTAATTATGATGATAGTGTACATCCTTAAACCTTCCACCAACACCTAACTCAATAACAAACTCTTTCCCAATCTCGCTAATGGACTAATTAACTCAACTCACTATGAAATTGTGACGATCAATGCAAGGTTTAGGATAGTAGTAATTAGGATCTTATAATTATTGTGGGGCCTAGCCAACATAGGTTTATATGAGACAGGAGTAAGTTCAATAGTGATGTGTATTAGATTGTCATCAAAGTTTCCTGTTAGTGTTACTTTGTATCAACATTAACCACTTATTGTCATGGAAATCAACTAATAGACAACATAGATATTTATCATCAACCTCCTTTTTTTTCACCAAAGGGAAAAAAAATTATTAAACACAACGAGAATTATAGAGAAAGAAAGTAGATACATAACCTAATCTAATCTCCATTTGCATAACCTAAGAAGGTAGATACAACTAAATAATCTTGAAAGAATTGCATATGAAGGGCACTATTAGAAAAGAACTTATGTACTATGCTAGTCTATGTAGCTACTACTAATTATTGCATAGAAATAGATACACGTGTTAGAATGTGTTGAAATAGTAGCTAGCTCGAATCGAACAAACCCTATAAATGTAACTTGTAATTTGAATATAACTTGAAGTGTGCAATATGGAAGGTTTGTATTCTTAATTCCTGCCCATTTCTTAATTTAAAAGATGATATCTTTATTAAATATCTCCTCTATTAAATATCTTTATTAACTTGATTTCTCCTTCAATTCTTGATGAATGTTTGATTGCCTATTCACTTGGAATTGAATTGATTTTATAATTAAGAGATCACTTGAATTGTAGGTAAACCCCTTCAAATGACAAGGTAGGCTTCCTTTTATACCTAATATATGTCTTGAAAGCATTTTATCCTGATGGCTTTAAATTAAAGTACTTTCTCTTCTATCTGGTATTGTTGGAGCAGAGGTTGCATTGCATCATCCTAGGATACATATTTCCGCAGATACAACACAAGTTAAATGTATCCCAAGTCGATGCAAAGCAACCTCTGCTCCAGAGATCACCAGAAAATAGAGAAAGAACTTTAATTTAATGCCATCAGGATAAAAGTCTTTAATCAAGACAGATAAATGGTATGCAACTGTATCTATTTGGAATGCATTACCCAAACATGGCAATCAATCAATCGCCTTTGAAAATAAAGTGGTATGATGAAATATTTAGGCATAAAATAGATGAAATGAACTCCATACTACTGCTGCACAATATTTTGGTCGATGATATTTTTCAAATAGTAAAGGAAGGTGTATGGAACAACCAAATTCTTATCATTATAAACAATGGATATTTTAAAATCCTTTTATGATGTGTAAGTTGTGAATATTTTATGAAAGGTCCCTAAATGAATACACTTTAAACTGATTTTAGCAATGACTATTGGATGTAGACAAAATGAATGCTTTTTGGATTAGGATGGTACACAAAATCTACTATCAAAAGGTTACTTTGGAAAGTATATGATTCAAAACTAAGGAAATGCAATTATGTACAAGTTTTAACCTTCTTAGATGCAAAATCCCTTATTTAGCCTCTCACAAACCCTTAAAAGTAGGGTTTCTCATATACCCCTCTTCCAAACACTATACCATCAAAATGATGATGGATTCACCTTTCATTTGAAATGTCTAAACACAGTCAATCATAAAATGTGCCCCTCCTTAAGGTGGATTTGCTACTGCTGCTCCTTAGCAAGCAATTTCTCCGCTCTTACATTCACCATAATGGACCTTAAGACATCATAATTGATTGGCTCTTCACTCCTATGACCTTCAAAAGTCTTTAATGGCTTCATTGAGTCCTTTGGTCTTCCAAATTCACCTGCACCAACTTGAATTCTCCTTCAATGCTTGATTTCTTGTTCACTTGGAATTGAATTGATTTTATAATTAAGAGATCACTTGAATTGTAGGTAGACCCCTTCAAATAACAGGGTAGGCTTCCTTTTATACCTAGAATATGTCTTGAAAGCATTTTATCCTGATGGCAATGAATTAAAGTACTTTTTATTCTATCTGGTATTGGTGGAGCAGAGGTTGCATTGCATCGACCTATGATACATATTTCCGCAGATACAACACAAGTTAAATGTATTTGAGGTCGATGCAAAGCAACCTCTACTCCAAAGATCACCAAAAAATAGAGAAAGAACTTTAATTTAATGCCATCAGGATACAAGGCTTTCAAGACAGATAAAATTTGAGTTTGATTGTCATAATTTACTTTGCCAAATTCTTCACACGTAACTCCTCAATCAATTTCCTACTCACAAGAATTTTATTAAGTCTCAAATATAGGGAAATGAAAGGCTTCAAATAGAAAAATTGTACATGCAACTAAATCCATTGACTAATCAAAAGAACAAAATTAAGAAACGGTTTGATCATCTGAGAGATGTTGTAGACTTGCAACTCACCAGCTACTTAGTTTTTGTGGGTAAGAATTTTTTTTGTTTTGGTTATGGTTGTGGTGTTTGTAGGGAGACATTTACAAATTTATATCTATTTTCACTATTTAATGGTTTATGGGTTTGTAATGGTAATTTAATGTTCTTTCATATTTTTGTATATATTCTTTATAATAGCCTATTATATTGATTTGTTTTATTATGGATAATGGTGTGGGTCAGACGGCTTTGCCGTCGGTGCATGAAAGAATTGAATGAGTTCTACTTTTAAAAATTACATGAAACATTTTTAATTTATTTGATTCAGTGTTATTTTCAAAAATGATTATCAATGATGTTTCCTTTCTCCAACAATTGTCTAGGATCTTTTCGTCAGATAATATGTAACATCGAATGACTAAATATTTTCTTTACAAATACTTGTTTTATTTAATTATTAACTGAGCATGAATTAAAATTTATATCTGTACAGAAGTAGAACATACAAGCTGAAGAGTCATGTGCAAGCAAATTTTGTAAAAGAAAGCAAGCAGGCATTATCTCGAATGACATGGAAACAAGCTCATCAGCTGCCTAGAAGAGAGCAATTGGAGAAAAGAAGAGGAAAGTGTTTAAGGGTGATAAATAGATAGAGAGTATGCAACACAAACAAACAATGTCTAGAGTGTGTGATGTGACATCTCTAATTTATGTCCGGAGAGACTAACTAGTTTTGGAGTTCCTGTGAAACCTATTGTGCCACTCTTAGAGGAAATCAATGTGTTCATGCAAGGAGTGCCTTTTTTTTGTTATGAGAATGATGCTTTTGCACCGAAGGTTATTTGGAAGTCAATATCTAAAAATTTCTATAGTGTGGAACTAGAGTTGGCGGACTCGAAGTAATTTTCAGCTTTCAGAAGACCAAGAGGTTATGTACACAATCTCCCAATAGAAGGGCAATTTCAAGAATTACCTCTCCCCCCCATGACTATTCAAGAAGCACTTCCTCAAACAAAGGACTATTGGTCTCCA
Organism: Cryptomeria japonica; assembly: GCF_030272615.1. Taxonomy (NCBI): domain Eukaryota; kingdom Viridiplantae; phylum Streptophyta; class Pinopsida; order Cupressales; family Cupressaceae; genus Cryptomeria; species Cryptomeria japonica. The sequence continues at coordinate 487,025,055 of NC_081405.1, read as the reverse complement.
TGGGATCAAAGAAAAAAATTGAAGCATAGACTCTAGACGATGTGGTGGTGTCCTTCGTGAAGAACTCTGCATTATAATTGAAAATTCATGAGGGAAACTACAAGATAGTGAAGAGAAATACAATCTTGAAAAGTGGGAAGAATGGATCTTGCTTTGGGTGGGGCCAAGTCAGGTGGCTCCTCTAGAGGTTGACAAGATAGAAATCATATTAGGATTTGAAAAAGATCACACTCATGGAACTCTATGTGCAACTGATCGATTGCGGTGTTTGGGTAATGCATTCCAAATAGATACAGTTGCATACCATTTATCTATCTTGATTAAAGCCTTTTATCCTAATGGAATTAAATTAAAGTACTTTCTCTTCTATCTGGTATTGGTGGAGAAGAGGTTGCTTTGCATCGACCTGACCTGCCACCTATCGACCTGACCTGCCACCTATTGGCAGGTCAGGTCGATGCAAAGCAACCTCTTCTCCACCAATACCAGATAGAAGAGAAAGAACTTTAATTTAATGCCATCAGGATAAAAGTCTTTAATCAAGATAGATAAATGGTATGCAAATGTATCTATTTGGAATGTATTACCCAAACACCGCAATCGATCAATCGCACACGAAGTTCCACGAGTGTGATATTTTTCAAATCTTAATATGATTTCTATCTCATCAACCTCTAGAGGATCCGCCTGACTTCTCCCCACCCAAACCAATATCCATTCTTCTCACTTTTCAAGATTGTATTTCTCTTCACTATCTTGTAGTTTCCCTCATGAATTTTCAATTATAGTGTAGAGTTCTTCACGAAGGACACCACCGCATTGTCTAGAGTCTATGCTTCAATTTTTTTCTTTGATCCCATGGAGGCCAATAGTCCTTTGTCTGAGGAAGTGCTTCCTGAATAGTCATGGGGGGGAGAGGTATTGCTTGAAATCATCGTCTAGAGTCTATGCTTCAATTTTTTTCTTTGATCCCATGGAGGCCAATAGTCCTTTGTCTAAGGAAGTGCTTCCTGAATAGTCATGGGGGGGAGAGGTATTGCTTGAAATCATCCTTCTATTGGGAGATTGTGTACATAACCTCTTGGTCTTCTAAAAGCTGAAAATTACTTCGAGTCCACCAACTCTGGTTCCACACTATAGAAATTTTTGGATATTGACCTCCAAATATCCTTCAGTGCAAAAGAATCATTCTCATAATAGAAAAAAGGTGGTCCTTGCATGAACACATTGATTTCCTCCAAGCGTGGCCCAATAGGTTTCGCAGGAACTCCAAAACCAGTTAGTCCCTTCGGACATAAATTAGAGACGTCGCATCATACACTCTAGAAATTGTTTGTTTGTATTGCATACTCTCTATCTATTTATCACCCTTTAACAGTTTCCTCTACTTTTCTCCAATTGATCTCTTCTAGGCAGCTGATGAGCTTGTTTCCATGTCATTCAAGATAATGCTTGCTTGCTTTCTTTTATGAAATTTGCTTGCAAATGACTCTTCAGCTTGTATGTTCTGCTTCTGTACAAATATAAATTTTAATTCATGCTCAGATAATAATTAAATAAAATAAGCATTTGTAATGAAAATATTTATTCATTTGATGTTACATATTATCTGATAGAAAGATCCTAGACAATTCTTGGAGAAAGGAAACATCATTGATAATCATTTTTTGCAAATAACACTGAATCAAATAAATAATAAATGTTTTATGCAATTTTTAAAAGTAGAACTCATTCAATGCTTTCATTCACCAATGACAAAGCCGTTTGACCCACATCATCTCTCATCATCAAAATTCTGATGACAACTAATGAAACATCCGACATGGATGGTGTATATCCGACGTCACTTCCATGTCGGATGGTCATCGAGGAGAAAACATAGCATCCATTGGAAATCCAATGGAAATCCACCAAAATTTGTGGCCATGGGTGCAAATATAGCCATTGTTGTCGAAGGAGTTCATAACATCATCGGACAACCGACACAAATGGCATCATCGGGAAGCCCAACGATGAGTTTTCGATGGTAAAGTTGGTCAGAAGTCCTATGTTTTGTTGTCACAAATCTAAAAATTAGCCGTCTGAAATTAGGCCCAAATGTACTAGTGGCAGGAAGGCCAATAACCTAGAGCGCATTGCTTATCTCAAAAGGAGCCTCATTGACTACAAACACCACATATGGAGTTATAAACAAAATTCTAAACTCTAAGAGTGCATCTGCTATGCTGGATGAGTTCTAGTTAAAGCACAATTTGTATCGGTTTACATTATGTCCAAGTGCAACTACAAAATATTACATTTGCATTATGTCGATCAAGATCACTCGCATAATATCACATCACAATATCCTTATCCATAACCAAAATAACCTAACCAGACTGACTTAAATACCCTTCCCAAACACAAACATAAATGCCTTATGTCAGCTTACAAAGATATTACAATTTATTTACATGTCGGCCTAAGCAAAAATAAATAAATTAATCTTCAAGACCGATGCCTTTAATTGTTGTCGTGTAGACCTGCTAGATAAATTTCCTGTGCCGACCTCATATACCGGTTCCTACAATGTTGGTTTGCCTTTCCTGTCGGTGTCAGTTCCTTGAGTGTCGAATGACCGAATGTTGGTTTCCAAACAATGAATACCAGTTAAGTGACCAACCCAAAATGGTGTGTGTTTCCATCAATGACAACACAACTAAGCCGGATGAGTTTTTGGCAAGGAACCGAAAAATGAATCGCTGAAGTGTTGTTTTGGTTTCCTGCCAAAAAATCCAAAATTGATCTCAAAAACCTTTGGAAGACTGCTCCCCCTGAGCTATACATTACTTCTCATGTCCCTAGATATTTTTTACATCAACCTCTCCCACTTTGACAACAATGCCAAAGTCGGGGAAAATGAATGAAAAAAATAAAATTCTGTAGAAACCAAAATATGATTACTGGATCTAGATATACTTGAAAATATCTGGGTAAGAATTCTCCAAAAATCCTAAATATGCATCCCAACTTGTCTTCAATGTGCTCAAAATGAATACAAACCCATTAAGACTATATGCATGAAACTCTTCTTCTGTTAGGTCTGTCAGAGTAGGTTTATTCATTAACTCTATGCTTTCCCTCTTGTGAAGTAACAGAGTGTTCAACCAGGGACTCACCGAACCTCTTAATTCTCTTGCACACTGGATTAGCCTATCCATGTCCTTCTCTTATCCTAAAATCTCAAACTCTGTTACAAAAATCTGACCATCAATGGTACTGGTCAGTGTCTGAGTACCATCAAAACTATTAGCCAAAAGATCTAATCGGGCCTTTGTCACCTTCAATTTCACCTCAAGGTCTGTTGTAAGTTTGTCAGTGTTAGTATAGGACCTATATATATTGCTACACTCATTTAGAGCCACATCAATATTTGATATCTCATCTGTCAACTTGGCCTTGTCAGATGAAATCATGTTGTCACAAGTGACTTTCCGGATTGCATTATACCGCTCAATCAACTGTTGGTTTGATACATGTTGAAGATTTTAAAACTCTTTGGAAACATGCTCAGTGAAACCTTTCAGTTTATCAGATGGACTACCAATCTGATCTACCTTATATTTTGGTGGAAGTTGCAGCAAAACCAAAATGGTCTACTCAATAAGCCACTTGCCTTCGGTCCCTTCCTTCCTTAACTTCTAAGCTGCAACATACATCAACTCAAAAATACTCAGCTGCTCAATATTCTTTTGTATAAAATCAACTTGACCGGATGAGTCAAGTGCCAACAATAAATGACTATCCAAAATATTTTGTGAAGATTCAACCTCAAGACTTGCACTGGCGACTTCACCACTTGATTCAATAATCTTTTCAACCTTAACCTCTTCAGTATGTACATTTGGTGTCGGAGGTTCAATATCCTCAACCTGCTTATTTTTCGTTTCCATGTCAAGGACCTCTATATCCAAAATGATCTGCTCCGGTGTATCCTACTTATCCTATATAGTATCAATGTTATCTACTGGTATCTCTATATTAGATACAAGTGGTTCTACCGGAGGAATATCCTCAATTATTTTTTTAATCCAAAATCGGTGTACCCATTCCCAATATACCTTTCCCCTTATCATCTACCGAAATATTCAGAGTGTTAGACATTTGAGGGATTTCTAGTTATGTAAGTAATCCTGGTTTATCTAAAAATAATTCTACCCAAGCCTCATGTGTCTCCTTAACTATCTCATTCACTCTACCTACCATGAGACTCACGTGTCAGTATTTTCTTCAAAAAATTGATTTATTAGAAAACTCTAAACATTGCTACATCTCTTCATCAATTATAGCACCACACACAGTTAACAATTCTTGTATCTTTATATATCTATCCCCTTCAACCATAGATAACCTTCTAGCATCTATTTTCCTATACAAATATGTCATTATTTGTTTTTCAATCTCTAAAAGTGCCTTCTTATATATATCTAAGTATAAAAAAATTGATTCCCCTATCTCCATTTGCTCCTTATCATCTATATGTATATAGTAATGTTGTATATTACTCAAAATTCCATCTTTAGTGATTTGATCAATCAACTTAGGAATTGAAAGAGGAGGAATGACTTCAATACTCTTACTAGATTTGAGAGAAATATCTACATCTGATTTCTTCTTCTTGTCGGGAGTAGAAGTAGACTCCTTAACCAGTTTCCTCTTCTATGTGGGTTTCCTCTTCTATAAGATTTTCTTTGGTGTTTCCAGAGGAGTAACCTTCACTTTTTGCTTCTTTATTTCCTTATCCTTCTTCCTTGGTATCCTGATAAAAAAATTAGGAATCTGTGAGGGCACAACATCAGTGTCAGAACCGAATGTAATAGGGGCAATATAAGTCTTTGGTTTCTTCCTCTTTACTATACCCTTGTTGGTTGTAGCTATCGGTGGAGCCTGTACTGCTGCCAGAGATGACCCTTTAGCTAGTCCAATAATCTACTTTATCTCAATGGACATCTTCTACATAGCTTCCCCAACCTTCTTGATTTTTCCTTCCCTTTTCTTCTTACTGAATCCAATTTCAACTTTAGTTTCTTTTTTCTTAGTAGTCCCAAAGGCTTTCTCTGCTTCATCTACTAGGGCATCAATAAGAGTCTTGGCATACAAGTCCAAGATCTTAGCATCTACCTCATAGCCCATTTCAGTTATCCAGATCTTCCTAGGTTGTACTGCCTCCATCAGTGTTTCATCCTTTTTCACCATAAAATAGATTACAATTGAGTAATTATCTACAATATATTTTGGAACTCTTTCTCTCTTCTTCATTGCCTTCTGGATTGATTTGAAATAACCCCAAAGAATGGAGTCCCTATCCTTTTCCTATCCCATATTCCTTATAGCATATTTGATTTGTTTTGCTATCGATATATCAAATGCCCATTGAGTCTTACTAGTTCTGGGTAACTCATTAAAAAAGAAAAGCATTAAATAGACAATAAGGTTTCCATACCGGAAAGTACACTTCTTCTCACCCTTAATCTTCCCTAAGTTTATTATCAACTCATCACACATCCATTAGCATAGATCTAGCTTTTCATTGTCCTTAATCATTTTGTGAGCATAGAAAATGCATGAACTAGAAACAGAGTTCAACCGATTTGATTGGGTTACCTTGTAACCAATGATCATGCTTGAAAATTGAATTGCTTTATCTCTGATAGTATTGATTCTCATAGATCGGTTGTCAGATGTTGCAGTAGTTAACTTTTCCACCTTATTGTTAGATATCTTCTTCCTTCCAAGGGTTGGACCGGTCTGGGATAAACCGGTGATCGTACGAATAGACTCCTTGGTGATCTTGTGGGGCCAGTCTAGCCATATGAATTCACCATGGACTCAGCTCAGTGCATACCGAATCAATCCATCCTCAAATTTTGGCATCTCCAAAATGTCAGTAAAACCCTGATCCATCATAATTTGAAATTTTGGTTTCATCGACCCATCATGGTTCACCAAAGTGCCAATATACATGTTCTTGATCTCAACAGAACCCAAATCCTCCAAAGTATAGTGAATGTATGCATGAACAACTCCGACATACAAAACTCCTTTAGGAACCCTAGAAAATGCGCCAACTGGATCATTGACGTTCACAATCTGAGGGCATTGCTTGAAAACAGGGCATGGACAGTCCTTGATGTCGACAACAATATAGGTAGCCACACCTGCCGAAGCAGAGATGATCTAGAAGCCTTTTCAAACAAGGATAGATCAAAAAATTGATGTGATACCTCACAACCTTCACCGGTGAAAGCTCTTGAAAATTCACTTGAGAATGCACTGAAGTTCACTTGAAATGATTTTGATCACCTTAAATCGCCTTGAACTCGCTTTGTTTCACTCTGAATGTAGTGTGATAAAAAATGAACCAATATTTCCATTTTATTTTGCAAAAAACCTAATTTATCATTGATATTAATGCACGTTGACATATAATACCAGATTCAAAGTCCATTATCTCAGTGCCTATGAATCTATAGAATATCTTTACCAAGATCTGAAGCAGGCATTTAGACCTCTATCGGGGGCAATGCAAGATCTATCAATAATTTTCCTCCCACTAAGGCTAATGTCTTAGTTACTAGATAAGTTTCCTATCGATGTAGGAACATTCTACTCTATCGGTTGAATTACTGGGTTGATTGTCTCTGTCGGTTGATCTTCAGACTTCCTAACCCATTTCCTCTCATGCTCCATCCGGATGTCTTCAACCTTTTGTTTTCATTTCTCATCATTTCCTATCGGATTGTTCTTGCTTTTGCAATATTTGGCAATATGTCCTATTTTGTTGCATGCATAGCAAGTGACATTATTTCTTTGAATTGTCTTGTCGAGTCCTTGACCATTCTTCGACCTACATTGATTAGCCATATGCCCAAACTTTCCACATGCATGACATCTGACATTCATTTTGCAATGTTTTGTCCTATGACCATCTTATTACATTTTGAACATTGACCGCGAACTGCATTGTAATTCTGATTTGCTCTATTTCTTCATTGACTTGCTCTATGACCAAACTTAATACAAACAAAGCATCTACCATTAAATTTATGTGCATTGGGTTGCGTTACCAGTGATTTCTGATTCTGGTTGTTTGGTGGATTTCCCTAATTTGTAGTACTGAATCTTTCTCCATGCTCAAATCCAAGACCTCTAGTGTCTCTAGTGTCTCTTTGATCCTTCAATAATTCATCAAGCCTTGTAGAACTGACCCTGAACTTTTCTGTGTATTCATTTGCAACATCCAGATCACTTCTTAGGATTGACATCATTTTTTCCATCTCTTGTTCATTGTTCTATGATTTGACCAGCTCAATCCTCAATACATCATTCTCATGCACCAACCTAATGCATTCCTTAGATCTATCTTTCAGAGATCTGCTAAGATTTTCTTCATTCTTCTTTTGGTCTTCAATATCCTTGGACATCCTCATAGTCATGGCTTGCATTTCATTCTTAATCACACCATTCTCTGGACTCGGTTTCTGACATTATTCCTTAAGGGCATCCTTCTCTTCATCATCTGGATTTTGCAAAAGTTCCTTCCTTTTAGCTTGAACAGATGACAGACTCTCCTGCAGGGTAAGAATGAATTCCTTTGTAGAGTTCAATTCATCTTGCAACTTCAAGTTCTTCATCCTTTCAGCATCATAGTCCTCATGTGCTACTTCAAGTTTTTTTTGTAGACTCATCTCCATGGATTTCGGATTCAAGATCTTCCTCAAGCTATTAGACTTACTCCAAGGTACCATGATTTGATACCAATTGTTTGAATCCAAGAACACTAAGAGGTGGGGTGAATCAGTTTTATGCCGGTATAATCAATTTTAACCTTATTAACAATTCAATTCAGTAACTGGTAAACATGAAAGAATATAACAACAAATAGAAATGAAGCAACCACAAGAGCATACACCATAACACATAGATTTATACATGGAAAACCTCAAAGAGGAAAGACCACGGTGGGATTGGGGACCCACAATATCTATCCACTGGCCAGATGAATAAATATTACAATAGGGGCCTGCACATGCAAGAAGGCCAATAACCTAGAGCACATTTCTCATCACAAAAGGAGTCTAACTAATTGCAAACACCACATATGGAGTTACAAACAAAATTTTGAACTTTGAGAGTGCATCTGCTATGCTGGATGAGTTTTGATTAAAGCGTAGTCTATACCAGTTTACACCATGTCCTTCCTTATCGGTATCTTGCTTCACTTCCCAAACCTCTAAACCAAAATCCAAGACTGGCTACAGAATATTACATTTGCATTATGTCAATCAAGATCACTCACACAATATCACATCACAATATCCTTATCCATCACCAAAATAACCTAACCAGACTAACTTAAATATCCTTCCCAAACACAAACATAAATGCCTTATGTTGGCTTACAAAGATATTACAATTTATTTACATGTCGGCCTAAGAAAAAATAAATTCATTAATCTTCAAGATCGATGCTTTTAATCGTTGCTGTGTAGACCTGCCAGATCAATTTCTTGTATCGACTTCATATACCAATTCCTAGAATATCGGTTTCCATTTCCTGTCGGTGTCGGTTCCTTAAATGTTGGATGATTGAATGTCGGTTTCCAAAAAATGAATACCGGTGAGTACTGGTTAAAGCACCAACCCAAAATGGTGTGTGTTTCCATCAATAACAAGACAACTAACCCAAATGAGTGCCAATTACCAACAACTTCCTCTACTCGCATGCCATTTTCGATCAACTTTGAAAAATTAGGAAGACATTATAGTTTGAGACGATAACTCATTTCACTATTCAAATTTTCTATGAAGATCTCCATCTTTTATTTTTCAAGTACGTTGCGTGGGTACCTTGAGACCACACATCTCCATCATTGCAAGAAGACCATGAACATTTCATTGTTCTTTTGCTTTGTGTTGCAAATGTCAAGCATGATGATTTCATGTTGGATGTTGTAAGAGTATTGTGTAATGAATTTGTTCACCAGCTCACCAAATGATCTGATGGGAGGTGTGAGTTTTGACACCCACTCCATCATTTTCCATCCCAAACTTCTTGGGAATAGCCTCATCATGTACGTATAATTGTGAGAAAACTCTAGACTCATAGTACATAATTCCCTGACATGATCACGGGGATCACTTTTACCATTGTATTTATCATACTTTGGTATTTTTGAATTTGGTGGGAAAGGTATCATGTTTAGCCTCCTATCAAAAGGGTAAGGACAAATATCCTCCAAAGAATACCTCATTGTATACCCTTGTTGCATATCTTGTATTTTTCATTGGAGTGTTTTGAGTTGTTGTGTAAGAAGAGCTAGGGCCATATTTCCTTCTCTGGACCTTCGGTGAGGAACATCCCCTTGTTCACTAAGGTCATCATGATCACGGGTATTTTCTTGGTTGTGTGTGTTGTCTTGATCATGTGTGTCTTCCTCTCTCAAATGCTCTTGATTTTGGGTATTTTAAGTATAGGTCCTTGCCCTTGTTTGTGAGTTTCTCTCATCAATATTCCTTAAATTGTCTATATCAAAATCTGTAGGAATCTTGACTCCTTTACTAGTTAGCATGAGGAAATATTTTTTCTTATCTGATTCTATAAGCCTTTCCATGACTTTTTGGAAAGAGGCACTCTCATGACATTGTTGAAGAAGCTCTTCGGTGATCTCTGTTTCTCCTAAATTTGCATATTCATCAAAAGGATTGGACTCCATTTGTTGTGTACTTGATTCTGGTTATGTATCCTTTCCTTTGTTTTTTTGAGATCGAGTGACAGTGGGCATCAATATATCTCTATAGTAAAAAATTCCTCTTCTTCTATTGGGGTTCTTGGTGGAGTTGGTGGCTCAAGTCGAGTTTCGTTGTAGGTGACAAGAAATTTTGGAAACAAGGCGAGATTAATCCTTCCTCCACTGTTAAGGTGTTGATTAAAGGCTTCCTTTTGAATGTAAGCCTTTCTTCTCAAAGGTTCTTTGTCAAATTCATTGGTTTTTTCTTGGAGATACAACTGCATATGACCCAAGAATTCACGATGTGATTTAAAAAGTTGACGGTTGATATAGGGAAATTTACTCCTCTTGATAAGTGCCTTAGAAATAGGTTGTCTCTTCTTCAACTTAGTCTTTTGATGAAGACTTCTCCTTCTCAAAATATGGGGAGTGGTTATACACAATTATCAATGTTGATGTTTCATGGTTGATATGGATACTTTGTTTTGGATACTCAAGCTTACTTGTCAAGTAGAGGTTTAGTTCAATTCATCCCCACGACAAAGTGTGCCAAATGATATGAATAAAGTTTCACAATATAGAAACTTATTTGGTAACTTGAGAACCTAACTAGGTATTCTTTTGATAAGATTTTCTGGATGGTGGAACCTTTGATCACTCTATTTGATACTTCTTAATTTTGTTGGATGAATTTTGATCTTAAGATAGTTGAAGATTTGATATCCCTTTCCAAGGGTGCTTAGTTGGATTTGGAAATTTCTCTCATTTATGATCTCTTTGTTTGCTACAAATTTTTCTTGTCTATGTTGGATTTGTCAAAATACCTAAAAGGGTATCCAAAATTGTTGATAAAATTTTCAAAAGGTTGCTGGATTGCTCTCTGTTTTTTTGCCAGTTTTGATCATGTGCTAAAGCAGAACCCTGATGCACTAAAAGATGACGCCAAACCACTAAAAAAATTTCTACATGTGCTATGTTGTCCCTCAAATGTGCTATCTAAGTGAGTCAAACAACATAAATGTTGATTTTATTATGTGCTATTATTCCCTTTATAAGCACTAATATTTGATTTGTATGCATTATCTTATGGTTGAGATGTGCTAGGCCGATGTTCCTATGTGCTAAAATGATGTTTGCAAATGCTATCTAATTTTTACCAATTTTTATACTTATCACGTGCTAATTTGAGTCGTGAAAGTGCTAAGTTTTGGTTTGAATGCGCTATCTTATGGTTGAGATGCGCTAGGTTGATGCCTGTATGCGCTAACTATCCAGATTCCTCCGTTTTGATGATTTTGTTGAAATTTTGAGAAATGATTTTTTGTGCTTGATGGATGAATTTCTAAAAAATGACTTGAAAACACAGTAGACAATAGCAGTAACAATTTGCCTATGCTAAAAAATAGTGTATGTTCTTGTGAGGATGTTTTCAAATCCTCAATGTTTTCACTGGTTTGGATTACAAAGAAGATATATCAAGCATACTCTTTATTCAAAGGTCATCAGCAATATCATAGCCCACTAGTCTCGATACTCCGTTAGCTCAAACAACCTTGTCACCCCCTAGAGGGAACTCATTTTTTTGCCTTTTTCCAGAAATTAACCCAAAGTGGATTGCTTCACAATTGGGTAGTTATCTTGGGATATATATGGTGGGTAACCATGGGGGCAGATTCTTCCCCACCCTTGCACTATGATATTGCCAATGTTTAGCAACTGACTTGGCTCAAATTTTCCAATGCTAAGGTTCATAATCAAGATTTTGTTCGCTCTTCAATGATAAACTCCCTCTAGAGGCTTCCCAACCTTTAGAACAAAGGCTTTACATATCTTAAAGATATTGGGGAAAGACTAATCACTGAGAAAAACCGTTGGAGGGGATTTTCATCAGCCTCCACATTTGATTATAGTGGGTTGGAATACTTGGTGATAAATTTGTTTCCCACTTGGGTCGTACCCTTCTCACTAGCCCTTTTGAGCCTTCAGGAAGGCAGGCCCTCTAAAGGATTTACTTGATTGAAAGTAAAAGAAAGCATAAAAGAGTGGTTTGGTTTTTCAGTCACCCAATTAAGGGGACAACATATGCCTACCACTTTCAAGACACAAAATACATACTTTCTTTTTATCCAATATTGCAGTTGTTTTCTAAAAAGCTATCTTGGAGATGTTGCTCCAAAAAGACATGTGGTTATTTTTAACCCAAGATAACAAAGTGTGGAGGTACTAAAACTTTGAACTTTTGAAAGTAAACCCTTGTCAACAAAATGAATCTCCAATGTAAATAACAATGATCTTAATTTTGAAAGCTTTTGAAATACAAAGTGAAGGTTCTTTTTAAGCTTCCAAAACAAAGGTGAAGTTCATTTTAATAAGCACCAAAGGAATGATGTTCAATTTTGACTTTGTGCAAATATCGGAAAGTTTGTTTTGTTCTTTTTAAAGCCCAAAGAAAGATGATCCTATCTTGCATAAAAGGAAAGATTTGAATTTGTTTTTCTTTTTATCCATGCAAGAAAGAAAGATGAGTTTTATTTTAGGCACCAAAAGAAACCATGAAGTTCATTTTAGGCATCCAAAGAAAAGGTGAGATTCATTTTAATTTTTTGCAATAAAAGGAAAAGCTGAGTTATTTTTACTAACTTTTAAAAGAAAGTAAAGAAAAACTAAACTAAATTTTCCTATTCCTACACTGAAAAAATGTTAAAACCTGCACACAGTTAGTAAAAAATTAGAACCTGATGGTGAGCTTCATAAGCCTAAATTTCTAACTTGGTTACAAATTTTTTGCCTCTATCAACGCAATGCACTAAAATGTGGACTGGGTGTGCTAAAATGTGGTGCAGAAGTGCTAAAAGATAGATCCTATGCACTTCAATGTAGTCTGAATGTGCTATACTAATACTCCTATGCATGCAAAAAAGAAGAGAATCATATGCGCTAGAAAGAAAGTCAAATGCACTAAGGGATGGTTTTGATGCGCTAAACAGTGCGATGGATGCGTTAAAGTTTACCACAGATGCATTGCAGAAAGTTCTAGATGTGCTAAAAGAGTGTCCCGTCATGATTGCAATCTTTAACCTACACAAAAAATGATGTTATTTTTGGGGACGGGCCCCACGGTGGGCGCCAAAGATGTATGTGGGAAAATGTGGAGATCAAAACAAATAAATTGAGATCAAATGACCTACATACCAATGAGACTCTTAGTGCAAGTATAAACTAATTTAAACTAGTTTAACTTCCCTATGGGTGTCCCATTATTCTCTATCTCACAAGATCCCTAAAGTCAATGTTTTTCTCTCAAATCATTAAGCAAATGACTTAGGAATGACAACTCCAAGAACGAGTGATATTGTGATCTATATGCATGAATGCATTCTAAGATCTATATGATATGTTAAAAGCTATGATGATTAAGTTAAGATGAAGATAGTGATATGATAAAGATATTGCTAAATTATCCTAACATGATATAATAGCATGGATATATTATTGATATGAAAATGCTTCTAAATGCTATGATTATTGTTGGCATGTTTGGAATAACTGATGAAGATGAGATGATGATGGATGATTGTACCGGTAGAGGAAGATGACATGATCAATTATTTATATTGTCATTGATGTCAACCACATTCAACTGATGTTTAATGATGTTTACAGTTGGTTTTCAGTGATTGACTTATTGGCTAAGTGATTTGGTCTACCCAAGTAAGAGTTTTACAGTTTGATAGAGTCTACCGACAAGACTGTGAATTAGGGCCTTAACTGGTAAAGCAGATAAGTTTTGATGGAATTGGGTGATTATCAATGTTAGGTGACTTGTGGTTTGATACATAAGATTTTATGATGGATTTGAATATGTAACAGGAACCGCATCCTATGATGGTTATTGGAAGGCATGTTTTGAATTTCTGATGAATTTTTGCCAAGGTTTAAGAAGGGTTTAAGGACAGGTAAATAATTCTCTTAACCAGTAATGATTTTTGGTTTGGCGGTGATCTACATCAATTTCACGTGTTGATGATAACACAACACAAACTGCATGATGAGTTTGAAAGATTATTTGGCCCGTTTGGAGAATGAATTTTTTGGGAATGTGCAAAGTTCTTAGTGGAATGTGCTAAGGGTTTGACTTTGTACCGGATAGACTTGGTGTGACAATTTATGATCATTCAATGGCTGATATTGGTTTGTAATTGATTGTAATGATCCTATGATGATCTGTAATGAGTTGTAAAGATCTGTGATGTTCTATGTAGTAAGTCATAGGATTTTATTGCCAACCTACTTGTAAAAGTTATTTATGTCAGCAAGGTTGATATTTTGGAGTGTCGATGATTTTGAGAAGTGTTAGAAGCCACACCAATATGTGTGAGAAGATTTGTGAGAGTGATGCATACTTAGAACTTAATTGGATCTGATCAAGCAAGAAGTAAAGTGCTATACATAGATCATTCATTGTTGTTCTCTAACAATTACAACAGCTAAAATCCTTTAACCGAGTAGGTCCTAACAGGTCTCACATTGTAAAATCCCCTAACAGGGTGACTCAATATCTAAGTTCTAAATCCTCTTGCAAGGTTGATCCTAACAAATCAAAGCTTCTAACAGGGCTAAGGTAAATCCCTTAACTGGGTGACTCCTAATAGGGTCTTCTTCTAACAGGGCATCATTATAAGCTTCTAACTTGGCTTGGCTCCTAGTAGGGCGCATTCCAAAAGAGTGCAAAATATTTGTGGGTACCAATTCACATTGTAGTTTTTCCCTATTTGGGTTTCCACATGAAAAACATGGTGTTCATGTGTGGTATGCTTTTCTTGTGATGTTCATGTTTTATTTCTGATAACTAGTAAAGATAGTTTATGTTTGTTTATTAGAGATCTTAAAGTGATTACTGGTATTGATGATTATATGATTGATGAAGCATTTTGATTAGTTAATAAGTTGGTAACTGTGTTTGTTGATCTACTATTGAATTGATGGCTGATCTAATTAATAAGGCTGCATAAGAGGATATGATTATCTAGATCTGATAAGGAAATCTGATATGAAGATTTGGTTTAAGTATTGAATGTTTTTAGATCTGAGATAAGTATGTTTTGATGTTTGAAAGTTTCAGTTTTAGGTTTATCAATTGGAATCAAAGCATTGGTCCTCTGTGTGCATAAATCCTAACAGCTTGAGGGAAAGATTCTGTGAAAAATGATGAAGAAGGATGGTCCCAAGTTTACCAAGGACAACTACCAGATATGGAGTGATCGGATGAAGATCTACATTAAAGGAATGGGTTGACAGTACTAGAATCATGTGATAGCAAAGTATGTTGCTCCTACTACCAGTCCCTTGATACCGAATGAGCTCAAAGAACAACAGGAAAATGGATTAGAAAATGCAAATGAAGTATGGGAGAAATTAAATTAATCTATGGAGGAGATGAACATGCACAAAGGGAAAAGGAAGAGAGGCAGAGAGGAAAATTTGATGATATGAAAATGGTTGATGGTGAGAACATAACTCAAAATGGACAAAGGATTAAGGAAGTTGTAGGTGGAATAAAGAGTGTTGGAGGTAAGATTGAAGATGATACTATTGTTAGAAAAATGCTTAGAACTCTTTTACCGCAGTATTCTATCAGAGTGTCTGCTATTCAAGGACTAAGATCCATTTCAAAAGATAAAGTTACTCTTGATTCTTTAATTGGAAATTTAACTACATTTGAACTTAACAATTTTAATAATAGTGTTTCCAAACCTTCTGAATTTGCCTTTAAGGCTTCAGTAACTAGTACATCAACAAGGAAAGGAAAAGATGTTTGTCATAATCATGACTGCAGGTCTAGTCATGGCGGTAGCAGAGGTGATGGTGATGATGAAGATCATATGATGGAACTTGAGGCATTACTAGCTAGAAGATTCCCTAGAGGAATAGGTAAATATAAAGGTAAATTACCCTTGAAGTG
The DNA here is from genome assembly GCF_030272615.1 of Cryptomeria japonica. NCBI lineage: Eukaryota > Viridiplantae > Streptophyta > Pinopsida > Cupressales > Cupressaceae > Cryptomeria > Cryptomeria japonica. The sequence goes on along the minus strand of NC_081405.1, from coordinate 487,009,323 downwards.
CTTCACTTGTAGTAAGATTGGACACATAGCTGCTAACTGCCCTAACATTGATAAGAAAGATAATTTTAGGAGATTCAAAGGAAAAAGCAAGAAACCTTGTTATGTTGCAGTGAATGAAGGTGTGACCAATGATGAATCTAAAGAAGATGACAATGAGGAGATAGTATTTGTTGTTGTGAAGGAGGATCTAACTGATGAGAAGGATTTGGTGTTTCATATGGATAACAACAATGAATGGATAATAGATAGTGATTGCTCACACCACATCATCGGTGACAAAAGTAAGTTCCTATCCCTTGAAGAGTTTGACGGATGTGTTGTAAGATTTGGTAATAAATCTCCTTGCATGGTTAAAGGTAAAGGATCAAATTCATTAAATGGTAAGAGTAATGCAGATGATGTTTTTTGGGTTGAAGGATTAAAACATAACCTCTTGAGTGTTGGACAACTTAATGATAAGGGATATCTACTTGAATTCAAAAGTGGAGTGTGTAGGATTCTTGTAAATAATGGAGAATTGATTGCTACTCGGAAGAAGACTAGAGGTAGTTTATTTCATCTGGATACTAATGTAAATGATTGTTTGGTCGCAAAGATTGAAGATAGCTGGTTGTGGCACAAGCGATTTTGTCATGTCGATTTTGACAATTTGATTAAAGTTAGTAAGTCAAGTATTGTCAGAGGTTTGCCTCATCTTGTGAAATCGGACAATGTGTTATGCAAGGATTGTCAGATGGGTAAGATGACCTTTGTATCATTTAAGAGTAAGTATTTTTCTTTAGAGAATATTCTTGATTTGGTTCATACTAATCTTTGTGGTCCTATGAGGACTAAGAGCTATTTTGGTGATAATTATTTTATGATCTTTACTGATGATTATTTCAAAATGACGTGGGTAACTTTTCTGAGAGAAAAGTTTGAGGCTTTTTGTAAGTTCAAAGCATTTAAAGCTCTTGTTGAGAAAGATATCAGGAAAAATCTAAAATGTTTGAGATCTGACCAGGGAGGTGAATTTACTTCTGATGATTTTGTGAAGTTTTGTGATGAATAGGGAATTAAGAGGCAAATATCAGCTCCTAGAACTCCACAACACAATGGGATAGCAAAGAGAATGAATAGAACAGTTTTTGAAGTTGCTAGAACCATGTTGATTCAAGGTGAAGTATCAAAGATGTTTTGGAGAGAAGAAATCAACATTGTTGTCTATACTTTGAACCGAATACTTGTCAAAAAAGGTAATAACAAAACACCTTATGAATTATGGCATGGAAAGACTCCTAGTGTAAGCTATTTCAAAATATTTGGTAGTAAATGTTATATTAAGAGATACGATTACACTGAAAAATTTGATGCTAAGTATGATGAAGGCATTTTTATTGGTTACTCTACAAAGAGTAAGGAATTTAAATGTTATAACAAGAGAATTGAGAAGATCATTGAGAGTGATAATGTGAAGATCGATGAACTCCTTGAGAAATCTGGTGATTCTAGCAAATCCGAGCCTGAGAAAGATGAAGAAAGACTTATGTTCATAGAACTAGAAGTGTAGAAGACTGATGAGCAAAATGTTGCAGAAATAGGTGCTCAACCGATAAATGTAGAGAGCGATGAAGAAGATGAAGAACATGAAGCAGGAAGCATTGCATTGAAACCAGTTATTCCAAGGTATGTCAGGTTAAATCACTTAGAGAATAAATAATTGGTGATAAACATGCTGGCGTACAAACAAGGAGGAAAATTAGAGAAAATTATCATCAGATTTCTACTATTAAGACGAGGACAGTAAGAGAAGCATTAAAGGATGATGATTGGATTAGTGCAATAAATGAGGAGTTAGATCAGATAGAGAAGAACAAGACATGGACACTTGTTCCTAGACCAGATGACAAGAATGTGATTGGAACCAAATGGGTTTTTAGAAACAAGTTAAATGAAGAAGGAAAGATTGTGAGAAATAAAACAAGATTGGTTTGCAAAGGCTATGCACAAGAAGAAGGAGAAGATTATGGTGAAACTTTTACACCTATGGTAAGATTGGAAGGAGTAAGAATGCTACTTGCTTATGCTGCATTTAAAGGATTTAAACTCTATCAGATGGATGTTAAATCAACTTTTCTCAATGGTATCCTTGAAGAAGAAGTATAAATAGAACAACCAGATGGATTTGCTTTGTTTGAAGACAAAAATATGGTTTGCAAACTACATAAGGAATTAAATGGATTGAAGCAAGCACCAAGAGCATGGTTTGAAAGGTTGCATGCTCACCTGATCAAGATAGGATTCTAGCGTACCAATAAGGACAATAACATATATCTAAAGACTGATGGAGAGAAAGTAATGATAGTTGAAGTATTTGTGGATGACATTATCTTTGGTGGTAATGATGAATTATGCATGGATTTTGCTGAGGAGATGAAAAAGGAAGATGAGATGTCTCTTATTGGAGAGATTAAATTTTTTATTGGGTTGTAGGTCCAACAGTTGGATGGTGGAATTTTTATTTGTCAAAGTATGTCAAAGAGGTGTTGAAAACATTTGGCATGGAATATTATAAACCGGTTGGTACTCTAATGGTGATAGGTTACAAGTTGTCTAAGGAAGATGACTCACCATCTGTGGATGAGAAAGAATACAGGTCTATGATTGGAAAATTGCATTATGTCATTCATAATAGACCAGATATTACACATGTTGTTGGATTGGTTGCTATATTTCAAAAGGATCCCAACGAGACTCACTTGGTAGAAGTGAAAAGGACATTTTGATACCTGAAAGGCATAGTAGATTATGGTTTGTGGTATCCTTATAAAGGAAATTTCTCTTTGGATGTGTTTATGGATGTAGATTGGGCAGGTAATGTAGATGACTGGAAAAGCACTATCAGTGGAGCTTTTATTCTTGGAGGTAGTTTGGTTGCTTGGACAAGTAATAAGAAAACTTGTGCCTCTCAGTCAACAACAAAGGCTAAATATGTTGCAGCATCAATGAATTGCATGCAGGGAATTTGGATGAGACATGTGCTTGAAGGTTTCAGATTTGATATGTCTAAACTAATAACTATAACTGTGATAATACTAGTGCAATCAATATTTTGAAAAATCTTGTGTTACATGCAAGAACAAAGCACATAGAATTGAAATATCATTTTCTAAGAGAAAGAGTAGATGAAAAACAAGTATGCATGGAGTATGTGACAAGCAAAGAGAATCTAGTAGATATTTTCACAGAACCATTACCGAAGACAACCTTTGAGTATCTCAGAGGTAAATTAGGGGTCAGACCCCTACTCATACAAAAATAGAATGCAAGATGCATCAATCCAGTGGGCTTCATGACTATTTTTTCACTTTGGATTGATGAGATGTAGGCTACTCCATAGGGGGAGCATCTTAGATGTGTTTGCAGACATGTTGAAGACAACACCTATAGTAGACTTGATGATTTGTGATGTTTATGCACCTTTGGCATTATTGTCAAAGGGGGAGAAGAAATATGATTGGGAGAAGAAATATGGTTAAGAGAAAACATATGATTAATTGGAGTAGATATAGTGTAACTGGCAGATGAAGTGCAAAAGAGAAGAGAAGAGTTACAGAGAAGGTGCAAAATAGAGCGCAATAGTATGAGTTGAGTATGTTGATATTTAGTGTTGCCATCAATGCCAAAGGGGGATATTGTTGGCATGTTTGGCATAACTGATGAAGATGAGATGATGGTGGATGACTGTACTGGTAGAGGAAGATGACATGTTCAGCTATTTATATTGTCATTGATGTCAACTAGGTTCAACGATGTTTACAGTTAGTTTTTAGTGATTGACTTGTTGGCTAAGTGATTTGGTCTACCGGAGTAAGATTTTGATAGTTTAACAGAGTTTACCAGCAAGACTACGAATTAGGACCTTAACCGGTAAAGCATATAAGTTTTGATGGAATCGGGTGATTGGTGATGTTTGGTGACTTGTGGTTTGATACATAATATTTTGTGATGGATTTGAGTATGTAACAGGAACCACATCCTATGATGGTTATTGGAAGGCATGTTTTGAATTTCTGATGAAGTTTTGCCAAGGTTTAAGAAGGGTTTAAGGATTGGTAAAGAATTCTCTTAATCGGTAATGATTTTTGGTTTGGCGGTGATCTAAATCAAGTTGACGTATTGATGATAATGTGGCACAAACCATGTGATGAGTTTGAAAGATGATTTGGTATGTTTGAAGAATGAATTTCTTGGGAATGTGCAAAGTGCTTAGTGGAATGTGCTAAGGGTTTGACTTTCTACCAAATCGACTTGTTGTGACGATTTATGATCATTCAACCATCGTTATTGATTTGTAATTAATTTTAATGATCCCTATGATGATTTGTAATGAGTTGTAAATATATGTGATGATCTATGTAGTAAGTCTTAGGGGATTGTTGTCGACCTAGTTGTAAAAGTTATTTATGTAAGGTTGATGTTTTGGAGTGTCGGTGATTTTGAGAAGTGTGAGTAGCCAAACTAGTATGTGTGAGAAGATCTACCAGAGTGATGCAGACTTAGAACTTAATTGGATCTGATCAAGAAAGTAGTAGAGTGTTATACACAGATCATTCACTATTGTTCTCTAACAATTACAATAGCTAAAATCCCTTAACCGGGTAGGTCCTAACAGGCCTCACATTGTAAAATCCCCTAACAGGGTGACTCAATATCTGAGTTCTAAATCCTCTTGCGAGGTTGATCCTAATAGATCAAAGCTTCTAATAGGGCTGAGGTAAATCCCTTAACCAGGTGACTCCTAACAAGGTCTTCTCCTAACACGACATTATTGTAAGCTTCTAATCAGGCTTGGCTCCTAACAGGGCACATTCTGAAAGAGTGCAAAATATTTGTGGGTACCAATTCCCAAGGTGGTTTTTCTCTATTTGGGTTTCCACATGAAAAACATGGTGTTCATGAGTGGTATGATTTTCTTGTGATGTTCGTGTTTTATTTCTAATAACTGGTAAAGACAGTTTATGTTTATTTATCAGAGATCTTAAAGTGATTGTGTGTATTGATGACTATATGATTGATGAAGCATTATGATCAGTTAATAAGTTGGTAACTGTGTTTGTTGACCTGATATTGAATTGATAGTTGATCTGAATAATAAGGTTGCATAAGAGGAAATGACTATCTAGATCTGATAAGGAAATTTGTTATGAAGATTTGGTTTAAGTATTGAATGTTTTCAGATCTAAGATAAGTTTGTTTTGATGTTTGAAAATTTCAGCTTTTGTGAATACAGATTCACCCCCCTCTCAGTATTAACCGGATCCTCTAGGTTTATCAATGATATTATAACAAAGAGAGGCTAAAATTCTTAATACAATTAGACTATAATGTAGATGCATGAAACTTTGATATATGGAGAATTAAGAATGAGAGCTCTATTTATAGGGAAAATAGGGCAATGGATGGTTAAGATTGAATAATCTCAACAAGGGCTAGGATTGAAAGTTACTCAATCCATGTTTACAATTTTCACCAATGAAATTGTGACAATTGTCAACAAGAGGTGGCTTGAGAGGAGATGCAAGAGGCATTAAATTCTCGAGGAGACATGAAGGTTACCTTAGGAGGTAAGTTTATGGTTAGGTAAGGGTCATCCATTGGATAAAGCTTTTACCCAAGGGGTAAACTCTTGTGCAACGGTTAATAGGATAACTAGGGTCAAATCCATGAGTTCTTGATGAGACCCTCAAGTTAGATGAGGGTTAAGTTAGAGAGAAATTATCTAACCATGAGGGGAGGTTGAATTAACCATTAATGGTTTGGAAGACTTTGGGGACAAATTTGTAAGAGTCCTTCCAAATTTGGGGGAACTCAACAAGTTAGCTTATTGAAGAAATAAAGCCTTTAATGCATTTAGAAGGATTTCTTCCAAATTTGAGAAGTGACCTCCTAAAATTTAGGGAAATGACATGATTAGAGGGATTAAATCTAATTTATTAGGATTAGATGGGTTCTAGAAGAATGATTAGGAGGCAAGTGGGAAATGTAGGAGAGAGCAAGTGGGAGAAAAATAATTTTTAATTAAAATAAAATGTTTTATTTCAACTAAAATAAATACAAGTGGGGGGAATTTTTATAAATAAATTAGATTTATTTATATGAAAGGGTTAATTTAATCAAATGTAAATTTAATTAAAAGGAAGTGTGGAGGCGGGAAAAGCAAGACTGGGTGACTAGGACCTAATTCCACTTTTGCCAACACATTGGGAATATGAAAGAGCCTAGGGAGATAGGTCACCTTGGCTACTTCTTGTGAAAAAGGAGAGAGACAAGGATTATCTCTTAGGTTTTCTATTCCTCTTGTTGCAAATGATGAGAAAAACTAGGGTTTGAATGATCAACTAGATTAGGAGATAAAGAATGAAGCATAAATGAACTCAGAATTGTAGAAACTTGTAGATATGAAACTGAGATACTAAAAGCATGAAAGGGGGGGGATTTTGGATGTGTACCTTATTATGCAAATTGAGCCAAATTGACCAGGACAAGGGTGCCACGCCACTATCCTGTTTCTACAGACAGGAGGCTGCAACTGAAAGACTTTAAATCTAATGACCTGAAATTGCAACCTGTCAAATTTCACTACAAAGTGGAGGGACCATGGTGCCACACCATTGTCTTGGGTAGGAATAAGGTGCCATGCCCCTATCCCAGGAAGATTAGGTTAGATCTAATGATTTTGGGTGGTTCTGATCCCTTTTCCTGAGTTGAAATTCCTTCTAGGTACCTACTTCTGCACCTGCAGCTGAAAAGGGAAGGTTTGGGTGGCTATATAGGGTTTTGCCTCAGTCAAAACCCTATGTTGGTGATTTCCACCTCTACAAATAGCTGATAATGTACTGAAAATGTGTGTGCTAGAACCTTGTGTTTATGCAATATCCTAAAATGAAAGAAACTAGAGCTACCCTACGCATGATAGTAAACCCTAAATGTAAATGTAAATGTGAATGTAAATGGCAATGCTTCAAACCAAATATTCTAAATGATCTAAGTATGAATGTAAATATGCAAATTGATGTAAAGAAGCTCATACAAAGACATGAAAATAAGATGAAATCATACCAATCCCCAAGGGAGAGATATTGCCACTAAATCTCCTATTACTCTTCAATGTCTTCAAGGCTCCTAATTGATGATGAATTCTTGATAAAATGATTGATGAATGTTGTTGAATGTTGTTGAGGACTCCACATAGCCTTCTCTTTCACTACATAGAAGGCTCCTTGTGCTCCAAAAACCTGCTCTTAGACTCTCAGATCCCTTCAAATGAAGAAAGAGAACTCTTATGTATGAAATGCTAAATCTTAATTTTAACTTGATTATGCCTTTAGGCTGACCTAGGAATTGAATTTCCCACCAATATTTTGGGGTTAAGCATTATAATATAATAAAATTGTGCTCCTGAAATTTTGAGAAAAAATTCAAGGACCATGTGCACTCCAGCCAGGGTATGACCAACTTTTCACTAAATTTTTCAGGGTCATTAGATATAATAATATTAGAGGGAATCCCAAAGTTACACTTGATTTTGAGGTGTTTTGATATACGAAATTGGGCCTTAAAGGTCGAAATAGGGCATAATTAAGGTTTATGATTAAATGATTTATTGGAGGAATAAAAAAAAAGGGGCACACTTAAGGGTGAAGGGCCCAATTTTATAATGTGGGGAGTGATGAAATATGACTTTAGATTTAATTAAATTAATTAATTAAATTATTAAAGGGAAATTAGAAATGCAAGATGCAAGACACACTAAGGTGGGTGCTAACCTAAGTGTGAAATTGTACCACCCTAGCAAGGGTGTAAAATTTATGATACTACATTTACCCCCACTTTAGCGGTCATATGACACTACATGCATATGCAAGCTAAAGTAAAGGAAAGTAAACATTTATGAAAAATGATATATCCATGAGTTGTGGGATGAAGCCCCCAATGGTATTATAGTACACAGTTAGAATCCACACCCTACAAAAACACATGTTAGATAAAATCACAAAATCACCTAAATGCTTACTAAGGAAGGTGATGAAAATTTGAGGGTGGCTATATGCCCCCCCTATTTTGGATTGCTAATTTTAGTGAGTTGAAACAGGGTATCATGTTTACCACATCGAATTATGAAAGAAGATTGATGACAAATGCTCACAAGAAGATTTGATATAAGACCAAAAAATAAATGCAGGATCATTTGGTAAGAAAGAGAACTCAACCTACATTCCAACACAACAAAGAGTGTGAGGATTTGAGCATTCTCGAACACAAGAAGAAAGATTTAGATGGAAACAAATGCAAAGAGAAGGAAGAAGATATAGAAAGAATGAATACACACTTTAGTGATCCATGAGAAGAGAAAAGGAACCATGGACATCTCGCCCCTAAAACTAGGTGATCCATGGAGAGAAGGACATGGAAAACTAGACCCCAAAGTCTATCTGGGTGATCCATGTAAGGGAGGAGAGTGAGAACACTGTTAGTTCCACTCAACCTTGTGCATGTGTGTGCAAGTAGAATAAGGATACCTACCTTTGACACCAAGAAGATATCCATCATGCAACAATGTCATAAATCCAAGCAAGAGAGGGAATACTCTTCAAGCAAGGATAAGATAGTTCAAACGAGATATCTTGATATATAATTCTAATGGAGATCCTTGGAGGAGAAGAGATCTTTTTTCAAAAGACATCTACGTTCAAGAGGAGTTATCTTAGACAAATATAACATCTTCTGGAATGAATGAATGCAAGAGATTTGAAAAGAGAAGAGGATTGAGATGACATCAAAGAGAGATCATTTATAACAACTCTCTTCTAAAAGAAGGCAATAGATCCTCATCAGGGATATGCACATGCACAAAATAGAAGGGTTTATTATAAAATATACTACTCAATGAAGAAAAGAAATTGATGAATGATCAAAGACTTAAAACACCAAGGAGGAGGTCCCAATTAAGGATATGTACTTAAGATACCCATTAGGGATTCTTGTTCCAATATGAGAGAAAGAATTCAAGTATGAATACACCTCTAAAATCAATAAGAAATCCTTATAGAAGACACTACTTCACAAAGGGGAAATTTTAATCTTAAGAAGGAGAGATGTTTGAAATCACTCTTCCCCCTATATATATAGGGAGAAGAGATGGGATAGAAATAGGCTATTATGTTGCTTCCAAAAGTATGATTGCACGTCAAATTGTACCATCGTGAATGACAATGAGCCCCCAGTGAGTGAGCTACCAATGTCACATAATGATGAGCAACATAATAGCCATTAATGTTATTTAAAGACATGATAGATTGAATGAGGTATTTGAATATGGCATGTCAAACGCTCTACTATAAGTGAGATTAAAAACATGTATAAGATGATGAATGTTAAAAAGTCTTTAGAAAGAGAGAAGTTTATAGGAGAATAATAGGCCACTAAGTCATACTTTTCTTGCACACAAGAAATCTTAGGAGAGGGATAAGTTCAATTCATTAGAGCCTTATTCCTAGAAAAAGGAATTTTAGAATGAGAAGAAGATAAAGTCTCATAAGTGGGATTAGAAATCTCTTGAGGATATTCATAAAGAGATTTATTAATCACCAAGATATCCTTATGAGGGGGATGAATGTTGAAAGAAGTAGGAGATGATTCAATTGAGGTGAGGTCATCATCACTACTAAATATAGCATTCACATTGAGAGATGGTCTTTTATATGCTTTGGTTGGCTTAGCAGGATTATATCCAAGTCCAAATGAAGCTTCATGCGTGTTATGTTCTAAAGGAACTTCAATTCCTTGTTCATTTGTGCCACAACCATTGCTATCATAGCCACTCTTAGCTAAAATGTGAAAATCAGGACCATAAAGGGATGCCAAATAAGAAAGATATGGTTGCACCTCATAGGTATCAGTGCTATATGAATTAGAGGAAGGATTTGAAGAATTATTTGAATTAGAAGTAGCCACAAAGTTGTTACTTAGTAGTTTAGACAAAGTGGGTTTCTCTTTAGGTTCCTCCTTAGATTTCTCCTTTTCAGACTTAGATCCTTTCCAAGATACTCTATACTCTCCTATAAAAGTAGGGGTAAAGTCTAGAGATCCCAGATCATCATCTGAGAGCACTCCTTCGAGAGAAAAGATATCCTTGGGAGGAGATTTTGATTGAGTAGAAGAATCAAGAGTACTAGAAGGAACATCATCATTAAAGGAAATAGATGTATTTGAAGAAGTAGAAGGATTAGAAGAAGAATGGGAAGTAGTTGAACAAGAAGATCTATATTTAAATGGTTCTTGAGGCTTGATGGAAAATAAGGTGTATGTCATATTGTTATAAATAGATTTGAATTGCTAATGCAAATTTGAGGGGACAACTTGCATGCTATGAATCCAATGTCTCCCTAATAGAAGGTTATATGTCAAATTATCAGACATAACATGAATAGGTGTAGGTAACACAACAAGACCTACCCTAAAAGGCAAGGTTATGACACCTAGACATTGTTTAGCAACATTATCAAAGCCTCAAATAGTAAGAGAAGCAGGTTCGATGAGAGAATGATCCACTTTAATCTTATCCAAAAAGTCCACACAAAAAACATTAAGGCCAGATTCATTATCCACAAGAGTTCATCTTAGAGCACTATCATGGATAATAACCACAATCATAAGAGGATCATATTAATATTGGATTTTAGGAGAAGGTAACTCATCTTGTGTGAATACAATTTGAGCTTTAGGTTTATTCGTAGAATCAATCAAAGAAGCCATGTTATTAGGTGTCACTGTAGGTGGGACATCTAAGTTTTTCAAAGCATCTTGTAACATCCCATGATAAGCAGGTGAATTTTGAACCAAATCCCAAAAAGAAATCTTAGCAGGAGTAGCTTTAAGTTGTTCAATGGGATCATACTCCTTGCTAAGATTTGATATATGAGGTGCTTGTGGAAGAATAGGTTGAGAGAGAGGAAGTGAAGCAGGGATAACTAGAGGAGGACTAGGTTGCCTATTGTTTCTTGTGTTGTAAGTATGAGCAATCGTATTATAACTCTCTCCAGTAATTTTCTTAGCATACTCATAAGGGCTCTTAGCAGGATAACCTCCTTGCATAGTAATAATAGGTTTCTTAGGAGTGAAAAAAGAATCATCGGCATAAGCACCATGAACCACAAAGATAGGCTTATGTTGGGAATTTTGAGAAAGACAAGAACCTTGAACTGTGAAGAGGGGTTTATTCAGTGTTTCATTCGCATGTATAAAGTTGATTGAAGAGGGTTTAGGAATATCAAAAGTGTCCTTAGAAGAAGAATGAACAAGATTGCTGGAAGAATTGTTGATAGTCTCTTCTTGCACTAAGATATACACTCTCTAGGAGAAGGATCAATATTACTCTGTAAAGTCTCACCTTTGAGAGGGAGATCTTTGAAAAATATATTAACCATCTTATCTTGAACTAGGGTATCCTTATTAGTAGAACCAAGTTGAGGAGAGGGAGATGCTTTATTTTTAGAGAGAGAATGATTGAGATTCATAGAAGGTGAGATGCTATCAAGGGAGTTATCAATCATGATTTCATCCCCTTTGGCTATGGTTCTCTCATGGGGGAGAGAATAATCAACACCTTCTTCTAATGGTTCATCCCAAATAAAGAGGTCATTGAAGAAAGTATTAGAAATATCTTGCACAAAGATGTCCTTATTGTTATTGCCAATTTTGGGAGAAGGGATAACATTGTTCATTAATTCTTCATCCTTAGGAAGGAGAGCATCAATACATGTGTTTACATCATCTTCTTGCCTCAAAATGTGTTCAATAGGATCTTTATGGGAGAGAGCATTAAGGAAATTGGTCATGGTTTCATCTTCTTTCTCTAAGGCATCTTCATGGGTAAGACAAACTTTAGGAGAAGGGAAAGCATTTCTCATTAATGCATTATATCTAGTGGGGATTTTGTTGGAATCAAAAGAGGAAATGCCCTTAGTAGGAAAAGTAGGGAGAATACCATCTTCTTGCACAAAATAAACCTCATGAGGGGAGTATTATTTAGGAGGGAGATGAACATCTTTCTCCAAAGATTAATGCTTAGGAAGGAGATCTTTAGAAGAAGTGCTCATAACCTCTTGTTGTACTAACATGCCCCCATTGGTAAGACAAAATTTAGGAGAAGATAAGTCAATGTCCATCAATACCTTTTCACTAAGAGAGGCATCATGTAAGTAAGGTAAGGTAAGGTAACATTAAGAAAAGTGTGTTGGAATTACAATAGAAAGGAGATTGTTGGCATTTGATTAAGGATATTGAGAAGGTTGTTGGAGATTATTGATATAACTGAAGAAGGATGCTAACTATCTTTATAACATTATTTTGTCATTGATGTCAAGAAATTGATTTTCTGATTCAGTATGATGTTGCCATATCTTGAGAAGATTGATTTGAAGAGAATTAAGATGTCGGTAAAAGACACAGAAAGAATATGATGAATAAGGGGAGAAATAAGTTATTCAATGGGCAACTATTACCGAGTTAGACAATGATGAGATCATGATGTTTAGATTGTTTTGATATCCTACATATGTTGTTGATTGTAAGGTTAATACTATACTATGTCACCGAGAAAAGAACCTAGTCAGTAAACCCTAAGGAACCTAGTAAGGTTATCGATATCAGTTAATGAAGGCTGAATGTCTACCGAGTAAAGTTTAGTATTTACCGAGTTATGACAGATCGCATTGGATGGATAAAAGCATTATTTAATGAAGGATGCTGATGAGCTGGAGATGAATAAATGATTGGTATGTCGCGCATGAAGTTTGTTAAGGATCTACGGCAATGGAAAATCAGGAGGAAGATCTACAGCACAGATTGAACCGCAATAACCTAACATAGGTTCCTAGGAAGGTATGCAAGTTCCAAGGTGAGGTAAAATGTTTTTCAGATCGAAGGATACATTGAACCTAGTCAAGATTGAAGATCTGGTGGCTAAGATTGATCATGGGAAATGTGATCAAGGAGATTCAGTGGTTAGCAAATTGTTTATAAATAAGGAATTATTGATGAACAATTTATGCAGGCAAGTGTAAGCACAGGGATGCTACATAGTGATTACCAAGCACAGAAGCTTGAAGACTTGTTTGAATAACAGAGTAGGAAGCCCAGAAGAGGGACAAGATAAGTCCTATGACAAGATTGTTTTGAGCAAATAGAATCTACTTTAGCATTTTAGATGTGAAGTTGCAGATATATTTTTATTACCGTTATTTTGTAAGTGACATAAAATCTCTTAACCAAGTGGACTTAATAGTCTTATTTGTAAACCCTCTAGCAAGGTAACATTCTAAATGAGTGTTTGAAATCCTTTGACAAGGTCACTTCTAACAAAGTGAAGATCCTAACAGATCTGAGGGAAACCCCTTAACCGAGTCACATCTAGCAATGTGTTTGTAATCTTTAACAGGATTTGCTTTTAACCGAGCATACTCTAGAAGAGTATATTTCTTAGTGGGTCCGAAATCCCACAGTGGCTTTTCCCTATTTGGGTTTCCACATTAAATCTAGTGTTATATGTGTTATGATGATTATGTGTTTATGAGTTAGCATGTTTAGCAGTTTTTTGTTATATTGCTAAAGTATAAGTTACCGAGATTGAATCTGTTGATTTTATGGAAGATTAAGTTTGTATGATTCACCCCCCCCTCTCATCTTGTTAGCTATTGGCATTAGAACTTTACAATTGGTATCAGAGCATTGGACTCTGGAAGAAAAGTTTAAAGGTACTTGAGGCAAAGATCCGAAGATGTATAAAAGGGATGCACCAAAGCTGAACAAGTCAAGTTTCTCCACATGGCAGAAAAGGATGAAGCTGCATTTATCAGGAATTGGAGAATATGCAACATATTATTTGGAGAATGATTACATACCACCAAGCACCAACCCGATGACCTTGGAGGAGATAAAGGCAAAGCAAGAACACATTCAAGGTATGATTGAAATAACATCAGTATTGACTAACTCAGAGTTTAATGATCTAGAAGGCTATAATGATGCAAAAGCAATGTGGACCAAGCTCATATCTATGTATGGTGGTGATGAACATGTTCAAAGAGAAAAAGTAGATAGTCTAAGAGGACAAATTGAATCCATGAGAATGAATGAAGGTGAGAACATAACCCAATACAATACAAGGTTAAAGGAGACTGTCAATCAAATCAAAGGGGCAGGAGGAACTATTGAAGAAAAGGATGTAACAAGTAAGTTACTTAGAACACTTCTACCTACTTATGCCATTCGAGTCTCTACAATCAATGAATTGAGGTCTGTACGAAATATGCCAGTTTCTTTGGATGCTACTATTGGTAAGCTACATGCATTTGAGCTAAGTAATTTTGACAACAGTGGGTCTTCGGTAAATAAAGTAGAATCTACATTTAGTTCTTTTCATATTGGTGAATCTAATGATTACAATGATAGAATGAGTAAGTACTTTGAAGGGAATCACAGTGGAGAAAGTGAAAGATTTCATAAAAACATGGAAGAAGTGCACAAACTATATGAGGAAATCAAGAAGCAAGAAGAGTTTGAAGCATTATTATCCAGAAGGTTATCGAGAGGAAAAGGTAAGTATAAAGGAAAGCTACCTTTAAAATGTTTCAATTGTGATAAAATAGGACATATGGCTTCTAACTACCCTGACAAAGAATCTAGTGAAAAGAGAGAATACCGAGATAACAGGCAGAAAGACAACCAATACAGAGGACACCGAGACTTCAGAAGGAGAGATAGAAAGACATGCCTAGTAGCTGATGAGGAATCCAACGATGACAAATCTGATGAAACTAATACAGAGGAAGTTGTTTATGTGGTTATTAAAGATGGATCAAATGAAGAAAGGTATAAAGAAAAACCCCTAATATCTCACATAAATAATAATGACTCTTGGATCATAGACAGTGGATGCTCACATCACATGACAAGTGATAAACACAAATTTGTTAAATTAGAAGACTATGATGGAGGTTATGTAAGATTTGGTAATGATGCACCATGTCTGGTGAAAGGTAAAGGCTCTATCACACTTCTTGATAATGCTAAATGTGATGATGTATACTAGGTTGAAGGTTTGAAATAAAATTTGTTGAGTGTAGCACAGCTAAACAATACAGGATACCAAATAGAATTTCAGAAAGGAATTGTCAAAGTTCATGACAAACATGGAAAGCTAGTTGCTACTGGGTCACAAACAAAAGGTAATACATTTCATCTTGACTCAACTCGGAACAAGTGTCTTCATGCAAAGATAGATGATACCTGGTTATGGCATAAAAGGTTTTGTCATGTAAATTTTGATAATCTGATCAAAATAAGTAAGAAGCACCGAGTAAGAGGTCTACCGAGTTTGGAAAAACCTAAGAATGCCAGATGGGTAAGATGACTAGATCAAGCTTTACAAGTAAGTGTCTGCATCGAGAACACCTCAGCAAAATGGGATAGCCAAGAGAAGAAACAGATCAATTGTAGATTATGCCAGAACCCTGATGATAGAAAAGAAGGTACCTCAAACATTTAAGAGAGAAGCAATCAGCACTGTAGTTTACACCTTGAACTAAGTACAACTGAAGAAAGGAACTATGAAGACACCATATGAGATCTGGTATGACAAGAAACCTAATGTTAGTTATTTTAAAATCTTTGGAAGTAGATGCTATGTTCACAAAGATGACAAAAATGGAAAGTTTGATCAGAAAAGTGAAGAAGGAACATTTCTAGGTTATTCTTCTAGAAGTAAAGCATTTAAATGTCTGATCAAATCATTTAACAAAATAGTAGAAAGTGGAAATGTGAAAATTGATGAATTTATAGAAAGAAATAATGAAGGAAATTCCAAAGAACTAGAAGATTATGAAGAATTTGTTTATGTTCAATCGAGAAACCCTACCGAGAAAGTTGCTAAAGAAAATGAAGATAATGTCCAGTTACCGAGTGATGAAGAAGATCATACAGAACCTACTGAGCCTATATTAGCCAAATATGTCAAAAGACATCATGCATCAAGTCAGATTATAGGAGATAAGGATGATCCAGTGATGAAAAGGAACAAACTGAGACAAAACACATGTCTGATATCTGAATTTGAACCGAGAATAGCAAAATAGGCATTTAACAGTAAAGATTGGGTAAATGCTATGACAGAAGAGATTGATCAAATCAAGAAGAATGACACATGGACACTGGTCCCAAGACCGAAGGACAAAAATGTAATCAGTACAAAGTGGATTTTCAAAAACAAGCTAAATGAAAAAGGTGAGGTCATTCGAAACAAAGCAAGACTAGTTTGCAAAGGTTATGCTCAAGAAGAAGGAATAGATTATGGTGATACTTTTGCACCTATGGGTAGACTTGAGGGAGTAAGAACATTGTTGGCATATGCTACTTTCAAAAATTTCAAGGTATATCAAATGGATGTTAAATCTGCATTTTTGAATGGTATACTAGAAGAAGAAGTTTATATTGAACAACTTGAAGGATTTGTTGAAGACAAGAGTAAATATCAGGTATGTAAACTAAACAAAGCTTTATATGGTTTGAAACAAGCACCTAGAGCATGATATGAAAGACTGCACTCTTATTTGATCAAGATTGGATTTATAAGGACAAGTGAAAATAACAATATGTACATGAAGAATGATGAGGACAATGAAATACTAATCTCAGCCATATTTGTTGATGATATTATTTTTTGTGGAAATGATTCTCTATGCAAGAACTTTGGAAATGAAATGTTCAAAGAATTTGAGATGTCATTAATCGGTGAGATAAAGTATTTTATAGGTTTACAAATACTGCAAATGAAAGATGAGATTTTCATTACTCAATCCAAATACATAATGGAAATCTTGAAGAAGTTTGGTATGGAGGATTCAAAACCTGTAAGTACTCCTATGACTACTAACTATAAATTATCAAAGAATGATGAATCTACATCTGTTGATGAGACACTTTACTGATCCATGATTGGAAAGTTGCAATATGTTGTGCACAGTAGACTAAATATAGCACATGCAGTAGGTATTGTTGCAAGATTTTCTGCAGATCCCAAAGAAACCCATATGACAACAATCAAGAGAATTTCAGATACCTAAGAGGCACTGAAGACTATGTCTTAGTATATGAAAAGAGGAATGATTTTGATTTGAAAGTTTATACTGGTGTTGATTGGGCAGGAAACATTGATGATAGGAAAAGCACAAGTTGTGGAGATTTCTTCTTGGGAGATAGACTACTAAGTTGGCTTAGCAAGAAACAAGGATGTATATCACAATCAACAGTTGAAGCTAAATATGTCATTGCAGAATTGAATTGCACTAATATAGCATGGATCAAGCAATTGTTGGAAGGTATAAATGAGAAAGTTACCGAGCCAGTAACTATATTCTGTGACAATACTAGTGCCATTAACATTTCAAAGAATCTGGTAATGCACTCTAAGACAAAACATATCTCTATAAAGTATCATTATCTCAGAGAAGAAGTTTAAGAGAAGAAAGTTGTGCTAGAATATTTCAGTTCAAAGGAGCAAATAGCAAACATCTTCACAAAGCCACTGCCAAGGGACACTTTTGAGTATCTTAGAAGCAAGTTAGGGGCCCTACCCCTATCTTTTGTTCACTGACAGAGTTTGGTGAAAGCATCAATTCGATGAATCTACAAAATATTATGTGTGGATTGATGCTGATTTATGCACTTTAGGAGGTTTTCTAAAGGTGTGTAGGAAACAGTATTGAAGGAAAGGTTGCTCTGACCGAGACTGAGATGATACATAGCAAGGCAAATCACTTCACGGGGGAAGAAATCCTTATTTAGTTCTTTTACTTTTTGGCATCGTTGTCAAAGGAGGAGAACACTAAATGGTAGACTAAATAGGTAAAGCCCTAAATGAAGAAGATAACAGAAGACTAATGATAGGAGGAGAAGATTATTGAAAAAGGGAGAAGACTTCAGAAGATTTTAATAGCTCAAGGATAACAAGAGAGTCTAACAACAATTTGAATCTAAATCAATTTGAATATCTTGTTGGTATTACCATTTAATTGTTGGTTTTGCCATCAATGCCAAAGGGGGTGATTGTTGGCATTACAATAGAAAGGAGATTGTTGGCATTTCATTAAGGATATTGAGAAGGTTGTTGGAGATTATTGATATAACTAAAGAAGGATGATAACTATCTTTATAACATTATTTTGTCATTGATGTCAAGAAATTGATTTTCTAATTCAGTATGATGTTGCCATATCTTGAGAAGATTGATTTGAAAAGAATTAAGATGTCGGTAAAAGACACAGAAAGAATGTGATGAATAAGGGGAGAAATAAGTTATTCAATGGGCAACTATTACCGAGTTAGACAATGATGAGATCATGATGTTTAGATTGTTTTGATATCCTACATATGTTGTTGATTCTAAGGTTAATACTATACTATGTCACCGAGCAAAGAACCTAGTTGGTAAACCCTAAGGTTATCGATATCGGTTAATGAAGGCGGAATGTCTACCGAGTAAATTTTATTATTTATCGAGTTGCAACCGAGTTATGATAGATCACATTGGATGGATAAAAGCATTATTTAATGAAGGATGTTGATGAGCTAGAGATGAATAAATGATTGGTATGTCGCGCATGAAGTTTGTTAAGGATCTACAGCAATGGAAAATTAGGAGGAAGATCTACAACATAGATTGAACCGCAATAACCTAGCACAAGTTCCTAGGAAGGTATGAAAGCTCCAAGGTGAGGTAAAACATTTTCAGATCGAAGGATACATTGAACCTAGTCAAGATTGAAGATCTGGTGGCTAAGATTGATCATGGCAAATTGTTTATAAATAAGGAATTATTGATGAACAATATATGCGGGCAAGTGTAAGCATAGGGATGCTACATAGTGATTACCGAGCACAGAAGCTTGAAGACCTGTTTGAATAACAGAGTAGGGAGCCGAGCAGAGGGACAAGATAAGTCCTATGACAAAATTGTTTTGAGCAAATAGAATCTACTTTAGCATTTTAGATGTGAAGTTGCAGATATATTTTTATTACTGTTATTTTGTAAGTGACAAAAAATCTCTTAACTGAGTGGACTTAATAGTCTTATTTGTAAACCCTCTAGCAAGGTAACATTCTAAATGAGTGTTTGAAATCCTTTGACAAGGTCACTTCTAACAAATTGAAGATCCTAATAGATCTGAGGGAAATCCCTTAACCAAGTCACATCTAGCAATGTGTTTGTAATCTTTAACAAGATTTGCTTTTAACTGAGCATACTATAGAAGAGTATATTTCTTAGTGGGTCCAAAATCCCATAGTGGTTTTTCCCTATTTGGGTTTCCATGTTAAATCTGGTGTTATATGTTTTATGATGATTATGTGTTTATGAGTTAGCATGTTTAGCAATTTTTGGTTATATTGCTGAAGTATAAGTTACCGAGGTTGAATATGTTGATTTTATGGAAGATTAAGTTTTTATGATTCACCCCCCCCCCCCTCCTCTCATCTTGTTAGATATTGGCATCAGAACTTTACAAAGTGTTTATGATATCATCCTCTTCCTCTAAGATAGCTAGATGAGAAGGGCACATTTTAGGAGAATTTTCAAGATCACTCTTCAAATCTTCATCGTTAAAGCATGGGAGAGTTTTGAAGGGGTTGGTAACGACTCTTTTAGGCACTAAAATATTGTCATAAATAAGAGGTGGTTCTCTAAGAGATGGAAAATTTGGAACAGGGGAAGATAACCCATTATCACATTTAGGAAATGAACGCATCATGATAAAAAAATTCCTCTTTCAAATGATAACATATACAAAATAGAAGGAAATGTTCAATTTTAACCAATGAAAACACTCTAAATGTTGATTTAGAAAATGAAATTTATGAGTGAAATGTGTTCCTAAATCAGATCTGAAATTAATGATCCAAATTAGGCTATCCACAAGCTCAATTTTGAATTGAAAAATTAGGGTTTTAACAAAATTAACCTCTAAATTTTGAAATTTGCAAGGAATTGAAATGTGTAAATGTAAATTTGAATTTTAAATAGAAAAAACACTTAGATCTGAGAATATAAATCAGAATTAAAGAAGATTGGATTCACGTCGGGTTCACCAAAATGTGGAGGCGGGAAAAGAGAGACCGGGTGACTAGGACATAATCCCACTTTTGCCAACACATTGGGAATATGAAAGAGCCTAGGGAGATAGCTCACTTTGGGTACTTCTTGTGAAAAATGAGAGAGCCAAGGATTATCTCTTAGTTTTTATATTCCTCTTGTTGTAAATGATGAGAAAAAGTAGGGTTTGAAAGATCAATTAGATTAGGAGATAAAGAATGAAGCATAAATGAACTCAGAATTGCACAAACTTGTAGATATGAAACTAAGATACTAAAAGAATGAAAGGGGGAGGGTTTTAGATGTGTACCTAATGCTACAAACTGAGCCAAATTGATCAAGACCAGGGTGCCAAGCCACTATTCTATTTCTGCAGACATGAGGTGTAGTGTCATAAAATTGTGACCCCTGCAATTTTAACCATATTTGGGGTCCTCACTTTGGTGACTACATCTCCTCTCCTAACTGGGACCTATTTATGCATTTCTAACCCTTCTCCCTTCCTCCTTCATGTCTTGTACTTATTCTAGACTCTATCTGGGCCCCAAAATAGGGTAGGAATGGGCATGGTGCCTTGTCCCCCCTAGGACAAGGGCGTGGTGCCCCTGTCCCCCTAGGACAGTGACGTAGCGTCCCTATCCCCACCTCCTAGGGTAGTCCTATTTGCAGGTTGCTCGATCTCCTATGCAATTCTTGTCTTCGGGGTTTGTTATTCCACTTTTTTGGCCTTTGGTGGTTGAAAGTTAATCCTTGAGGCATGTATAAAAGGGAATTCAATACCCTCATTCAAGGGGGAATAAATGATGGATATCACATAGATGGATAGAGAGCATAAGGAGAAGATACAAGATTTCAAGGTCATCAAGCATTCAAGCATTCAAGTCTTTTTCATTCATCCATTGGAGTAATATTATAACATTCATTTGCAAGAATGTGCATGTGTTCAAGTTTTGTCATGTTACATGCCATTTCATACAACATTTGTGATTACATTCAAGAAGCAAAGCAATCATCATCAACAAGTTGCAGATCTACAAGGTATACATCTCCATTGTTTGCATTCAAGCATTTGCAATTACTTTCTTTCAAGGTTGATTCCTCAACCGGGGTTTGACCAAGGAAAACCCCTATCAACCCCCCTTTCTTCTCTTTTATGTGTGTAGTTTGCAGGTGCACAACTGTAATTGCAGGTTTGGGCTTCATTTATAGAGATAGAAGAACCCTTTTCATTTTGTAGATTTTGTGGCGGACCATGTACATTCCCGCCATGGTCCTGACGACTTTTCTCCAAATTTGTAGGGTAGATCCGCATCAGTCTAATTAGCTCAGATCTGAAGTTACAACATGATCCCAAACGGTAGCACCTCATTTCACTTACCTCCTCTCTCTTTTCCACATAGTCATCAAGTCAACTTTCTCATTTACAAAAGAGGGTAAATCATACCTCAACCACTTACAATCCACTCAGAATTCACATCCTTGTTTCCCTTGGATTCAGATCTAGTGGATTCAACCCCTCTTTTTAATGTAAAGTTCCTCCCAAGTGAAAATCATCCTAGTGGCTTCCTTTCTCTCTCCTAGGTGGGGAGTCACTAGGATCCAATTTTCCACTTTACATTTTGGTGAACCTGACCTCTTACACATTAATTCTGATTTCTCATTCTTAGATCTAATTAATTGCAATTTGAATTTCAAATTTTCATTTTCAAGTTTGATATATTTGCAAATTTTAGTGGTTAATTGCATAAAAACCCTAATTTTTCATTTTGATAAAATTAATCTTGCGAAGTGTAAAATTTTAATTGCTTGTTTTAGATCTGATTTCTATTTAAAAATTGCAATTCAAATTTGTTTCTTTATTCTGAAAATTTAGTGGTTAAATCATAAAACCCTAATTTTTAAGATCTTTTCATTTTTGACCTTTGACTGCAAGTTTGACGAATCTAGACATCTCCAAATCGACTGTTTTTTTGGATTCTACATTAAAATCATAATCTCTATCATCTTTGAAAATTTCATAAAAAGTTGGTTGGACCGTGTGCGTTCCCGCCACGGTCCTCGACTTTTTTCCTGAAATTCTGGTAGACAGAATTGACTGTGTTTTTATGTTCAGATCCAAAAAATCAGTGTACTTTATCAATTTTAACACTCTCTAAGGTCAAACACAAATTCAAAATTCATCAAATTCACATCTTAAAATTAATTTTCATAAAAAGGTCCTAATTTTAGATCTTCTTTTCCAGCAAATTCAGATTTCTTTTAAGAGACTTTTTGATGGCAATTAATAAATTGGATTTACTTTCTCTTTCGCATGTGATTACATTAATTTTTGCATATATTTATCATGTGTCAGATAAGAGTTTCTTTCATTTCCTATTGTTTCTCTTTCTTCATAGTACTTGGTCATATTGTGCTGTTAGGATTTCCAAATTATTAGATCTCAAAGCTTTCATGTCTCATTTATGTTGCATTATGGTAATGTTGTTAACAACATGCATTTCCTATGTTAATCATCTTAAATCTTTTGTAGATCCTAACCCTTGTACCTCTCCCAGGATATCTTGTGTGAAAGAATTGAGATTTAATGCTTTACCAATGATCTTTCTAAAAGAGAGCAAACATTGGAAAGTAATATGGATCAATCTTCTTCTACACATACCCTTAAGCAAGGGGAGAAATATGAAAGCATCAACATTATTACATCTTTAGATCCTCCTTATTCTCCTAGGACCTATCTTCAACATCAAAGTCTATGTAGGGAGGATGATGTCATGCATTTTATTCATGACCTTTCTCCTTGCATAGAAATCACTAAAAATGAGCTTTTAGATGATGAAGATGTTCTTCCCCAATCTTCCAAAAAGGATAAGCTTGATAAAGGCAAAGAGATTCTCATTTCACATGATACTCCTCCTTCATCTACAAATCCTTTTCTACCTCCTTACACATCATATTTAAAAAAAATTCATGATCATGTTCCTTCATCTAATCAATTGCAACATTCTTATAGTTGTGTCTTTCATATAATTACAAAACAATGTTTTAAAGGACAAGGAATTGGGAAATTTGAGCATGGAATTTGTGTCCCTATAAACCCTCCTACACAAACTACTACAAGAGGCTTAGGAAGTGGTACCCCTCTTTCTTTGGAAGAATTCCTTGGACTTCAAAACTTTAAAGATTACCTTCAAAAACAACAAATCAAGAGAGACCGTAAGAATGCTTCTTCTTCAAAGCATCCTTTTTGTTCATTTCATCAAACCCATGACCACAATGCTGATGATTGCTCAAATTTTCAAAAATCTATTCAAGATGGCATAGAAAGTGGCAAAATTAGAATTGTGGATAGTGGAACTCCTTCTAACAAACCTTGTTCATGGGAAGATGATATTTACCATCTTGATAGATTAGCCGCTAGAATCTATTGGAGATTGAAATATGAAAAGAACATTTCCTTTCCTCCTCAAAATAAAAATAAAAATCTTAACCAAGTGAAAGGTATAGAATATTGCATTTTTCATGATTTATATTCAAATTCTATTGGAAAGTGTTATTCATTTAAGAAGTTTTTTCAACTACAATATGATCTTGCACACATTTGTCTCACAGAAGATCTAGTTGTATTTCTTCATAAAAACATTGTGCCTTAGCACTTCCTTTCCCTTCATGTTGCTCTTCACCATATGGCATTATTAGCCCATTTCATGAGGGCTCTTTATCATTAGTGGTAGTATTGTTTCACTCTAACATACTTTGGGGCAGAAACATGAAGTTCCTTTTCTCTTCTTTCTATCTCTATCTTGGTGCATCATTCATTATTAGATCTATTTTCTTGCATAGGGTTATTCTCATGCGAGCATATGATTGTTCTTTGGTTTTCCTCTTTTCATGGAGAGGGGAATCTTCAATTAGTATTCCACTTCTTCTCTTTCCTTCATTCTCTCAAAAATATTACCTCTTCTATGGTTTCGATTATTCACAAGTATGATATGCCCCTTAGCAGGGAATGATCTCTTGAGAAGTATGTATCCCTTCCTTGAAAGGATTTGTTCCACTAGGATGGCATATCACTTGAAACTAATCACCATCAGAAAATGTGTAATGTTTCTCCTTGTTCTCCTCACTTGGGGGGCAAGGAGTTTTTGTTCCTTTCCCTTTCTTTCTTTCTCATGTATCATTATTTCCTTTAGGGGCTGCATTTTTCATATGCGATTATCATTCTTACAATGTTATGCTTTTATGACTAATCCCCCTTGGGGAATATATGATGCTTTTTCTCTCTTCTTTTCAAAGATTACCACTTCTTGAGACATGTATTTTACATTTACTAATGTCTTTTCTTGCATGTGTTCATGTAAGTTCATTGCATACTGGCTTATGTTTAATCTCTCTCTCATAGGTTGTGTAAGCTCTTCTCATTGTCCCTTAGCTTGGGGGGCAATGATCCTTCTCTCTCTTTCTCTAGGGATACACTTTGCCCTATTAAGTGGATGGTGTGAGTTCTATTACTTGATGTCATTCCTTGTGTAGAATTGTTGGTTATTGACTTAAGAATTCTCTCTTATACAAGAAGTGTTAATCCTTGACTACAACCTCTTTTACACTTGGTAATGTACATCTATGATAAATCCAACCATCCCTCTAGGGATAAAAGTGATTCATCCATCATCAAGAATCCCTTTCACCTAGAAATAGGAGGAAGGATTGTATTCTTGTTCTTTCCTTTTCTTGTTCTAGAAGATGTTATATTTGTCTAAGACAACTCCTCTTGGGGGAAGATGTCTTTTTGAACAAAGATCTCTTCTCCTCCAAGGATCACCTTTACGCTTATAGCAAGATATCTCTTGTCAACTATCTTATCCTTGCTTGAAGAGTATTCCCTATCTTTCTTGGATTTATGACATTGTTGCATGGCAGATATCTTCTTTGTGATGAAGGTAGGTATCCTTGTTCTACTTTCCTTAAGATATCAACATTAGCCTATGTTGACATCTTAAGGGGGGGCACCCACACTGCTCCTTTGTACTATACTTATCTCATGCATTGAATAGTGGGACATTCTTGGAACAAGAGGGAAACCTCTTAGAGAAAGATGTCATCACTTTTTGTACAATGGGTCATTCTTAGAACTAGAGCACGGTCTCTTAGAGTGAGATGTCTTCACTTCTTCTTGTCTTGTATAGTGAGATATTCTTGGAACCAGGGGGAAACCTCTTAGAGAAAGATGTCGTCACTTTTCCCTTGTACAATGGGTCATTCTCGAAACCAGAGCACGGTCTCTTAGAGCGAGATGATGCCACTTTTTCTCTTATGTACGGTGATTATTCTCGAAATGAGAGCATGGTCTCTTAGAGGGAGATATCACACCTTTCTTAACATTTGTACTATACATTCTATATAGGTTGTAGCGTACTCGGGCATAGACTCCTATGAGGCACTTCGAACCTCACTTGCACACATGCACATTAGGTTGAGTGGAACTAATAGAGTTCTCACTCTCTCTCTTTACATGGATCACCTAGGAAAGCTCTAGGGGCGAGATTTTCCATGTACTTCTCTCCATGGATCACCTATTTTTAGGGGTGAGACGTCCATGGTTTCTTTCTTTTCTTTTCTTCTCATGGATCACCAAAGCATGTATTCATGTTCTCTCTCTTCTTCCTCCCATGAACTCATAGTTTTTCTATTGATAGTCATGGATGATGTCATATTTTCTCTTTTGTGTGATCTCTCATGTTTATGTGATGGCATTGGTCTTTGTGTCCTGATTAGTTGTTGAGACATCTAAGCTCAAGATCTCTTCGGCTAGTTAGTTTGTCGTCTTGTGTCTCGTTCTTGTCGTGTGTCTTTTTTGCGCTTTATCTTTGTTTGGTGTGTTTTGTGCCTTTTTATTTTATGTGCTCTTCAATATGTTGGAATGAGTTGAGACCCTAAGATTGGGGGCTTTTTACTCCTCAATATTAGTGATGTCTTATACTCCTTGTGGTTTTTTCTCTACATCTCTCATCTTCATCTCTCTCTTTCTTCTACTTAACCGACATTAGTGGTGTAAGCCATACTCCTGCTAAAGTGGGAGCTAAATTTAGTGTCATAAATTTGTGACCCCTGCAATTTTAACCACATTTTGGGTTCTCAACTTTGGAGATGATATCTCCTCCCCTAACCGAGACCTATTTCTGCATTTCTAACCCTTCTCCATTCCTCCTTCATGTATTGTACTTACTCTAGACTCTATCTAGGCCCCAAAATACAGTAGGACAGAGGCGTGGTGCCCCTGTCACCCCTAGGACAAGGGTGTGGCACCCCTATCCCCCTAGGATAGTGGTGTGGTGCCTCTAACCCCTAGGAAAGTGGTGTGGTGCCCCTATCCCCACCTCCTAGGTGGTCCTATTTGTAGGTTGTTTGATCTCCTATGCACTTCTTGTCTTTGGGGTTTGTTATTCCACTTTGTTGACCTTCGGTGGTTGAAAGTTAATACTTGAGGCATGTATAAAAGGTAATTAAATACCCTCATTCAAGGGGGAATAAATTATGGATAGCGCATAGATGGATAGAGAGCATAAGGAGAAGATACGAGATTTCAAGGTCATCAAGCATTCAAGCATTCAAGTCTTCTTTATTCATCCATTGGAGCAATATTACAACATTCATTTGCAAGCATGTGCATGTGTTAGGGTTTTGTCATGTTACATGCCATTTCATACAACATTTGTGATTACATTCAAGAAGCAAAGCAATCATCATCAACAAGTTGTAGATCTACAAGGTATACATCTCCATTGTTTACATCCAAGCATTTGCAATTACTTTCTTTCAAGGTTGATTCCTCAACCAGGGTTTGACCAAGGCAAACCCCTATCCACAACCCCCCTTTCTTCTCTTTTATGTGTGTAGTTTGAAGGTGCATATCTGTAATTGCAGGTTTGGGCTTCACTTACAGAGATAGAAGAACCCTTTTCATTTCGTGGTGGACCATGTACATTCCCGCCATAGTTCTTACGACATTTCTCCAAATTTGCAGGGTAGATCCACATTAGTCTAATTAGCTCAGATCTAAAGTTACAACATGATCCTGAATTGGTAGCACCTCATTTCACTCACTTCCTCTCTCTTTTCCACATAGTTAACAAGTCAACTTTCTTATTTACAAAAGAGGGTAAATCACACCTCAACTACTTGCAATCCACTCATAATTCACATCCTTGTTTCACTTGGATTTAGACCTAGTAGATTCAACCCCTCTTTTGAATGTAAAGTTCCTTTCAATTTAAAATCAACCTAGTGGCTTTCTTTCTCTCTCCTAGGTGGGGAGTCACTAGGATCCAATTTTCCACTTTACAAGAGGCTGCAACTGAAAGACTGCAAATCTGATGACCTGAAGCTACAACCTGTCAAATTGCACTATAAAGTGGAGGGACCATGGTACCATGGTCCTTTCTTGGGCAGGACCAGGGCACCATGCCCTTGTCCCAGGCATATTAGGGTAGATCTGATAATTCTGGGTGGTTCTGATGCCTTTTCCTGAGCTGAAAGTCCTTCTGGGTACCTGCTTTTGCACCTACAACTAAAAAGGGAAGGTTTGGGTGGCTATATAGGGTTTTGCCTCAGTCAAACCCCTATGTTGGTGATTTCCACCTCCACAAATAATTGATAATATACTGAAAATGTGTGTGCTAGAACCTTGTGTGTATGCAAGATCCTAAAATGAAAGAAACTAGAGCTACCCTACGCATGAGAGTAAACCCTAAATGTAAATGTGAATGTAAATGACAATGCTTCAAACCAAATATTCTAAATGATATAAAGCATGAATGTAAATATGCAAATTGATGTAAAGAAGCTCATACAAAGACATGAAAATAACATGAAATCATACGAATCCCCAAGGGAGAGATATTGCCACTAGATCTCCTATTACTCTTCAATATCTTCAAGGCTCCTAATTGATGATGAATTCTTGATAAATTACTTGATGAATGTTGTTGAAGACTCCACATAGGCTTCTCTTTCACTACATAGAAGGCTCCTTGTGCTCCAAAAACCTACTCTTAGATTCTCAGATCGCTTCAAATGAAGAAAGAGAGCTCTTATGTATGAAACCCTAGATCTTAATTTTGACTTGATTCCGCCTTTAGGCCAACCTAGGAATTGAATTTCCTACCAATATTTTAGGGTTAAGCATTATAATATCATAGAATTGTGCTCCCAAAATTTTGAGAAAAAAGTCGAGGACCATGTGCACTCCTGCCACGGTCCGACCAAATTTTCACCAAATTTTTAGGGTCATTACATATGATGATATTAGAGAGAATCCCAAAGTTATAGCTGATTTCGAGGTGTTTTGATATGCGAAATCGGGCCTTAAAGGTTGAAATAGGACATAATTAGGGTGTATGATTAAATGATTTATTGGAGGAATAAAATAAAAAGGGGCACACTTAGGGTAAAGAACCCAATTTTATAATGTGGGGAGTGATGAAATATGACTTTAGATTTAATTTAATTAATTAATTAAATGCTTAAAGGGGAAATTAGAAATGCAAGATGCAAGACACACTAAGGCAGGTGCTAACCTAAGTGTGAAATTGTGCCACCCTAGCAAGGGTGTACAATTTACGACACTACAGGAAGACAGGGGAATTAATTAAATAAAATGATTTATTTAATTAAAGGCTATAAAGTGTTTAGCTGAATTTAATTAAATAAATTGAATAATTTATTTAATCAAATAAATGAAAATGAAGAAATTAATTAAATAAGATTTAATTAATAGGGGGGATGGGGTTTAAATAAATATTAAATATTAATTTAATAAGGTTGTCAGATTTATATGTCTACACCATGTTATCATCAAACTCACAGGCTCTGAAGGGTACAAAATAAGCCCAAAAGCAATAGTAGTAATAAAGGAATGGGGATGTTGGTTTCTCCAGAATCAACGTTCCACATATATCAAAGTTAGTGGCTTCATAGGAAATCTCATGCTGCTGCCTAGATATTGTAATAAGGGGGTGATACTTTTGGAGAATGTCAGGCAGATGGTTGGATTACAATCATTACTCTCTTCAAAGCACAAGATAGGTGTTGATTTCTCTGTGACAATTGGTTATTTGTCTTGTTCAAAAATTCAAGTGGCAAAGGTAGTCGAGCAAGAGTTACAAGACTTGCATTTGAAATAATTTAATTATGCTCGGGAATATTATGATCCATATGGTAAACTCAAGAAAATGATGCTGAAAGCATATGATGGACATAAACCTAAGTTGGAAGACTTATGGGCAAACCTTCAAGATAGTTTTGAAGTTAGGGAGAAAACTTATTCTAGGCTCTCAGTTCCACAAATAAGAAATTTTGAAATACAGATGAATCTTCTTGAAGAATTGAGGGATGATGGTGAGCTATTAGACCAAACATACAACGAGAAAGGAATTGATAAGAAGCCCCTTTCCCTAATAAGATGGTGGGGACAAGAAGAAGTAAATATAGATTCAATAGCTCAAAATGTTATAAAAAGAACTAAACAATGGTTGAGTTTGAGGATTAGGCCTAGTGCTTCAAAAGGAAACCAGAAAGAATCAGCCACTGATAATTCTAAGTCAAAGGTACATAGTGAATATGCTTGAAGAATGAGGTTTGGTTCTAGAAAGAACAATCCATAGAACCTGATGAAATTGTTGGACCTATGCCAACTATAGAGGAGCTTATGGAACAAGTCAAGAAATAGATGCAAAAATATGAGCTGTTGAAGAAAGTAGTAGATTTTGTAATAAGGGAGGGATTAGGAGTTGTGCCACTTATGGAAATACATCCCGTTAGGGTTTCTATTGGGCAAACACCAGGAGAAGGCACCATGGAAAAAGATGAGCAAGGAAAGGCTAATGAAGGAACATCAACATCAACTCAACCTCTACCCACTGCAACAACACAAGCTCCTATTTTTACATCAACTACTACAATTTTGTAAGAGCACCGGTGTCTACACCAACTGATACTTTTGATACAACATTAGTGATGTCACCCATATCAATATAAGTATTAACTCCTACTACTAAAAGGGTGACCATTCATAATATTGAGTTGTATTCTGATCAGGAGGATGAACAACCTATTATACAATTGGCATGAAGGAAAGTTGAGAAAAAGAAAAGAAATAAATCTATTCGATTTGGGAAACACTCACAGGTTCCTAAACAAGATTAGGTGGATCCTATGGATGTGGATGACCAAAATCTACCATAGAAGCAGCCAACCACAGGGGAGCAAGAACAAGATGATCCTGAGGACAAACACAATGAAAGACTTGTTTTAACTTAGGGGAGCAAGAACAAGATGAGCTTGAAGACAAACACAATAGCCGCTAAAGAAGGCTAAGGGAGGATTGAAAGAGACAGATAAAGCTAATAAAGGGTTTAAAAAAGAAGAGATTGAAAGGTTAGGAGAGTTGCATAAACAAAAATAGTTGAATATTGATATGGCTCTCCAAAAAAACCAAGCTCAACAGATTACATCAACCCAAGATGTTCAAATTCTTGAGCCAGAAGAGGATAAAAGTAAGAATAAAGAGGAAGATAAAGATGAAGCATAAGAGCAGTTATGAAAGGTACACAAGGTGATTGTAGAGATTGTAGCATACAAAGGTGACAAGGATGAAGATAGACCATAGTGGCTAAGTTTCACCTTTGAAAAGAAGAAGAAAGTGGTATTTCCAAAAATCACCTTGCAACAAGCAGTCACTGAAGAGCCAAGGAAAACAAATAAGGTGAAGACCATACATCATTTGTCTAGAACCGGTTTTGGTGTGGTGATTGCTGATATTGCAACTCCTGTACAAGTTGAAGGAGAAATCTCCCTGAAATACCAGGTTTCACAAGTTAGATTGGGTAAACAGACCAAGTGGGGAGAGTTAGATAGTTTGGAATTTGTCACCAGTGAAGTAAGGAGGATGGAGAAAGAACACAGTTCTCGAGAAGAAGTTAAAGCACAATTGGAACAATATAAGCAGTTCATTATAGAAATGGGCAAGCCACTGGATGTATGTGTAGATGATAGTTTGCCTTCAACTTCATCGCCTTTGGAAGGTGACGTGAGAACACTCATTGAAGTGAGAAAGGTGGCTGCAACAACAAAAACATGGGCACAAAATAATGCTTCTAAAATTATATTATTTTTGCATTATACTATGGAGGTATATAAGAAAGCCTCGTTGATAGGAGGAGCTTTGGCTTCATGTTCTCAATAGTGGGAGCGAAAGCTGAACATTTTTACTAAACAATAAGAGATATTGAATAAGATTTTGAATCTTGGGGAAGATATCATAATGGAGGAAGATCTCTTGGGAGGAGATAGTATTGGGAACTTGCAGTCCTATATATACATTTTAGAATTAAAGATTGAGATACTTCAACTTTAGCAGTATGGAAAGAGCATAATAGATATTCGTCTTCCTCTCTTTGGTTTGATAAAGAAATATGAAAAGTTTGTAGAGAAGTTGTTAGGTATTTTTGGGCTTGGTATTCGTAGTGTTGGACATTTGGGGGAGGACAATGTACTCTGTCAGTGGGACTCATATGTAGCATGTTATTTTACAACTTCTATTGAGTTAAGTGTTGAGTTAATGGATAGATATACATACTTGGCGACTCAATGTCAACAGGCTACAGAGATAATAGTGAAGTTAGAGGATAAAAGTAAGAATGCAAAGGAGATTTTGAAGAAGTTCAAGTTCAGAATCAAACATGTTGTTGATCCTCTTGCTCAGGTAGTTGCATGCTTCATTAGTAACTACAAGAGCTATAACAAGAAGTACAAGATAAACATACAGTTGCTAATGATAGCATGATATTTTTGAGGAATTTTTTATGTCACTAGTACTGGGACTTCAACTACTTCTCCAACATGTACCTTAATTATTGAGAAGGTTTTGCATGATTATGAAGTGTTGGCTTATGCAACATCATTTTTGTAATGCTCACCCAGTCACAGTTTCGTAGTAATTAACTGGAGTTCAAGGTAGAAACTTGCTTGTTAACTGCGACTCCTTGCATTTTTAGTGCTTAATTTAGAGAGGTTTATTTCCAAGAAATTAGGACGAGAAACTCTATAAATTGGAGAAGTTATGTCATTGTAATGGTCCACAAATTGATGATTTGAGGCCCAATTAGAAATTCTTGTAGATATTTTTATGCAGATTTTATGAGTTTGAGTAGATGTTATGATACATTCTTTGGAGTTAATACAAGAATCAACTTATAGATTGCCTGATCTATGTGTATGTGCTATGAATTTGTTCTTTACAATATGGTAATGCCTATTACTTGAAATCAGCAACTTGTTTTGATCTTATTTTTTATTGCTTTATGAATCATATTGTGCATGTAAGTGGTGTATGAGAATTGATGTGATAGAACAATATTGTGGTGATATTTGTTTTTGTGAATTTGTGAGGTTGCATGACTTTGCATGTTTATAGGAGGTTCGTTATTGAATGTTGGTTTGAATGATATTGATGATATTTAGATTGCAGGGTGATAATTGTGTAGTTTATTAAGTTGTAATTGTATTGGTTTCATTGTTATTTTCTTATTTCCCTAATCTATCTTTTGTTGTTTATTTTGAGAGAGAATATAAATCATAAAATACAAAAAAATAAAATAATAAGTTATTGGAAGTTGTTTCAACAAGCAGGCCCCTTGACAGGTACAATCGCATCAACCATTGAGATACCCATCACCGTCGAGACCCGACTATAGAGACCTTGGAGTACTTAGTTTCCCAAAACTTATTTCTTTTTAGAAGAGGTGTTGAATGTTCACATACACTACCTGAGTGTTGATGATCATGTCAAAACACCAGTCAATAGAAACTAGTGCTAGAAGGAGGGCCTAAAACACAAAGCCCCTCAACTTCCAATTACACAGTCACACTATGACCTAATCTGGTACTCCCAGGAGATGGAATTTTATAATTCACGCAACCCAACCTCAATTACAAACAAGATGACATCATTTCCTAGCTATACACTCTTTCTTGGGATAGTAGAAGGAATCATAGTGATTGGTTGTGAGCACGACAAGTCCTTGACAATGAAAGACAAAGAGGTATACCCATAGAAGCGGAGGCACAAAGGCAACTACTTGCATAAAGAAACCCCCAACCACCTCCTCCATAGCCAATAAATTTAGGTACTAAGTTCGATCGTATATCTTTCTCTCCAGAGAGGTTTTACAAAGTTTTTAGGAGTAGTTCTTCTCCATCAAACTTAGTAGAGTTAGGACCTACAACTAGGAAGAAGAAAAATAAAGCTAAGGGGCAGTCTTCAACATCCTCACCATCACAATCATCCAAACCCAACATAGAAGACTAACTAATCCCTTGTCCTCAACCCATCACTACACCTTTCATAACCCAATGTCCACCATCACCACCTGCAATGGCCTTCTTCAACCAAGATCACACGCCATTGGGAAATATACTTGGAGGGATACACAACCTACCTAGGAATTGAGATAAATTATGTAGTAAGTTCTACTTTGGGATACCTAGGACTACAGATGAGCATATTGAGACATTTAAGGATGCAGTGGCTCATAACAACATCGAACATCAAGATGTGGTATGTAGACTCTTCCCATATTCACTTGGGGAGAATGATTATAATTGGTATTTGAATCTACTAGCAAATTCCATTAATGGTTAGGATGTTTTAGAGAAATCTTTTATTGATCAATTTTGAGTGTATGTTGATCCTGGAACATTGTACCATCAGTTTGCCTCCCTTAACCTTTTACAACTTTCAATACCAACTTTCAAAGGGCATTCAAGAGGTTACAAGCTCCTTATCAAGTAGTAGAAAATGTAGCAATTGATTCATATTTGAGAGTCATTGACCCTTGGAGTGAGATGTTTATCAAGAAGAGTGTGCCTAAAGATCAAAGGAATACCTTGGCAAAAGTTTATGCGTTGTCAATCAACATGAATCAAGAATTGAATCAAACACTTGGGGAAATTGGATACAACTTGCCCATAGGAGTAAACCAAGGAAATTATAACCAACTCCCTGGGGTACTATCACCCTTACCAATAGGATCCCCAACAATGAACCCGATACCACTTTATGCACCTCAACCTCAAGCTAGTCAACAATTTGTTGCTCAAGCTTTAACTTGGTAGAACAATGCCAATGCTACCCCTATCCAAACACAGTATGCTGGTCAAGTACATGGTACAAGTCAATAATTTGGTAATTTACACACAACAAACCAAGCCCCAAATATGATGCCTGAGAGTCAAGGGTCACACATATCTATTGAAGTAGAAACATTAAAGAAGATGATTTCATGTTACTTTAGATCTTAATCAACTAAAGATGAATCCTCCAAGAGGGTACAACCAACCCCAAGCGTATAATAATCAGCGAGGCTATAATAATCAGAATCAAAATCAAAGGTATAACTCCAAACCATAAAATAGACAATGGAACACGGGTCCAAACAATGGTGGGGTAAACCATGACCATCCTAACATAAGAGACAACCAAAATAATATGCAAAGTGTTAACCTAGCAGATATGAATTTACTAACTAATTGGTGTAGGTTGCACGATATAGCATCGCATTCAGAAGTCAATTACACCCAGTTCGAGAAAATGATTAGGATTGCTCAAGCTGACTCTCAACTAAAAGGGTGCTCTAATGAGGAACTAGGAAAGGTTAATATGGACAATTTGGTTGACACATTCCTCTACAAAGAGTTTCAAGTAGAAGTTGAAGGTGAACCATGTGTTTGTGATGCGTAAGCCTTCCAAACTAGGAACAATTACAACCTCATAAGTTAAGGCAAGGCACTGTTGACATAACTGCCACCCCCAATGGGTGGATTTGTACCTCCTAAAGAAAACACAAGTAACAATCCTCCCCCTCCTCAAGCTTTTCAAGGAACACGTCCTTGACAAGGCCAAGGCCAAGAATATGTTGTAAAAGGATCTTTTGATGTTATTAAGGAGATGGAGAGGACTACAACAACTATGTCATTAATGGAGGTATTGAGATATTGTCTTGAAAAGAAGAAGGCTCTTCTTAAGAAATTGGAATAGTTGGAATCGCATAGAAGGGAGGTTAAGATGGTTGACTTGAATGAAGTCAATGCTAATATCAATAAAAATTCCATCGAAAACCCACCATTTTTACTTAGCTTAAATATATGTGGAAAGAATTTACATAATTGTTTGGTAGATTTGGGCACTTCTGGAAACGTAATGCCTTATTCTATATGTCAGAAGCTTGGTCTCAACTCGGTGCGTGCAAATAGCAAGGTGGTACATTTGGAAAAGACTAAGGTGAATGTGGTTGGGGAATTATAGGATGTGTATATTCAGTTGGGTGTTGATCCATGCATATCCCGTTATATTGGCATCCAAGTAGTTGACATTCCAGAAGTATATGGGATGCTTCATAGTAGAGATTGGTCGAAGACTTTGGGAGGTTACTTTTCAACCTTGTTTACATATTTATGGCTTCCATCAAAAGGTGTAAGTAATCAGATCCTAATTGACAGTGAACCCGAGCTGAAGAAATCGGTCATAGATTATGGGGCTCCCAATGAGGTGGCATATGATGAAGTGAGTCTAGGAGTTTATAGAGAACGAAATTCTCACCTTCTTTGCACCTATAGCTCCCTAGTCTTGCCAAGTTGATGTGGCAGAGCATATGGGGAGGAATTAAGGATTTTATTTCAAGAATGAAACAAGAGATGTGCCTATTAGGAGATGAC
The DNA here is from genome assembly GCF_030272615.1 of Cryptomeria japonica. Classification (NCBI taxonomy): domain Eukaryota; kingdom Viridiplantae; phylum Streptophyta; class Pinopsida; order Cupressales; family Cupressaceae; genus Cryptomeria; species Cryptomeria japonica. Next base: position 486,973,370 of record NC_081405.1, on the reverse strand, counting down.
ATCAAAGTACAAGATTAGTTACTCCTACAATGGTGTGGGATACATTATCAAGAACATTCAGAGATATCCTATATCCCTTGCCAAAATGAAGTTACGAAGTTGATGAGTCCAATCCCTTGTGAAGATAATGACTATGATACCAAAGTTGAAGAAATTGAAGTGCCAAACCATGAGAGAGTAATTCTCCAAAGAGAAAATGTTATAATAGAAGCTTCTCAGCCAGAGAAATGCAAGAAGGAGATCCTTATAGTTGAGATTGGCAAGCAGGGGAATGAGGAGACTCCACCCAAGTAGGAGAATGAAGAAACTCAATCTCCCGTCCAACTTCAAGTAGAGCAGTCCACTCCCAATATGATTGAAGTACTCCTAGAGCATGTAAATGAACAACCTCATATGCCAGAGGATATCAAACTCAAGGAACAACAACCACTTTCAAAAACTAGTCTTCCTCCTTTGATTGTTGAACCTAAGCCGAAGAATGTAAAGAAATTAAAGGGTGAAAATTGGTTTCTAAAGTTTGATGAGTCTAGATCCAAATAAGGTAGTGGAGCAAGAGTTGAATTAACCGGACCCAAAGGGAAGACCTTTCTAGCATCCTATAGACTCCAATTCCCTTGTACTAAAAATATGACTTAATATGAAGTGTTAGTTAGGGAACTCCTCTTCGCCCTAAATGATTAAGAGTGCAAGGAGATTCTGAATTGGTGGTTAAGCAAGTAAGAAGTCAGTATGCATGTCATGACAGAAGGTTAGCAACATATAGGAACTGGGTATGGGGATTGATTGAAGACTTTGATGCTTTTAATATCCAGTTAGTGTTCAGGAAAGGAAATGGAAGATCAGATGCATTGGTTGTAGAAGCAAGTACATTGGAACCATTAAGTTAGTCTCCTTTGAAAATATTTTCTGTAGAGCTAGTCTCCACACCCATTGTGCCCAACAACATAAAGCATTTCCAAGTCTTTGAGGATGATAGACACATTCTAGCTTTGCTTTCATTTCGAATTATGGTTCTTTTGAGGAACAAATTATTTATGAAGAGGATAGATCAGATGTTGTTGATGAAGATTGTGATGAAGAAATTGTCAGTTGGCCTACAAATGTCATTCCCAAAGGTATGGTCACTCTAGAATGGATTTTTGACTCTGATCCTAGGATAAAAGAAATATTGACCACGGATTCAGATGCTGGAAAATATGAACCACACAATATTGGTCAAGAGGGTCAAGAGAAGATAGTCTATATTGGGAAGATTTGCATTCCCACTGAAAGGGAGAAAATTATACAAATCTTAAAGGAATATATTGATGTTATAGCATGGGGATATGAGGATCTGAAAATATTTGATACATCCATTATCACATATGTTATACCTTTCAAACCCAATACGAAGCCATTCAGGCAAAATAAATGACCAATCAATTCATTGATATAGCCCTTGATTTTTAAAGAAGTTCAAAAACTGCTTGCTACTAGGGTTATTTTCCCAATACACCACTCCACTTGGGTTGCCAACCTAGTGCCAATAAGGAAAAAGAATGAGGAGATTCGAGTTTGTGTTGATTTCTATAACCTCAATAAGGCATTAAGAAAAGATAATTATCCACTCCCTTCCCTAGATGAGGTATTGTACATTGTTAATGGTTCACAGAGGATGTCATTCCTAGATGGTTATTCTGGATATAACCAAGTGTTGGTGAACCATGAAGACAGCATGAAAACAACATTTACTACAAACTGGGGGACTTATGCATACTGCAGGATGCCATTTGGGTTGATTAATGTCGGAGTAAAATTTTAGAGATAAATGGGCATAGCCTTCAAAGACTTGATTGGAAAATAAATTGTTATATATATGGATGACTTTACTATGTTCTCCAAAGTTTGGGGAGATCACCCGAACCACCTCCGCAAAGTTCTAGAAAGATGCCGAAGGTATGGGATATCTCTTAATCCCAAAAATTTTGTTCAAGGTTGTTGAAGGGAAGATCCTTGGTCATGTAATCTTTGAAAGAGGTATATCCATTGACCCAGATCGAATGGAAGCACTGTTGAAATTGCAGATGCCTGGGAGTAAAAAAGAAATGAGATCTTTCTTCGGGAAGATCAATTTTGTCAACAAATTCACCACTGGATTTGTAGAGATAGTCAAGCCATTGAACGAAATGATGAAGAAGGATGCTAAGATTGAATGGATTGCTAAAGAAAGATAGGGCTTTTCTGACATCAATAAGTCCATTGTTGAAGCTCTTGTATTGACCAGTCTTGATTATACTCTACCATTTTACATATATTATTTTGCCTCATTGCATTCTGGCACTATTGTTCTAACACAAAGGCAAGAAGGGAATGAAAAACCAATCGCATTCATGAGCTCTCCTTTTAAGAATGCTGAGGTGCAATAATCTTCTCTTGAGAAATAGGCTTTCATTTTGGTAAGAGCAGTTAAGAAATTTAGACATTATATCTTGAGGAGCAAGATATACTTGATTGTACTCGATCAAGAAGTTAAGTCACTACTTATGCAATCAAATATGGGAGAATGCTGAGGGAAATGGATGGCCATTCTACAAGAATTTGATCTAGAAATGCTTCCAATGAGGTTAGTTAGAGGTCAAGGTCTGTCTCAAGCTATGGCGACTGATACCCCTCAAATCGAGTGCCAATAATACACATTATAGTCATTCACTTAGGACCCATGGTACACTAATTTGGTTTTTATCTTGCTGACTAACAAGTGTCCTGAGGAGTTGACTGCCACACAAAGATGAGCTTGAAGGCTCAAAAGTGCTAATTACATGATCAAAGATTCTGCACCATATAGAAAGAATTATGAAAGAATCTATCTTAGATGTTTGGATTAGCAAGAGGCTCGTCAGATGATCAAAGAATTTCATGGGAAGTATGGTACAAGCCATGGGTCGGCAGATGCTACAACACATCAGATATTGAAAGCAAGCTATTATTGGCCTATCATTTTTAAAGATACCCATGAACACATTAGACACTATCATACATGTCAAACTGTAGCTTCCAGAGAAAGGAATCTCGCCATGCCTCTCCAACCATTGTTTGAGGTAAGACCATTTGCCCAATGAGCATTAGATTTTGTCAGTGTTATTAATCCTAATTTGTCCATAGGACATGAGTTCATTCTCATAGCAACGAATTATTGTACCTGATGAATGGAGGCCATAGCATGTAGGAATGCTACTTCAGAAGTTGTTCTTAAATTCATTGATGAGTATATCATCACAAGGTTTGGTATACTTTTAGGTTGAGCTCCTTAACTGGAGAACTTGTACCATTGCCCGTCAATGGTCAGTGCCTCAAACATTATTTTGATTGAACCTCGGTGGATCTGGATCTTTTGTACTATAGTAGTTTAGTCATTTTTTTTTGCTTTGTTGTTTGCTTGGGTTTGTGAGTTGGTTGCATGGTTTTTCTTTTGTTGCATGTTTGCTTCCCTTTTTTTTCTTTGGTTGAATTGTCTTGTTCTTTTGATTTCATTTTTTTATGTTGAGACACATGTTTATTCTCAAGGATTCTATAGGATAGGTGTTCTTTGCATAATAGGTTGGAGAATCCTGACAAACTTCAACTCTTTGCTCTTTACAACTTCATTATTGTTTGGTTAATCTTGAAATATTTGTCTAAACTCATCCAAAGTGGTATATAATGGTTTAATTATGATTTGAGTTCTTGACTCTCAATTGGAAAATACTAACTTGATTACTCAGCACTACCATCACACTAAGTTACTTTAGAAAATTTTGTAAGATATCAGAGGAACTTGTTTCCAAGTGAAAAATCAAGAGTTAGGATGTTTCATGTTGTCCATCATGGCTCCCAACCCAGTAATCAGACTTAAGTTTCTTAAATGTTACGAAGAAATAATCGTTATATATTCTATGATGTGAAAAATGATTTTAAAAAAAATAGAGAAAACAAAAAACAAAAAAACTCACTGCCAACAACTAAACTTGGGTCTTTCAAGTAATCTCCACCGGGGCTATGGACATCTGGCTGGCAGTGGAGCACTGCTTGATGGGAGCCAGAGGTATCTCTGTTAGGGCTATGGACACCTGATTGGTAGCAGATCTATGCCTAGGATGACCTTGCATGAAACACATTGATTGACTTCACCTACATAGCTTGGGCCCAATTTCCTTTGTTTATCTTCATTATTGAGAATGATGGAGTAATGAATCATGCACACACACTTAAGAGTTGATCTTGTTCAGTTCTAGACTCGATTGTTTGTTCATTAGTTCACTCATCTTTTCACTCTTATATATTGTTTTGAATGATAGTAGCCTTAGGTGTCAGGTTACACCAGAGATTTTGAAGTTCTAAAATGCCTAGAGTCATTTTTCCCAGATAGTTGCCATTTGTTATGCCTTGCATACCTAACCCCATCAGTTTCCTTGTCTTGAAAACATGGGTCCCCTTTTTCTTGTTTTTGTAGTTTTACTTTTCTTAGTTTTTGCCTTTTGCACCTTAGAACCCCGAAGTTCCAAGGTGTTCTTTGCTTTGTTTTGAGTTCTACCTTGGAACCCCAAACTTCCAAGGTGGTCTCTTTATTTCTTGTCTTTTGTCTAGACTATAGAATTCTAGAATCCCGGCATCTCGAGGTCTTGCCTTGTTCTTTTTTCCTTGAAGCCTCAGAATCCCTGAACTTTGAGTTCTTCATGTTTTGTCGCCTGATTGTTTGTGAACTTCGGGATTCTTTGTGTTTCACCTTGGAACTTCAGAGTTCTAGAATCCCGAGGTACCCTACTTGTTGTTGAAACACACTTTGGAACCCCGGACTCTCGAGGTGTGTTCATGGTTTTTTTTGTTGTCTGTCATCTCAGAAGTCTGGAACCCCGAAATCCTAAGATTGTGTTTAAGGAGGTTGTATGGACAACTTATGGGGAGGTATAAATAGGGAAAATAAACTTTTCAAAGTTAGCATTCAACCATTCCACTTTTTAGCTTTGACCTCCCGAGTTCGTGCCTCTGTGTTGCTGGATTTTATGCATTTTCTTCCACCATGTTGGTGGATTTCTTCCATCTTGTGTTTTCTTGTTTAGATTTTATAGTTTTTCTAGTTTAGATTTCCTTTTTCCTTTTTTTTTCTCATTTTTTTTGTTTTGTGTTGGTGATTTTTTTCACATGCCCTAGCCTCGGGATCTTGGGTCCCTAGAATCCCTAGGTCCTTTGTTTTGCTTGACCAAACCTCAGAACCTTGGAGTTCCAGTCTCTGTTGTTTCACCTTACCCTGGAACCCTGGATTTTTGAGCCTTGTTGTTTTATCTTACCCTAACCTTAAAACCCTGAAACCCTGAAGTTTTGAAGTTAGTTGTTTTTGAAGGAGTTTTCCACCCTAGAGTCCCGAAGTGGGTGATAAAATTGATGTTTTGGCTATATGATGAGCTAATTTTTGGTTCTTTCTTGCAGGTTAGAGTAATTAAATTGACCCAACCTCAAACAAGGAGGTTAAAGATGTAGATAAGCTACCTCTAATGATGAAGTACCACTACCAAAGATAGACGTATGCTTCTAAATTTAAGACCAGATCAAGTGGGTGAATGATATTGAAGTAGGTCATATTGAGCTAGAAGATATCATAACATAGTTGGGCAAACCAAGGTTGGATTCTCCTTATAGGAGGATCAAGAGGTCGGGGCTAGTGGAGGCAACAATTTTTCCACAATCCATACAAGCCCTAGAATTCATTATGACTATTGCATAATTCTATAATGCAGACGCTAGGAAATGCATAGATGATAAAGGCAGAACAATGATAGATTAATCAACAGACATGCTAGGCTTTGTATTTGGTATTCCTTCAAGTGATGAAGTGTTGTTGACCACTGAGGATGAGGCTGTAGAGGTTTGGGATAAGGATACCACTTCCTGTAAAAGATATATGAATTAACATTGGCTCGAAAAAGAGAGAAAGACAGGTTTAAAGGCAAGTGATATTTTAAGAGTTGATTTCAAGGAGCCACAATGGGACCTGATAATCATGTTGAGCTTGGTTTTCAGTAAACCAGATTGTCGATATTTTCACCCTTGGATGTTCCAGTATATGACTACTATTTTGATTGGGAAACAATATTATGATTGGGCCCATATATTATTAGATAACATACATAAACAATTGATTGATATGCTTAAAATGAAGAAGCTCTTCTTTACTTCTTATGTTATCTGGGTAGCTGCTCGGGCAGGAAATTTCCTAGGGCTATAAACAGAAGGCCAAATCGGGGATAAAGAAGGGTAGAATAAGGTATAAGAGTATTATACTCAACTCCCTCTGAGAAATGCAAAAGTACATTTTAAGAGGATAAATGATGCCTTCCTCTTCCCTGTTATCATAAAGCTCACAAGTGATGAAGGTTATAGAATAAGCCTAGAGGCGATGGCAGTAATAAAGGAATGGGAATGTTGGTTCCTCCAAAATCAATGTTCCACATATATCAGAGTTAGTGGCTTCACAAGAAATCCCATGTTGTTGCCTAGATATTATAATAATAGGGTGATACTTTTGGAGTATGTTAGGTAGATGGTTGGATTACAGTAATCTCTCTTCAAATCAAAAAACAAGTGTTGATTTCTCTGTGACAATTGGTTATTTTTCTTGTTCAAAAATTCAAGTGGCTAAGATAGCCGAGAAAGAGTTACAAGACTTGCATTTGAAAGAATTTAATTATGCTCAGGAATATTATGATTCATATGGTAAACTCAAGCAAATGATACTAAAAGCATATGATGGACATAAACCTAAGTTGGAAGACTTATGGGAAAACCTTCAAGATAGTTTTGAAGTTAGGGAGAAAGCTTATTCTAGGCTCTTAGTTTCACAAATAAGAAATTTTGAAATAGAGATGAATCTTCCTAAATATTTGAGGGATGATGGTGAGCTATTAGACCAAACATATAAGGAGCAAAGAATTGATAAGAAGCTTCTTTCCCTAATAAGATGGTGGGGAAAAGAAGAAGTAAATATAGATTCAGTAACTAAAAATGTTATAAAAATAACTAAACAATGGCTGAGTTTGAGGATTAGGTCTAGTTCTTCAAAAGGAAAACATAAAGTATCAGCCACGGATAATCATCAATCAAAAGTACATCAAGAATATGCCTGAAGAACGAGGTCTAGTTCTAGAAAGAACACATCCACAAATCTCGATGAAGCTACTAGACCTATGCCAACCATAGAGAAGCTTATGGAACAAGTCAAGAAACAAATGCAAAAAGTTGATTTGTTGAAGAAAGCAATAGATTTTGGAATAAGGGAGGGATTAGGAGTCATGCCACTTATAGAAATGCATCCCATTAGGGTTTCTATTGGGAAAACTCTAGGAGAAGGTGCCATGGAAAAATATGAGCAAGGAAAGGCTGATGAAGGAACATCAACATCTACACAACCTCCTCCTGACACAACAATGACAACATCAACTCAAACTTTGCTCACTGCAACAACACAAGCTCCTATTTTTACATCATCAACTACTACAATTCTTGTAACAACATCAGTGTCTACACTGACTGATACTTTTGCTACAACATTAGTGATGTCACCCCCATCAATACAAGTATTCTCCTACTACTGAAAGGGTGGCCATTCATAATATTGAGTCTGATTTTGATCAGGAGGATGAACAACCTATTATCTAATTGGAATGAAGGAAAGTTGAGAAAAAGAAAAGAAAGAAATCTATTCGACTTGGGAAACACTCACAGGTGCCTAAACAAGAACAAGTGGATCCTATGGACGTGGATGAGAAAAATATACCAGAGAAGCAACCAACCATAGGAGAGAAAGAATAAGATGATCCTGAGGATGAACACGATGAAATACTTGTTTTAACTCTTGAGGACTAGGAAAATTTGTTCAAGGAAATAGTAGCTGAAGGAGGATTGAAAGAGATAGATAAAGTTGATAAAGGGTTTGAAGAAGAAGTGAGCGAAAGGATAGGAGAGTTTCATAAATAGCAACAGTTGAATATTGATATGGCTCTCTAAACAAACCAAGCTCAACAGATTATGTCAACCCAAGATGTTCAAATTCTTAAGCCAGAAGAGGATAAAAGTAAGAATAAAGAGCAAGAGAAAGATGAAGCAAAAGAGCAGTTAAGAAAGATACACAAGGTGACTATGGAGATCATAGCACACGAAGGTGACAAGGATGAAGACACACCACAGTGGCTAAGTTTCACCTTTGAGAAGAAGAAGAAAGTGGTGTTGCCAAAAATCACCTTGCAACAAGCAATCATTGAAGAGCCAAGGAAAACAAAGAAGGTGAAGACCATACATCATTTATCTAGAACCAGTTCTGGTGAGGTGATTGCTGATATTGCAGCTCCTATACAAGTTGAAGGGGAAATTCCCTAAAATACCAATTTTCACAAGTTAGATTGGGTAAACAGACCAAGTGAGGAGAGTTAGATACTTTGGAATTTATCACCAATGAAGTGAGGAGTAGGATGGAGGAAGAACATAGTTCTCAGCCAGAAGTTAAAGCATAGTTGGAACAATATAAGCAGTTGCTTGTAGAAATGGGCAAGCCACTAGATGTATGTGTAGATGACAGTTTGCCTTCAACTTCATCACCTCCAGAAGGTAACATGAGAACACTGATTGAAGTTAGAAAGGTGGCCGCAATAGAAAAAACATGGGCACAAAATATTTCTTCTATAATTATATTGTTTGTGTAGAATAATATGGAGGTATATAAGAAAGCCTCGCAGATAGGAGGAGCCTTGGCTTCATGTTCTCAACAATGGGAGTGAAAGCTCAACATTTTTACTAAACAATAAGAGATATTGAATAAGATTTTGAATCTTGGGGAGATATCATAATGGAGGAAGATCTCTCGGGAGGAGATAGTATTGGGTACTTGCAGTCCTATATATACATTTTAGAATTAAAGATTGAGATGCTTCAACGATATGGAAAGAGCATAACAAATATTTGTCTTCCTCTCTTTGGTTCGATAAAGAAATATGAAAAGTTTGTAGAGAAGTTGTTTGGTATTTTTGGACTTGGTATTCATAGTGTTGGACATTTGGAGGAGGACAATGTACTCTGTCAGTGGGACTCATATGTAGCATGTTATTTTACAACTTCTATTGAGTTTAGTGTTGAGTTAATGGATAGATATACATGCTTGGTGACTCTATGTCAACAGGTTGTAAAGATAACAAAGAAGTTAGAGGATAAAAGTAAGAATGTAGAGGAGATTTTGAAGAAGTTCAAGTTCAAAATCAAACATATTGCTGATCCTCCTACTGAGGTAGTTGCATGATTCATTAGTAACTACAAGAGCTATAAAAAGAAGTAAAAGATAAACATATAGTTTCTAATGATATGATATTTTTGAATAATTTTGCATGTCACTAGTACTAGGGCTTCAACTATTGCTCCAACATGTACCTTAATTATTGAGAAGGTTTTGCATGATTACGAAGTGTTGGCTCATGCAACACCATTTTCGTAATGCTCACCCAGTCATAGTTTATTGGTAATTAACAAGAGTTCAAGGTAGAGACTTGCATGTCAACTACGACTCCTTGTTTTTTAGTGCTTAATTTAGATAGGTTTATTTCCTAAAAAGTAGTATGAGAAAATCTATAAACTGGAGAAGTTATGTCATTGTAAAGTTCCAAAAATTGATGATTTGAGGCCCCATTAGAAATTATTTTAGAGATTTTTATGCAGATTTTATGAGTTTGAGTATATATTATGATACATTCTTTGAAGTTAATACAAGAAGTGGCTTATAGATTGTCTGATCTATGCGTATGTGCTATGAATTTTTTCTTTACAATCTTGTAATGTTTATTATTTCAAATCGGCAACTTGTTTTGATCTTATGTTATATTGCTTTATGAACCATATTGCGCACATAAGTGGTGTATGAGAATTGATGTGATAGAACAATATTGTGGTGATATTCATTTCCGTGAATTTGTGCAGTTGCATGAATTTGCATGTTTATTGGAGGTTTGTTATTGAATGTTGGTTTGAATGATATTGATGATATTTAGATTGCAGGGTGTGAATTGTGTATTTCATTAAGTTGTTATTGTATTGGTTTCATTGTTATTTTCTTGTTTCCCTGATCTATCTTTTGTTGTTTATTTTGAGAGAGAATCTAAATCATAAAATACAAACAACAACAAAAAAAAAGTTAAGTTATTCGAAGTTGTTACAACCAGCAGGCCCCTTGACAAGTATAAACATCAACCATTGAGTTGCCCATCACTGTCAAGAGCCGACTATAGAAACCTTGGAGTAGTTAGTTTCCCAAAACTTATTGCTTTTCAGGAGAGGTGGTGAGTGTTCACATACAACTACTTGATTGTTGGTAAGCATGTCAAAACACCCATCAACACCTCCTTAGACAACCTCCTATGGACTCCAGCTTGCAACATTCACATTATGTACTTTATGAATCCATCATTCACTCTCTTATAATTTTCAATTCGATACATGTTTAGTTGTGGGTGGCACTCATAACTCCTAAATTGTCTGTGTCCATTCCTGACTTCACCTCTGCATATCAATCCCTTGTAAGTAACAAATTGTGCAAGTAGGTACACCAAATAGGAAGTCATGGCGAATGACATGGATCGCTCTACATTCCTCAGCTAAAAATCTAGATTGTCACTTATGATTCTAGACCAATTTATCAATGTTCCTTTGAGACAATCCTGTATAAAATAGAACATCCATCCATCATATATTGCACCCTTTGGCATCCCCATCACTCGGTTAAGCAGGAATACTAAATCACTATATTTATCTTTGAAGTCTATGCACATGAGTGTCTTGGGAGCCTTGGAATGATGAGTCCTAGGCTCGATCATCCACTCCTTGTTCACTATGGTTTTGCATGCATCCATCTTCCTCTTATATCGATCTTCATATTCATCCTTGGTTATATCTTTCATGTCCACTCCATGTGGAATTCCAAACACTTCAGCAATCACATCCTCAACAAGGTAGGCAATGATGGAACTCTTAGGAATCTTGATCATTCAAGAGAGAGGATCATAACATCTTGCATACTCAAGGATAAGCTCACTGCACTGTATGGATTGCCGAAATCTAGCAGCCTGATAAATGCCACACTTCATAATGTTCACATAGGTTGGCGAAGGAATTTGACTTCCAATTTCGAACATACGTTGTCGCATATAGATCATGTTCAAGAAATGCATGTTCGTGTATGTAACCTCCTTCCATGTGGATGACCTCTTGGATTCTGGATAAAATCCAATCTCAACTATCTGCTGTTGTTCTCTCCTTTCCTTGAGTCTGGACTTCGACATAGTACCTATACGAAGCTAGAAGTTAGAACTTCGGAAAGTATTCCTGACAAAATTTATGATTTTATAATGATTTAGACAAATTTGGGTATGGAAATCAAGAAAATAATCCACTCTTAATAGATTTCAAAATAGAATGCAAAATGTGACAATGTTGCAGTATAAAACCCTCATGAAATTTATTATAATCAATAATTTTCAGACCAAAGTCTGAAAACACCTCCTTATACGTAGAAATTATATTCAAATTAGAGTGCAAACGAGTATACCAGATCAAACAATGACTAAGGAAAGGTATGAAAGGTTGTGTTTTCACACAAAACTATGTCTGAAGACACCTTCCAAGGTCAACAATAGTTGCCAGCAAAATCTGAAGACAATTTGTAACTTCATAAATTAATCTCTAAAAACATGTTGCAATCACCCAAATGTTCACAAACTTGATGAAAATCGAATTCAATGGTGAAAACAATCAATCCAGAAATGTAAGTATAGCTGGTAAAAATAATATTTTCTGAGTACAAGTCTGAAAATGAATTGTTTCAGACTTACCAGCACCTTGCAAAGTCGTAAAAATCCTTGAAAATGATCAAAAAATGCCTTCCAAACAAGATCACCAAAAATGACAAGTGGTTGGAAATAGAGTTTTCTGAGGATGGTCACCCTATAATGAAGTTTCAGAAAAGCTCTGAAAATGTACTGAAATTCCTCCAATCAGCCCCTAGGCAAAATTGCCTAGGCTAGAATTGAGCTGGAAATAAAATTTATGTCTAAAAATTGATTTTCCAGCCAGCAATGGAGGTAAGAAATCTCAATAATGGCATCACAACTCAGGTCTTAAAGTCCAGCCAAGGCGTCACAAATGATGAAGAAAATCACTCAAAAATGAAGGCAAATCACCTCCAAACCAAAATTGCCCCTCCCCTAAAAATGGCGCCACCTCTTAGGAAAATCACCAAAGTTTGAAAAATGAAGCTTCAACACACTCCAATGGCAACCAATACAATTTTCCTTGGGTTGGAAATGAGGAAAAATGAGCAACAAAACAATCTTCAACTCAATGTGTCAACTTGATAGTTCACCAAAATTCGCCAGCTGGAGGAAAAATCAATTTAGCAAGCACACACTTGGCAAATATAATAATATTATAATGTTGGCCTCCTCCTTTAAACTTGTTTTCACCTTTAACTTTCACCACACAAGAAATGTGGGATAAGAAAATGTGTCCTTATATTTGCCTAGCAAAAAATTGATTTTCTTCTAGAAGGTAAAATCATTAAATGCTCATTGCAAATCATATTAATTATTTTTTATTTTTAAATAATCATTGCAGTTTAAAAAAAAAACAAGGGCCACTTGTTGGCATTGACAAAACTGGTTAATCCAGAGAATCAGTATATTTGTTGAGATTTGTCATTGATGTCTAACACTGATTGGTGGAGTGGAATCGATGGAGTGGTGTATCTCAGTAGCAAAGGTGATGACTTGTAAACATCATAAGAGACAGATGATCAAGTTTCAATCAGCTCAAGGGAAGATAGACTAAGCTAACCGGTCTGTCACTCAAGAAGATCGGTGTTGAGGTCACATCTTCAAATTGGTCATTATGATGATGATGGAGTCACAAAAGGTGACTTAGGGAAGAAGGCTTGAGGTAGTATGCAAACTGGAACCTCATTGGCAAACAGGAGAAGAGACTTGATAGAAGCACTACAAATTGGCATCAAAGGATGAACTGGTAATGAAGAGTGAAGTAGTATACCATCCCATCGATGAAGCAAAAGGAAGACAAAAGGTGAGTTGGTAAGCTTGTGTCTATGCCAAGCTAAAGGTTGGTGAAGTCAGCTTCAGTCATCATGCAATTAAGCCATGATTACTTGCGGATTTTCTAGTTCGCATTTAAAAGACTAAACTCGATCTAGAAGTCACTATTTTTTGGGGATGTGGTGGTAGAATTGATTGATTAGGTGGAAAAATTGTTATAGAGCATGTAGAAAAAGAGTGAGAAGATTTGAGTTTAAAATCCTCTAAAATCTATGATTTCTTTGATTGAGGAAACACCGGAAGGTGACGACAGAAAGTGTATAAAGTATTTTTGAGTTCATTCAAAAATTCTTGATCATAAAATTTGGAAAGTGAAGATCCTATGAAAGGCAATCCAAAGTGCAAAGTAGAGTGAGAGGAAGTGCTAAAATATTTAGAAGAGCAGAGAGTGTATGAGGTAGACCAGAAGAGTGCAGATTTGAGGGTTAGAGGACTGGCAAAGTGCAGAGTCGAGGGTCAGAGGACCGATAGAGTGAAGAGCCGAGGATCAGAGGATCGACAGAGTGCAATGTCGAAGGTATAAGCAGAAAACTGGTATTGTGTAGAGCAGACACAATCAATGCAGATAGACTATAATTTTCATTGTGATCTGATCAAGCTATCAGTAGCTACTTCAGCAGATCATCTTTTTGTTGCTTTCTAACCATTGCAACTCAAATCCCTTAACCGAGTGGACTTTAATAGGTCCCTTTGTAAAATTCCATAACTGGGTGACATCTTAATTGATGTTTCTAAGTCCTTTAACCAGGATACCTTTAACAAAGTAAAGGCACTAATAGGCCTTAAAAAAAATCCCTTAACCTAGTGGCACCTAACAATGTCTTTGTAATCTCCTAACAGGGATGGCTCTTCACTCAGCGTACTCCAGAAGATTACAAATTTTGTGAGTTTCTACTCACACCGTGGTTTTCTCCCATTTGGGTTTCCATGAGATAAATCTTGATGTCACTGTGTATATTTTCATGCATGCATATTGTTCTATAGTAATTATTTGTATGGATGAATATTAAGTTAGTGCAGACTTGAGTTAAAAGTTTTAATTGTGTAAATCTGGTAAAGTGTTGATTCACTCCTCCCCTCTCAGCATCGGTTGGGACTAACAATTGGTATCAGAGCTTAGGTCCTTAGATTCAGAAGAATCTTAACAACTTAAGGAAAGATCCAAGATGAAGAGAAAGGAGGGTCCTAAGTTATCTAAGGAGAATTACACCTTATGGTGTGGTAGAATGAAGCTCTAACTAAGAACCCTAAGAGATTAGTCCTAGAACCATGTGATCATAGAGTACAATGAACCTACAGGAGTTCTCAATACAAATTAGATCAAAGAGAGGCAAGACAACACTGCTACTATGGATTTGATTGCTAGCACTCTATCTGATAATGAGTATGTAGAGGTTCAAAATTTGAAAATTGTTAGGTACTAGAGACAATTGAGAGGGGGGGTGAATTAGTTGTCAAATAAATTCAAAACAAAAACAACTTAACCAACCAATGCTTAATACCGGTAAACCAGTTTAACATGTCGATAGATAGTTTTAACTGTTAATTGTTATATCAGTAAGGATTAGTGCATGAAACATAAAGATAAAGTCACCCACAACACAACACCAATATTTGTACGTGGAAACCCTGTAAGGGGAAAAACCATGGTGGGAAACCTTACCCACAATCAGATGATACTACTGCAGATAGTAAGTTTACATAAATGGGGTCTACACATGCAAAAAGGCCAAGCGCCTAGAGCTCACTGCTCAATCACAAAATGGGAGTCACACTAACTACAGTTGGATGGTTAAATCCAATAAGAATGTACTACACAAAATAGCATCTTCATATGTTGGATTCATTACTGGTGTAGTTCTGATTGTCTTCACAAAAACCCTTCTTCAATCTTCAAATGATGTCTGCGTGTATAGCTCTCCTTATTCTCGCATATACCTTCACACAATCCTTTTTCGCATTCCACACTTGATCTTACAAATAAGATCTTACATTTATACCATAACCTAAGACCAATTTTAGTAGGTTGGCTCTACAAGATATTACAATAAAAACATTTTACAAACAATACAATATCTGATGCAATAACCGATTGAACATGTTGGCTTAATGCATTTACAACAATAATTAATCATCTCCATAGCATGCCATGCTGATCTGGACCTATTTGCCGGTAACAACAAATATGCGAATGCTAATGTACCAATAAGCAAAACTCCAGGACAAAGTGTCCACACAATGTCTTTGACATAACCAAGTGTTTTCCATATCATTCCAAGTGTCGGTGATCATTATATCTTGTCTGTGTACCAGATACCGGTGACTGTGCATGAGTCACTTGCTTGCCGGTGAATATTGGTGATTCTCCAAAGTGCCAGAGTTGATAAGTGTTTAGTAGGTGTTGACATCAATGACAAAACCATACCAAAATACCACAAAAATAGCCTATGAGATGTGGAACAAACTGAAAACTATTTATGGAGGAGATCCTCATGTTCAAAAGGCTAAGGTAGACAACTTAAGAGGAAAATTTGATGAGATGAGGATGTAAGAAGGAGAAAATATAGAGTAGTATAGCAAGAGAATAAAAGATGTAGTAAATTCCATCAAGACTATTGGAGGAAAGCTTGAAGAGGTTGATGTGGTCAGCAAAATCTTAAGAACCTTGCTACCACAATATGCCATAAGGGTTTTTGCAATTCAGGAACTCAGATCCTTGGGAACATTTAGTGTTTCACTTGATTCATTGATTGGAAAGTTGACGGCCTTTTAACTGAGCAACTATGATAACAGTGTACCAAAGATTGATGCTACCTTCAAAGCTTCCATGATGCATGCACCAACAAGGAGAAGAAAAGAAATCAGAAGCAGTTCTACTACAAGAACTGATCATTCTCATGAAAGTGACAACTTGTTATCTAAAGAACAAGAACAAGATGAGATCGAAGCTCTATTGGAAAGAAGACTGCCAAGAGGAAAAGGAAAGTATAAAGGTAAACTTCCCTTGAAGTGCTTCTCCTATAATAAAATAGGTCATATTGCATCCAGATGTCCTGACAATGATAGGAAGGATAATTTTAGAAGCTACAAGGACAAGAACAAGAAGGAGTGCTATCTTGCAAAAGAAGGAGTCACTGATGAAGAATCAGAAGGATCTGATGGAGATGGAATTGCATTTGTGGTGGTAAAGGAAGATAAAATAGAGGAAGGTGATATGGCACTGATTTCTAGTTCAAACCGGTGTGGAGACTTGGTAATTGACAGTGGTTGCACTCACCACATGATCGGTGATAGAAACAAATTCCTCAGCATGGAGGATTGCAATGGAGGAACGATGAGATTCGACAATGATGCTCCTTGTGAAGTAAAAGGTAAGGGATTTATAGCCCTAAATGATAGAACAAATTGTGAAGATGTTTATTGGGTAGAAGGGCTAAAATATAGTCTATTAACTATTGCACAACTTAACAATAAGGGTTACCGGTTAGAATTCAATGAAGGGATATGCAAAATAAATGACAAATCAAGAAGTTTGATTGCTACCGGTAAACAATCTAGAGGTAATTTGTTTGACCTAGACACCACCATAGGAAGTTGTCTACTGGAAAAGGTAGAAGATAGTTGGTTGTGGCACAAAAGATTGTGTCATGTTAACTTTGACAATATAGCAAAAGTTAGTAAAATGAAGTTTTTTAGAGGTATGCCTAATATTGTGAAACCTAAAAATGCTATGTGTAAAGAATGCCAATTAGGAAAGTTGTTCGGGTCTAGTATCAGCAGCAAATCCTTTTCATCTAAAAATATGCTGGACTTAGTTCATACAGACTTGTGTGGTCCTATGAGAACCAAGATTTTCTATGGATACCGGTATTTCATGTTGTTTGTAGATGACTTCTCAAGAATGATGTGGGTTGCATTCTTGAAACAAAAATTTGAAGCCTTTCACATGTTTAAGGTATTCAAGGCTCGAGTAGAGAGAGGAACCAGTAAGAATTTGAAATGTCTAAGATCAAATAGAGGAGGAGACTTCACCTCTTAAGAGTTTATGAATTATTGTGAAGAACAAGGGATTGTGAGACAGATGTCTACACCTAGAACACCTCAACATAATGGGGTTGTTGAAAGAAGGAACATAACTCTTATTGATTATGTGAGGACTCTAATGATATCAAAGGATATTCCACACATCTTCTGGAGAGAAGTAGTAAGCACTGTTGTGTACACCTTGAACTGGATATAGGTGAAGAAAGGGAAAAATAAAACTCCCTATGAATTATGGTGTGGATACTCACCCGATGTCTGCTATTTCAAAGTATTTGGAAGCACGTGCTATATCAAGAGGGCTGAATACTTTGGAAAGTTTGATCCCAAGAGTGATGAAGGAACCTTCTTAGGTTACTGCACAAACAGTAAAGCATATCAATGTTTGAACAAAAGGACCGGTAATATTGTGGAAAGTGTCAATGTTAGAGTAGATGAGTTCTCTGAGAAAAATGAACAAGATAGCAAGAGTGAACCAGAGGATTATAAAGGATTCGAGTACATTGTACCAGTTGAACCTGCTGAAGAGAATCATGTTGTAGTGGAAAATGAAGAAGCTTGTGAAGTAGAACCTACACAACCGGTAGAAGAAGCTCCAAGAAATGAATCGGTACTAGCAAAGTATGTTAGAAACAATCACTCCGCTGAAAATATCATTGGTGACAAAGATGTAGGAGTATAGACTAGAAGAAGAGCAAGAGAGAATTCATGTCTGCTCTCCATAATTGAGCCCAAAATAACTAACAAGGCTCTAAAATATGATGACTAGATCAAAGACATGGAGGAGGAACTAGAGTAGATTGAGAAAAATGAAACATGGACTCTGGTGCCTAGACCGAAAAACAAAAATGTGATAGGTACCAAATGGGTGTTTAGAAACAAAATGGATGAAACCGGTCAAGTAGTAAGAAATAAAGCAAGATTAGTCTGCAAAGGTTATGCTCAGGAAGAAGGTTTGGATTATGGAGAAACCTTTGCACTAGTGGCCAGGCTGGAAGGGGTCAGAATTTTGTTGGCCTATGTTGCTTACAAGAATTTCAAAGTTTACCAAATGGATGTCAAATCGGCATTCTTGAACGATGTTTTAGAGGAAGAAGTATACATAGAGAAACCAGAGGGGTTTGCATAAGAAGATGGAAGAAATATGGTATGTAGGTTGCAGAAGGCTCTATATGGGATAAAACAAGCACTAGGAGCTTGGTATGAGAGGTTGCACTCATATCTATTAAGCATAGGGTTCAAGAGAAGTAGTGATAATAGTAACCTGTATCTGAAGACCGAAGAAGAAAGAAAACATCTAATTGCTGAAATATTTGTAGATGACATCATCTTTGGAGGAGATGATGAGATGAGCAGAGGTTTTGCAAAACAAATGAAGAAAGAATTTGAGATGTCCATGATTGGTGAGATAAAATTAATCATCAGCCTGCAAGTCTCATAGCTAAAGAATGGCATATTCATTAGCCATACAAAGTACATAAGGGAAAATTTGAAGACTTTTGGAATGGAAGACTGCAAACCTATTGGAACTCCAATGGTTACAGGTTGAAATCTCTCCAAAAATAATGACCCTCATGAAGTGAATGAGACACTTTACTGATCCATGATTGGTAAGTTATAGTATGTGGTACACAGTAGACCGGACATAGCACAAGTTGTTGGCTTGGTTGCCAGATTTGCTGCAAATCTAAAAGAGACTCATATGGTGGCAGTCAAGAGAATAATTAGATACCTAAAGGGGACTGATGAGTATGGTCCCTAGTATCCACATAAGGGAGACTTCAAATTAAGTGTCTTCACCGATTCAAATTGGGTAGGGAACATTGATGACAAAAAGATCACTAGTGGAGGTGCATTTTTTCTTAGAGATAGGATTGTGTCATGGACAAGAAAGAAACAAAATTGCATCTCTCAATCCACAGTTGAGGCAGAGTATGTGGTTGCTGCAATCAACTGTACACAGATTGTATGAATCAAGCAATTATTGGAAGGTATCCAAGAAAAGGTGACTGAACATGTGGTAATTCACTATGACAACACCAGTGCTATAGACATATCCAATAATCTAGCGATGTATTCCAAGACAAAGCATATAGATATCAAATATCACTACCTCAGAGAATAGGTTCAAGACAAGGAAGTGAGGTTGGCGTATATACTAACAAAAGAATGGGTGGTTGATATCTTCACCAAGTCAATATAGAAGGACACCTCTGAATACCTCAGAGGTAAGCTAGGGTTGATGCCCCTACCTATAGTAAAGTATGTAAAAAGGGCTCTATATCAATCTGGTATGATTTCTTTATGAAAAATCTCTAAGGATAGATTGATAAGTGTGGACTACTCCGGTTAGGGGGAGTAGTCTTGTAAGTATACTGAAATACATCTTTGGCATTGTTGTCAAAGGGGGAGATATGATTGTAGTGTTTGAGAATTGGGAAGTAGTGATTGAGTTGAAGTTTACCAGTGTTGGGGGGAGATATTCATTACTTAGAGCAGAAGTAATGACCGGCACAGAAATAAAGAAAGAAATGAAGAAAGTATTTGCAGGAGCAACTGGTAAGATAGATTCTGAAGTGTTGCCATCAATGCCAAAGGGGGAGATTGTTGGTATTGACAAAACCGGTTAATCCAGAGAACCAGCATATTTGTTGAGATTTGTCATTAATGTCTAACACTGATCGGTGGAGTGGAACCCATGGAGTGGTGTATCTCAGTATCAAAGGTGATGACTTGTAAACATCATGGAAACAACATAAGAGACAGATGATCAAGGTTCAATCAGCTCAAGGGAAGGTAGACTAAGCTAACTGGTCTATCACTCAAGAAGATCGGTGTTGAGGTCAGATCTTCAAATTCATCATTTTGATGATGATGGAGTCACAAAAGGTGACTTAGGCAAGAAGGCTTGAGGTTGTATGCAAAACGAAACCTCATTGGAAAATAGAAGAAGAGACTTGATAGAAGCACTGCAAACCGACATCAAAGAATGAACCGGTAATGAAGAGTGAAGTGGTATACCGGTACAGTGGTGAAGCAGAAGGAAGACAAGTGGTCACCATAAATCTCGGAGCGGTGATCAGTTATTCAGTTGTGATGGCAAAAAGCGAGTTTGTGAGCTTGTGTCTACGCCAAACTAAAGGTTGGTGAAGTCAACTTCAGTCATCATGCAGTTAAGCCATGATTACTTGCAAATTTTTTGGTTCGCATTTAAAATACTGAACTCGACCCAAAAGTCACTATTTTTGGGGGATGCGGTGGCAGAATTGATTAAGTAGGTGGAAAAATTGTTGCAGAGCATGCAGAGCAATAGAGAGAAGATTTGAATTTGAAATCCTCTAAAATATGTGATTTCTTTGATTGAGGAAACACTGGAAGGTGATGACAAAAAGTGTATAAAGTAATTTTGAGTTCATTCAAAAATTCTTGATTGCAAAATTTGCAAAGTACACATCCTGTGAAAGGTGGTCCAAAGTGTAGAGTAGAGTGAGAGGAAGTGTTAAAAGATTTAGTAGATCAGAGAGTGTATGAGGTAGACCAATAGAGTGCAGAGCTAAGGGTCAGAGGATCGACAGAATGCAGAGCTGAGGGTCAGAGGACCGGCAGAGTGAAGAGCCAAGGATCAGAGGACTGACAGAGTGCAGAGTCAAAGGTATAAGCAGGAAAATTGGTGTTGTGCAGAGTAGACATAACGGATGTGGATAGAGTATGATTTTCATTGTGATCTGATCAAGCTATCAGTAGCTACTTTAGCAGATCATCTTTTTGTTTCTTTCTAACCATTGTAACTTAAATCCCTTAACCGGGTGGACTTTAACAGGTCCCTTTGTTAAATCCCTTAACTGGGTGACATCTTAATTGATGTTTCTAAGTCCTTTAACCATGATACCTTTAATAGGGTAAAGGCACTAACATGCCTTAAACAAAATCCCTTAACTGGGTGGCACCTAACAGTGTCTTTCTAGTCTCCTAACAGGGATGGCTCTTCACTGGGTGTACTCCAAAAGAGTACAAATTTTGTAAGTTCCTACTCACACCGTGGTTTTCTCCCATGTGGGTTTCCATGAGATAAATCTTGATGTCACTATTTATCTTTTCATGCGTGCATATTCTTCTATAGTAATTATTTGTATGGATGAATATTAAGTTAGTGCGAACTTGAGTTAAAAGTTTTAATTGTGTAAAACTGGTAAAGTGTTGATTCACCCCTCCCCTCTCAGCACCGGTTAGGACTAACACCACTTTATTGAAAGATTTTAAAATTTAGATAAAAAATGACCAATAAGGGAAAATCGATTTTAATTGGGATAAAAATCACAACAAAAATCATTAAAAAATCATTAAACATCCTCTTTGGGGGAAAATCACCCCAAGGAGGGCTAAAAATCCCTACCAAAAATTCATCAACTTGCACAAAAATGGGTCCAGAGGAAAATTAATTTGGGTCTAGAATCAAAATTGTAACTTTAACTTCATCACTTAGCACAAAAATCCTCCTAGGGGAAAATCAACCCCTGTCTGGACATTCATCCAGACACAAAAATCATCAAAATCATTCCGAGTGGAAATTCGCCTAGTGTCTGGAATGAATATCCACATAAAAATCCACAAAATCTCGTCACAAAAGTCCTGGTGGAAAATTGATCCATGTCAGGAATCATCATAAGAGTCATTTGTAACCTTATCCACACTCCTAGTGGAAAAACGAAGGTAGTTAGGAAAAATCCCAACACTTAGTCAAATTCTTAGTCATCTGGTGGAAAATCGATCCTAGTATGGATTCTGAATGGGGGAAAAACAAGGCATGTCTAGATTCCAAGGGAAATCCATGTCGAGTCTGGATTTTGAGTAGGGAAAATCATGGGTAGTCAAGAATATGAGGGGAAAAGTACCTCTAGTGTGGAATTTTGACCTTTTAACTCTTAGAATATGGATTTTCATTTAGAAAATGATGATTTTTCCACTCAAAATCACTAGGAAACTTCAAAACTCAATAAAAATCATCTGGACTTAGGCAAATTTGCCAAAACGTTTGAGAGAAACACAAGGAAACCTATCGGGATAAAGTGCAAAATCAACTTGAATATCTTCCTAGGAGTGAGAAAACAACTCCAAAAGGTTCTAAAATACCTTAGCACTTAAAATATCATTGACAAGGACGTTCAAAAACATGTTAACTCTCAAAAGGTCTACACTTCGACAAAATTAGGATCATTTAAAATATCAACTTTATGTGCTTGATCCTATAACTTCAAAAACCCTAAACGACAATAAGCATGATCAAAATTCTGAGACTCGGGCATGAGAAACTCAAAATTGCCCACTATGTTGCCAAAACCCTAAACTAACCAATGCAGAAAGAAAGAAAAGAGGGGGTCCCCATTTGCAATTTATGTGTTTGCATTAATTAAATCCTTTGGCCAAGGTGTCGCTTGTGTATAGCGTCAATCAATTCATTTAACTCAGTTATCCAACTCAGTCCAATGTCATGCAAAGTAGGAGTAACCTAAGTGTGTGGCTGACTAGGGTTGCATAGGGTTGATACACCAGTTTCAAATGGCTTAAGGACTCTAGCTCTTAGATTCCCTATGAAGGGTTAGGTCTACCAATAGCTAGACACAGGGAATTGAAAAGTCTGTGGTTGGGCGGAAAAGTACCCTAATGATGTTTTCCCTCCCCGACCTTAAATGACCAACTCAAAAAGAAAAGATATTAGAACTTCAACATTACTTCATAACACAAGTAATATCGCATCTCTTCTGTTTTCAATTGAATCAATATAGATAGTATGTTATGAATTTTATGCTAAAAATGTGATGTATTTACTTTAAAAAAAAATAATTATCACTATTTTTTTTAGTTTTTAATATTGTACAATGGTATCTTTCTACATATGATGTTCATGTCTTTTCATTTCATAATGATATGTTGAAAACTTTGTTATTTTTCTTGTTATCAATACCACCTACACCCAAAAACTGGAACCTGTCCAATAGAGAAGGAATGAGAATATACAAAAGAGAAGAAGTTTCTAGAATAGTCCTTAACTAATAGTTGGTAGAATCCCTTCCATTTGAGTCTAGACTCTTTTAATTCTCCCTCCCTTCCAGTCCCTTTTTGCAATATACACATTCTTTCATTTGCAATTGAGAATTTTGTCTGTTCTACATTCTTTACCTGTTGGCTTTAGAAGCACATGATAAAATATTCCTTTTATTGTGGACCCTAGCTCTCATGTTAAATATTTCCATTCAAGTGAAAATAAATTTCATTGACATATTTTACCTTTTTTTGAAATTTGTCCTTTCCTATATAAAAATATCCAAATGAAAACGAATTGACTGAACAATTATCTCAATGCAGCACCCGTCTTTTCTTCTCCACTGGTAAAAAAATTTAACCCATGTCTCTCTACCATTTGCAAGGAAATTTAACTCATTTAATTTTCACGTGTCTATTCAATATTTTCACATAAGTGAAAATAAAACTTCACAACTGCATCTTTCCTTTTAATTGTCTTTAGAGATTCACAACATTGAAATATTAGTTTGTCCCTTAGAAGTCACATCTTTTCCCTTAATAAATGTTGGCTTTGTCTTCTACGACACAATGTCTAAACAATTTGAAAATGAGATTGAAATCTGATTTTCCATTTGTTGGTTGGAAACTTATCCAATTGACATTTAGGGCCACCACTCTTTCCCTCTTTTTTGCATTCTCTTTCTGTTAGGACCCGAAGGCAACTGAGAGGGGGGGGGGGGGGGGTGAATAGTTGTCTATTAATTTTAACCCAAATATAACTTAATCAAACTTGATGCATAATACCGGTAAACCAAAATTAATGCCGGTTGATGATTTAACAGTTAATAACAATACCGGTGAAACTTAATGCATGAAATAGAAAGAGAAACAAAATCCACAACACATAACACATATATTTGTACATGGAAACCCTGTAAGGGAAAAAACCACGGTGGGAAACCTTACCCACAATCAGATGATACTACTACCAATAGTATGTGTGTACAAATGGGGTCTGCACATGCAGAAAGGCCAGCTGCCTAGAGCTCACTGCTTAATCACAAAATAAGGGTCACACTGACTACAATAGGATGGTTAAATCCTAGATAATGTACTGCACAAAATAGCATCTTTGTATGTTGGATTCAGTACCAATTAGGCTCAAATTATCTCCTTCATACCTTCATTAAATCTTCAAATGATGTCTGCATGAGTAGCTCTGCTTATATTTGCATATATTGAATATCACAACCTTATCTCATCTCTTATCCTATATCAATCTCACAATTGAGATCTTACATATATACCAAAACCTAAGACCAAATGTGTAGGTCGGCTCACTAATAATATTACAATTAAATCGATTACAGATGAATCAATATGTGATGCATCATGTCGGCTCAATGCATTTACAATAATAACCAATCAATGAATCATCTCCATAACGTGTCGTGCTGATCTGGAATAGACAACACGTGTCGGTCCATAACCTAGACCAATTTATCGGTAACAACAAGTATGCCAACTTGATTAGACCAATAACCAAATCACCAAAACAAATGTCCAAACCATGTCTTCAACATAACCAAGTAATCTCCAAATGATAACAAGTCATCCTCTATGTCAGTGAATAATATAACCTATCAGTGAACCAGATACCGATGATTGTGCATAAGCCACTGAACATGTCGATGAACATAACCAAAGATCTCCAGAAAGATAAGTGCTAATAAGTGTTGACAAGTGTTGACATCAATGAAAAAACCAATGCAACACATCCATAATACCAACAATCTCCCCCTTTGGTATTGATGGCAACACAAGATGGAAAAACATCTAAGTGCCAAAGTCAGAATGCCAAAAACCAAAAACCAACAATCTCCCGAAGAGATCAATTACCAGAAATAAAAAATATAGAATATCTCTCCCCCTAGGATAATGATTCCTAAATACAAAGTTTTTCCATAGATATCTCTCCCCCTTTGACATCAAATGCCAAATAGATACAAATACCAGATACAACTAGTTCAAAATACCAACTTATCCAACTACTGCCCCTTAGAAGTAGCTCTCCTCCATCAAAGCCGGAAAAAAAAGGTTTCTCTGTAAATTCTGTCATTTTGATGCCAACCATCAACTGTCTAAGTCTCAACCGGTGAGGGTATAACCCCAATCTATTCTCTGAGATATACAAAAGTTTCTTTAGGCAAATGCTTAGTAAAAATGTCTGCAATCTACTCTTTAGTATTTACATAAACCAATTTCACTTCTTTTGCTTCAACATTTTCTTTCAGAAAATTGTATTTGATAGAAACATGATTAGTTTTAGAGTGAAATACCAGATTCTTAGATATATCAATTGTTGTTGAATTATCATAATAGATGATTATAGGTTCTTTGCATTTTACCTTTATGTCCTTCAACATTTGCTTAATCCATAATACCTGAGTATAATTAGTTGTTGCTGCAACATATTCTGATTCTGTTGTTGATAATGATGTACAACTCCGTTTCTTGCTCAACCATGAAATCAATCTGCTACTAAGAAAAAATGTCCTGTCGGTGGTGCTCTTTCTTTCATATACATCTCCTACCCAATTGGCATTGGTGTATGCACATAACTCAAAAATTTTATCTTTAGGATACCATAAACCAAGATTTGTTGTGCCTTGTAAATACTGAAAAATCCTTTTTACTGTCGATTCATGATTTTCTTTAGGATTACTTTGAAATCTTGAAACAATACATACTGCATTCATAATATCAGGTCTTGTTTTTGTCAAATACAGTAACCCTCCAATCATAGATTTATATCTTGTCGGATTAACAGGGGCTGAATCATCCTTCAATGATAGTTTATCAGTTGTAGTCATAGGAGTACTTACCGGTTTAGAGTTTTCCATACCAAATTTCTTTGGTAGTTCCTTCAAGTACTTTGATTGACATATGAATATACCTTTATCAGTCTGTAAAATCTGCAATCCTAAAAGAATTTTATCTCCCCAATTATAGACATTTCAAATTCTTCCTGCATCTTATTAGAAAAGTCTTTACACAATCCATCTTCTCCTCCAAAAATTATACCATCAACAAAAACTTCAATAACCAAGATGTCATCATTAGTCACTTTGAAATATAAGTTGTTGTTAGCATTACCTTTAGTGTAACCAAGCTTCAAAAGATATTTGTCCAATCTAGCATACCAAGCTCTAGGAGCTTGCTTCAATCCATATAAAGCTTTCCTTAACCTACAAACCATATCTTTGTCTTTTGTCAAAGAAAATCCATCAAGTTGTTCAATGTAAACTTCCTCTTCAAGATCACCATTCAGAAATGCACATTTAACATCCATTTGATATACTTTATAGTTCTTGTGTGCTGCACATGTAAGAAATAATCTGACTACCTCAATTCTAGCTACCGGTGCAAAGGTTAAGGTTTCATTGTAATCAATTCCTTCTCTCTATGAATATCCCTTACACACTAATCTTGCTTTATTTCTAATTATCTTACCATCTTCATTAAGTTTATTTCTGAATACCCATTTAGTTCCAATTACATTTTTGTTTTTAGGTCGGGGAAGCAATGTCCATGTGTTATTCTTTTCAATTTGTTCCAATTCATCTTCCATAGCTTTAATCCAATGTTTGTCTTCACATGCCTCATTAACTGATGCTGGTTCAATTTGAGAAATTAAGCATACCTCTTCATTTACCATTCTTCCTCTAGTCATAAATCCTTGATACTTATTCCCAATTATTTGACTTTCAGAGTGATTCGATCTTACATACCTAGGTGTATTCACTTGTTGTTGTTCTTCAGTCATTGTGAAATTCTCTGATGATGCCGGTGTGACTGGATCAACATTTTGTACCGGTGCATTCTATATAGGTTCATTTGTGATTATCTCAACTGCTGATTCAGAGTCCATTGACCTTGAATCTCTTCTAAAGTGTTCATCAATCTTCACATTTGCACTCTCAATGATTTTCTGCAATCTTTAATTAAAACATCTATATGCTTTTCTCTTAGATGAATAACCAAGAAATATTCCTTCATCACTTCTAGGATCAAATTTACCAATTTACTCATCTCTCCTAATATAACATTTGCTTCCAAATATTGTGAAATATTTAAGAGTAGGAGTATTACCAAACCATAGTTCATGAGGTGTCTTACCGGTTTCACCTTTGATGTGAACTTTGTTGAAAGTGTAAACTGTTGTATTTACTGCTTCTCTCCAATACACATGAGGTAGGTTTTCTTTTGATATCATGCTTCTAGCTGCATCCAAAATAGTTTTATTTTTCCTTTCCACAACTCCATTCTGCTGGGGTGTCTGAGGTGCTAATAGTTGTCTTCTGATTCCATTCACTTCACAAAATGTATTAAATTCCTTGGATGTGAATTTACCTCCTTGATCTGATCTTAAACATTTGATTGTCTTACTGGTTTCATTCTCTACCATTGCCTTGAATAGTTTGAATTTCCCAAAAGCTTCTGATTTCTCCCTGAGAAAAGTAACCCAACACATTCTAGAATAGTCATCAATGATTAGCATAAAATATCTATCTCCTTGTAGACTTCTAGTTCTTGTCGGACCACATAAATCAGTATGAATTAAATCGAGAACATTATTGGATTTATCTGGAATACTCTTAAAATTTGTTCTAACTTGCTTTCCAAATTGACATTCCTTACATATCGGATTGTGAGGTTTTGCAATCTTAGGTAAATCCCTTAATGCCTTAGTTGTACTAATCTTCACAATGTAGTCAAAATTTACATGACAAAGTCTCTTATGCCATAACCAAATTTCATCTATATGTGCAATCAAGCATGTCTTCTCATTGTTATTCAATTGAAAGATATTACCTTTAGTCTGATTACCAGTTGCAATTTCCAAACTAGTTCTGTTCAAGATTTTGCATTTACCATTCTTGAATTGTAACTGAAATCCTTTTTCTACTAATTGACCAACACTCAAAATATTATGCTTCAAACCTTCAACATAATAAATATTCTAGTATTGTGCTTACCATCAAAAGATATAGTGCCTTTTCCTCTGATCAAACAAGCTTTATCATCCCCAAATCTTACTAGACCTCCATTGTATTCCTGAAAAGTTAAGAATTTACTTTTATCACCAATCATATGATGTGAACATTCAAAACCAATGATCCATTCATCCTTTTCTTCAATTTTAGCTACCAGGGCTTGCTCTACTGATTGTACAGTAGGTGTTGGTTGATCTTCTGTTATTGCAACAAAAGCCCATCCACTATCTCTCGGTTCTTCATTAGAATCATCAGTAACTCCATCATCATAGTAACATGATTTGTCTCTATTCTTCTTAAAATCTGTATCTCTGATAATCAGGGTTAGGATTATATGTCCTTTTAGCTTCTTATCTCAATCTTGCATGTCTATCAGGACACCTAGATGCCATATGACCAATTTTATTGTAGTTAAAACATTTAAATGGTGCTTTACCTTCATACTTACTTCCAACTGGACCTTTAGGCATTTTCCTTGCGAATAGTGCTTCAAGTTCTTCCAATTCTTCATTTTCCTTTTTGATGTCTTCAAGTTCTCTTGCATAAAGTGATTTCTAATCAGATTTCTCAAATGATGATGATGCTTTGAAAGCTAAATCTATCTTAATTGTAGCAACAGGACCAAATTTCTCAAGCTCAAAAGCTGAAAGTTTTCCAGCCAAAGTATCTCTAGATACTGATGTATTAGGCATTGTTCTTAATTCATTAATAGCAGTTACATTCATTTTGTATGTCGGTGTCAATGCTCTTAAAACTTTAGAAATAATCTCATCTTCACTTAAGGATCCTCCACAACATTGTATACCCAAAACAATTTCATTAACTCTTCCATAAAAGCATAAATTCTTTCATATTCTTCCATTTTTAGATTTTCATACCTGACTCGGAAGCATTCCAATTTTGCAATTTTGACAGTGGTATCACCTTCATTCAATGTCTCCAATTTGTCCCAAATAGCTTTAGCAGTAGATCAGTCTGATAATCCCATGATTTGCTGATCTGACAAGGCGCTCAAAAGTGCTTCTCTTGCTTTGCAATCATTCTCCTGATCTTTAGCCAAGTTTGGTGGATTAGGTTGACTTTGTGTAGGACCAACATAACCATTCTTTGTAACATCCCATATGTCTCTTCCAATGCAATTTAGATGTCTCCATTCTGATCTTCCATATATCATAGTTAGTTCCATCAAGTTTCAGACTGTCCTTTCTGAAATAGTTAGTTGCCATAGAATCTCCTCAAGCTGTTAAACTTTTGCAAAAAGAGGACTTGGCTTTGATACCAATTGTTAGGACCTGAAGGCAACTGAGAGGGGGAGGTGAATCAGTTGTCTATTAATTTCAACCCAAATATAACTTAATCAAACTTGATTCATAATACCAGTAAACCAAACTTAATGTCGGTTGATGGTTTAACAGTTAATAACAATACCGATGAAACTTAATGCATGAAACAGAAAGAGAAAAAACATCCACAACACATAACACAGATATTTGTACATGGAAACCCTGTAAGGGGAAAAAATATGGTGGGAAACCTTACCCACAATTAGATGATATTATTGTTGATAGTATGTGTGTACAAATGGGGTCTGCACATGGAGAAAGGCCAGCTGCCTAGAGCTCACTGCTCAATCACATAATGAGAGTCACAGTGACTACAATAGGATGGTTAAATCCTAGATAATGTACTGCTCAAAATAGCATCTTCGTATGCTAGATTCAGTATCAGTTAGGCTCAGATTATCTCCTTCGTACCTTCCTTGAATCTTCAAATGATGTATGTGTGAGTAGCTTTTCTTATATTCGCATATATATCACAACCTTATCTCATCTCCTATCCTATATCAATCTCACAATTGAGATCTTACATATATACCAAAACCTATGACCAAATGTGTAGGTCAGCTCACTAAGAATATTACAATTAAATCGATTACAGGTGAATAAATATGTGATGCATCATGTTGGCTCAATGCATTTACAATAATAACCAATCAATAAATCATCTCCATAACGTGTTGTGCTGATCTGGAATAGATAACGCATGTCGGTCCATAACCTAGACCAATTTGCCAGTAACAACAAGTACGCTAACTTGATTAGACCAATAACCAAATCACCAAAATAAATGTCCAAACCATGTCTTCGGCATAACCAAGTAATCTCTAGATGATAACAAGTCATCCTCTGTGTCGGTGAACAATATAACCTATTGGTGAACCAGATATCGGTGACTGTGCATAAGTTACTGAACATGCCAGTGAACATAACCAAAGATCTCCAAAAAGATAAGCACTGATAAGTGTTGACAAGTGTTGACATCAATGACAAAACCAATGCAACACATCCATAATACCAACACTTTCAAGCAAATAATATGTAGTCATAAAAGTAATTTTACCAGCCACACTAAATATACCTTTCCATCCATATGGCTCATTATTCATTTGTGAATTGGAATAATCATTCTCTTGGAAAATATCTTTCATGTTATTGTGACTTGGTTGCTCACAATTTGAATGAGTAATAAGAAACATCCACCATATAGTCATTTCTTCCACTCATATTGTATCATTCTAGACATAATTGCGGCCACTCTCTCAACTGTTGGACCCTTTGCAGCGATGCACACTTTGACCATTAGAACTAAAAATGATGAAACATAACACATTAAGTTGGACACACCATAATGAATGATATCATAGCCATCCTGGATTGCCCACCAAGACCTCTGAAACCTCTTTTAAAATACAGCTCATTGAAAACATTTTGAACTAGGTTTTGATTTTCAGAATGGTGCTAACATTTTGTTGCCCCACAATGACTCCTGATGCTATTTAAAACCAATTATTATGGAGAAGAAATGACATAATGCATGCTAAATACATTATTCACTTCTATTTTGGCATCATTGTTTGTTACATTTAAAGCACCACTTCATAATGATTAGCAGATGAATATATGTGCAGAAATTATTCTTCACATCTGCCACATTCTGTGAATTATGAACCGAGCAATTTTGAAATGCCCAGAATATAATTACCAGTATTTACATTGCAATCATGCATTGAAGTTGCCACAACCAAGAAGGACACCATCAACACTTCAATCATTTGGAATTATGGTTGTTACTATTTTGAGAAAGAGTGAATTGTTGGAAGGGAAGAACGTAAGATCCATTGGATGATGCCAAAAACCCTAAAATTTTCCCTATTTGCAAGGTGAAGAGAGATCCTTCCGGTGCCCCCATAGCATTTTTTGTTTTCCCTAATTTCCTTTGTGGGGATGTGGGCATTCCCGCACTCCCACACACATTTTGTGTTTTGAGTGCATTTATTCATGGGGTTGTGGGAATATATAAAGTTTAACTTTATAAAACTTTAATAAATTTGGTTCACTTTCATTGGCTCTAAAATATGATTTAAAACATTTTTTTAAAATGCTTTAAAAGCTGCTTAAAAATTAATGAATTTTAAATTTTTTTGTGACCAATTTGGGGGAATTTCATTATGGGCTAACTGGGCATGCTAGAGAAGCAAATCCTTTCAAGAGGCTATGATAATTAAAATAGAACATGGGTGTTTGTCGTATTTTGAGAAGCTTGCAAATTTGAGGTACTTCCTTTATAAATTGACCTATGGCGGCAAACAATGACAAAATGTAAACTTTAAAATAATACATCAAACGACCTTAGGATTTGATGAAATCGAAACTGGGGACTTCTAAGACCATACCAAGACTCGTGACATTCTCCAATTTTTTAATTTTGCAACTTTTTGGGTATGCTAAATTTAGCTCAGAGCCTCTGTAAACTGTCCTTAAAATTTGATTAAATGACCCCATGAGGCCATGACAACTAAAGAGCACATAGACTGATATATTTGGAATCATGTTGCAAAATGGATTCTCATGAAATTTCCTTGAGTGGAAGATTCTAAACTTCAAAGTTGACTACTTAGTTGTTTTTGCACTAGAGCCTGTCAAAACCCTCTTCAAACCTCGTTTCAAATCGAATTTGAAAAAATAGCAAACAACATCATAAGGACCTAAGAGCTTGCAGAGGAGATCATTGGGTTACATGGAATGCAATGAACCACTTGGTTTAGTGTGTAGGTCATTGAGCTGAGAGATAAAAGTTAGAATGCAGGTCAACTTTAATTAGTTTAACACTAATTTTGCCAATAAAACTGAATAATCTGCATTTTATTTTGACCTAGGAAAGATATCAAATAAAATCTGGGGGCCTCATCGACTGGCACATAAGCTCATCTAGATATATGAAATCACAGATAAAATATGGGCCAGATGAAACAATCATTTGGGTACAAGATATGAATGCTCAAAGTGAGCTTTGTTGAAACACTTTTTACTGAGCAATCTGCAAAATGTGACAAATTGCAAATGGTTCGGGTTTGGCAAACATGTCAAACAAGGTCTTGGGAATCTGAAAATGGACAGAGGGGTACAAAAAAATGTGGGGAACATAGGGGAACAATCAGTTCGTCATGAAAATAAACTGAGTGCAAAACACAAGCCTATAAAGTAGGCTACTCAAACTTTTCCGAAAATAGGCACACAATGAACCTTTGTTGACCCTTTAAATCAAGTGCTTCAAAAATGCATCCAATATGATTAAAGGAAGTTGTAACTTGATTAATGTGCTTACTAATAAGTGAAGAACATAATCCCAGAGGCATTTTGCATGATATTCACTAGGCTCCAACTTGTAGCTCTCCAAAATGAGCTACTCATACAAGTTTTTACAAGTGCATTTCTGAGTGCTACAAATGATTTCCATTCATAAGCACTTCAAATTTGAAAGAAATTTGAAGGTGCCAACAGTGGCTCTTTCTGGGGATGCATGCCCCCTACAGGCATGGCAAGAATTCAGATCTCTCAGGGAAGCAAACCAAGTGCATACTCCATTGGGCCTCTTAATCACTACATGCTTTATTCTGAAAATCAGACTTCAAACTTCATGTGGGGGCCCTGGGTCACCAAACACATACAACCAGTACTTACCTCTATCAAAAATATTATTTTCATTACATAAGAGTATGACCAATCTGAAAGTATCATTTACCAACATCTTCTTATACACATTACTGTAGCATCTTAAAATTGCACCCTTGGCAATTTTGGCGGCATTTTGGGACCTAACCTTATCGACCTCATCCCCATGCTTGATCAAGACCTATTTATGCCTCTTCTATGAAACCAAACCTCATATTTGCATCTTGCAACCTGAATAGCCCTTTGATCCTAGCCCAAACTGGGGTAGGACCAAGGTGCCATACCCTGGTCCTCCCTAATATGGACATATCTTGGCCCCTAGGATCTATCTCAATTTTGAGAAGGAAATGAATCCCCTATGTCGGCCTTTGTCAGAAAATTAAATATTTGACAATAGGAAAGTATATAACGAGGTCTTCCCTTCTCATTTGGATATACATTCATGAAGGCGATTTTGGATCTCAAGTGTTCAAGTGTTCAAACGTTCAAGCATCCATCATCAATCATTCTTCAAGGTTGCAGACTCTTCATTCATTTGCAAGTATGTGTGTGTTAGGGTTTTTTCATGCTCATGCCATTTCATACAACATATGTGATTACATTTCAGAAGCAAAGCATCATCATCATCATCTATTGCAAATCTGAAGGTATACCTTTCCATAATTTATTTCAAGCATTTGCAATATTTCTTTCAAGGTTGATTTCAAACTAGAGTTTGACTTAGGCAAACCCCTATTCCCAACCCCTTTCTTCTTTTTTATGTGTGCAAGAAGCAAGTGCACAACTATACTTCTGGGACTAAGCTTTATTTGCAAAGACAGAAAAAGCCTTTTTGGTACGTGAAAAGATTAGAGGACCAAGTTGGGGGTGACCTGGTCCAAACCACAGTCCTTGGAACTTTTGCTTGATTTCATAGAGCAACTATGAATCATCTCAAACTTCTCAGATCTAGGTGCACGACTGAATCCCGAATATGTAGCTGACTGTTTCTGCCTATTTTGTCTTCAATTCCAGCACTTTACCTATTCAACTTACAAAAGGGGGTCAAACACATTTCAAACTCAATCAATCTACTTAGTATTCAGTCCTTGTATCATCAAGAGGATTGGATCTAGTGGATTCGTCCCCTCTTTTGAATGTAAATTCCTCCAAGTGAAAATCGACTTAGTGATTTCCCCCTTTCATGTGGTGAATTTTCTAAGTCCCGAATTTTCCACTTTACATTTTGGTGAATCCGATTCCTTACACCATTAATTCTGATTTTTGTTTTTAGATCTGAGTGTGCGCAATTTAAAATTTAAATTTTCATTTACAAGTTTGATTTCCTTGCAAATTTTTAAAATTTAGAGGTTAATGTCATTAAAACCTAATTTGTAATTTCAAAATTGAGCTTATGATTTGTATAATTTAGATTAATTGTTTCAGATCCGAGTAATCATTCAATTTGCAAATTCATATTTTCATCTACAAGTCAAATTTCACAATTAATTTTTAAATTAAGTGGTTAATTTCAAAAACCTTAATTTTCAAATTTTTTAATTAAGTGGTTAATTTCAAAAACCTTAATTTTTAATTTTTAAAACCTTAATTTTCAAATGTTTAAATTTTGAATTTCCCTCTTCAAATTTGGTTGTTAATTTAAAATTCAAATTCAAAATTGCAAACTTGGATCAAATTTCAATTTCACATTTAAATTTTAAAATTAAGTGGAACAAACCCTAATTTCTAAATTTAAATTAATTTTGTGCATTTTCTAATTTTTCAAATTTCAAATTCCAATCTTAGATCTATTTTCAAATTTAAATTATCAATTAAGTGGTTCTTTCTACAAGACCCTGATTTTAAATCTCTTTTGGACAATTTCAAATTTAAATTTTAAAATTTAAGAGGTTATTTTCAAGGCCCTAGTTATAAATTTAAATTTCCAAGGAGGTTCCATAATTTTAAAAAATTGAATAATCATTTTTCTAAAAAAAATTGAATTATTCAAATTCCAATTTCCAAATCTCCACATTCAAATTCTCATTTCACATTTTTTAAATTGAAAAAAAAATCAAATTTGAATCTCATCAATTTACATAAATTAAGAGATTTCATTTATAAAATCCTAATTTATTCTAAATAATTGTCTTGGACTTAAATTTTAATATTCATCATGGATTTGATCTATTTGCTATTTCATATATGATTACATTGCTTGTTACAAACATTTATTATAATCATGTGTTAGATAATGGCTTCTTTCACTTCATGTTACTTCTTTTCATTCATAGCACTTGGACATATTGCATTTTTCGGATTTCCAAGTTGATTTCTTCTCATAGATTAGATCTCAAAGCTTTCATTTTTCATATATGTTGTGTTATGATGATGTTTTTGAGAAAATGCATTTCATACATAGATCACCTAAATTTTTTTGTAGATCCTAATCCTAGAGATGACAATGAGAAACCTAATACTTGTACCTCTCATAAAGTGAATGAAGAAAGAGCTAATACTCCTATAAATTATCTCTCTAATGGAGAGCAAGTATTGAAGAGAAACATGGCCTCATCTTCTTCTCATACACATACCCTTGCGCAAGGGGGGAAAAATCAAAATATTGGTGTTTATATCTCTCTAGATCCTCCTTATTCTCCTCGAGCCTATCATAAACATCAAAAAATTTGTAGAGAAGATGATGTCATGCATTTTATTCATGATCTCTCTCCCCATATAACATTAAGCAAATATGAGGCCTTAGATGATAAGGATCTTCCTTCCTCATCTACCAAAGAGGATATGCATGATGACAGAAAGGAAAACCCTCCTCCACAAGATATTCCTTATTCATCTACTAATCCTTTCATCCCTTCTAAACATCCTTACACTACAAATTTCAAAGAAATTTATTAAAATGTTCCCCCACCTTCTGAATTAAAAGATTCTTATAGGAGTGGCTTTAACATAATATCAAAACAAGGTTTTAAAGGACAAGGACTTGGAAAATTTGAACAAGTAATTCGAGTTCCTATAAACCCTCCTACACAAATAACCACAGAAGGCCTAGGAAATGATAATAAATCTCCTATGGATGAACTCCTTAGGATTTCAAGACTTCAAAAATCATCTTTCAAGACAACAAGCCATTAATGCTCGCAAAAGAGCTTCTTCTTCAAAAACTCCTTTTTGTTCATTTCATCAAACCTATGATCACCATGCCGATGATTGTCCTGTAATACCCTAAAAATGGTCACCTAATCCATGGGCTCCTAATCTCGACAACATCACCAAGGTCCTAACCAAAGGCAATTAAATCAATCTTGAGCACCTAATCAATTAATTCTTCAATCATTAATGGCACATGGCGAGTTAATCACTCTATATTAATTAAATATTTATTTAATTAATTAAATCATTACAAGTAAATCAATTATCCTATTTATTTAATTAAATATCCTAGCATATTTAATTAATTAATACTTTGCCATTTAATTACAAAAAAAAGGAATTGATTTACAAAGAGAGATTTAGCACAAAAAGAGTTAAATTTAAAATAAAAGGAAAGAATTAAATTGAGAAAAGAAATCAAACTTAAGATATTTATTTTTCTAAAATTGAGATAACTTGGGAAAATCAAAAAAGCAATTAAATTGAATTAATCATTTTCTCTAAAATTAAAACTCAAAGCTTTTGAGAAAATAAGTTCAGTTGCATTGAAAAGGCTTTTTTTCTTGAATAAATTAAAGAAAAGTCCATGGAATCGCCTATTTTTATCTCAAGTGCATGGAATCAACTAAATTTTATCTCCAATGCAAACTCGAACTTATAATTTGAATGCATTTCAATCAAGCTATAATAGGAATCTATCTCAAGGTTAACTGAATCTGATCTCTCAATTATTTTAATTATCCTGAAATGTGTTTTTTTTGAATAATATCAACCGCTCATTGCTAATCGATCTTGACCGTTGGTTTCTCTTTTGAGTTTCTATAAATTAAGCCTTCATCTCTCATTCAAAACACCTTGCAGATTTATTGTTATTATGCATTTTTTCTCTGGAGTCATTGAAGATATTGTGTTTTGAGATTATTGCATCTTAGTTTATATTTTTTCATCTTTATTTCAATTATGATTGCTTGAGTTAATCTAGCATAATCTTGCATCCATTTTTGCATCCATTTAGCTTATTCTTATGCTCATATAGATTAAATCCTTCATCTTGGTGTAGTCTAGTCACTGGTGTTGCTTATACAAATTTGAGAGCAAGTCTATACTCGCATCTTTTAGAAGGCAATAGGTCGATTTGTTATGGTTTTTATATTCATGATTATATCTGTCTAACCATACATGCAATGACTTAATTGAAGTGTTGTGTCTTACAGCTTATAGACTTTATCCACTTTTCACACACACAGATTGTCATTTTGGATGTGTCCTACCTTAAAGAAATTGCTCCTAATGAGGCATATATAATCGCTTTAACATGGGGGCATACACTCCACTGAATGATACTCTCTTGCGTATCTTGATACTTAAGTTACTTAGCCTTTTGCTTTGTAATTTTGGTATTTTCTTTTCATGACTCATAGTAAGAGGACCTTACTAGTTTTTAGTCATGTTTCACTCTTTCTTTTTCTCTCACGATGTCCCTTTTATATTGTTATGAAAGTTATGAGATCCTAAAGTCCATCAGGAGCTTGGTGTATTTTTCCTCCTTGGTGATTATATATGTCTAACCATGCATGCAATGACTTAATTGAAGTGTTGTGTCTTACAGCTTGCAGATACTTATTCCACTTTTCACACACACATGTCCTGATTTTCAAAATTTAATAAAAGAACTTATTGATGGTGCTAAAGTTAAAATTTTGGATGACAATCCTTCTTCTTCTAATAAAAACTCTTATCCTCAATCTCAAAAGAGTAAACCTAAATCTATTAATGATCAAGAAAGATTAGCAACTAGAATCTTTTGGAGATTGAAGTATGATAAGAATATTGACTGCCCTTCCTAATGGTTCAACAATTAGACCTTGAAATCATACCTCAGGGATTAGACATGTAACTAAGTAATTATATTTCATCATGAAGGTGCATTTAGTTGTCAACCAAGGGTGTATACTTGAAATGGGTCTGCAAAGTATATGCACTAGAAAGAACGAAACAACCACCTTTCCTATTGCTAGAAATGAAATGTTGCTTAAGAAAATGTTGAAAACAAGTAACTAAATTCTTGTTAGGAAAACTAACTACTAAGAAACAACTAAGAAACACATGACTTATCCATGATCAACAAACAATATTCTACTCAGTTTACAGTGGCTACAGGAACAGTCACAGGAAGTATTCCAGTGACTACAAGAATAGTCTGTGATCAAGATAATGCTAAATATAGAATGAGAAATAACTGATAAAAGAATCAAAGGAGTAATCACTAAGTGGACCCCTTTAGTAAGCATCCAAACAACTGAATCAAATGCCTGGAACTTAAACTGTCATCTTTATTGATTCAAAAGTACTTGACAACATAACAATAGATTGCTTGAAGTCTACTTCTTCAACTTAAAACTGTATTACAACTATTGGAACTATCTTATTCTCAACCACCATACAAGAGAAGGTGGGAGATTATTTAAAGAATGAAATTCCTAACTAACTAGCATACCACTCCCCAAATTTCAAGGAGGATGCTTTTATTGAACAAGGAGAAAAAAAAGGTGAAGTTAGAAATGTTGAGAATCAGTCAAAATCTGTTTGAACGGCAGAGAGAATATAGCGTAACTTCAGTCCTAAATCTACTTCTTCAGCAAACGAAATCATTTAAGTCTTTGGGTAAGTAATAATGAACCACTTTCAACCCCCAGCCGACTCTTTCAATGGCAATCCTTGTTGTCTCTTTTACTGGCCATCAACTCCATAATTTTTATTGTTGAGCATCTTGGACCAGTTCAACATTCTTCTTTAACCCTGCATGAAATTGTTAATGTGCACAAATATAGGCCTACTTATCCCTACTAGAGTAACATTCAAAATCTACATGCAACATTACCATGGATATTTCTCATAGCATTATTACCTATTATATTGCATAAAAAAGGAACATATATCAAAAGAGTTCATGTCACATGACCATACCATACAAAATTTTATCACTTAGCAAAGTGTCTGAACTCAAAAGACATATCTAGACTCCTAATGTCCCAATAATGACACATAAACATAGATAAAATAGAGCCATTCTTTTGGCTCATCAAATATTTCTTTTCCTTTCATTAGACCTACTTACAATTATAAGCATAAGAAAGGTGATTTGCATTGTCTTTTTCATAATTGTTATTCTCATTCTCTTGGAAAGTGTAAAACATTTAAGGAATTTGTTCAAGAACAATACAATCATGCTCATATATGTCTTTCAACAAATCTTTCTCTATTTCTAGGTGAAAAGGTAGTTCCTTAGCACTCCTTTCACCCTCATGTTACTCCTCACACTATGACATAATATGTTAAATTAATTGGGGGCTCTTGGTTATTAGAGGTGGTGTTTCTTCAATTTCAAATATATTGGGGTAGCAACATAATTTCTCCTCTTTCTCTCCTCTTTCTAAGGTTTCACTATTTTCTTTGTGATTTCATTATTCATAATTTGATGTCCTTTATTTCATGGAATTATCCTTCATGCGAGCACATGTTTGTTCCTTGGATGGCACCTATTTCTTGTTTGAAACGGTGTATCTATTATGAATAATCTCCTCTTGGAGAACTCTTTTGAACCTTATTTTTTTCTCTTTCTTTCTCTTTTAAAATTACCTCTTCTTTTATGTTGTGTTATTCATAAAGTGATGTCCTTCCTTTCATAGAGTATTCCTTCATGCGAGCACATGTTTGTTCCTTGGTTAGGGCCTATTATTTATTTGAAAAAGACTGTCTCTTATGAATAACCTCTCTTGAGAAGATGTGTCATTTTCCTCTTTGTCCTCTTGCTTGGGGGGCAAGGATGGCTTTTTCTACCTCCCTCTTTTATCTAATCTATCACAATTCCCTTTAGGGGTTGTATTTTTCATGTGTTGATATTCTTTCTTTCAATGGAATGTCTCTTATGAACAATCCCTCCTTAGGGGAATATGTTATCTCTCTCTCTCTCTCTCTCTCTCTCTCTCTCTCTCTCTCTCTCTCTCTCTCTCTCTCTCTCTCTCTTTGAAGATTACCACTTCTTTTGAGATGCATTTTACATAAACTAATGTCTTTTCTTGCATTGGATATTCATTCATGTGAGTATATTGTGTATGTCCTTATGCCTAATCTATCCTTAGAAGATTGTGTAATTATTCTCATTGTCCTTACACCTGGGGGGAAATGATTGATTTCTCCTTCTCTCTCTCCTCTCTAAGGATCTAATTTTCCTTTATGGAGTGGTGTTTGTTCACGACTGGGTGTCATTCCTTGTGTAAAGTTATTGTTTCCTCAAGGATTTTCTCTTCTATAAGAGGTGTAAGCCCTTGACTATAGCCTCTTCTCCACTTGGCATTGTATATCTATCATAGACTTACCCCTCACATTGGGTCAAAAGTGTGTCATCCTTCATCAATAATCCCTTTAACCTAGTAATTGGAGGAAGGTATGATTTCTTGTTCTCCTTCCTTTCTTTTGGTTGAAGATGTTATGTTTGTTCAAGATAGCTCCTGTTGAAGGTAGATGTCTTTTGAACAAATATCTCTTCTCCTCCAAGGATCCCCTTTACACTTGTTGCAAGATCTCTTTTTCAACTATCTTATCCTTTCTTGAAGAGTATTCCCTCTCTAGCTTGGATTTATGACATTGTTGCCTAAATGATATCTCCTTGGTGTTGAACGTAAGGTTTTCTTGTTTCTTGCTTTCTTAAGAAATCAACATAGAACTATGTTGATATCTTAAGGGGGGCACCCAAATTGCTCCCCTTGTAACATATTGTATTATGCTCTTGCATATCTTTTTGCATGTCTTAAATGGGGTGTTCATTCTCAGAACCAGAGTAAAAAACTCTTAGAGAAAGATGCTTCACACTCGAAACCAAACACAACATTTTATATATGTCTTAGATGGGGTTACACATCACCGAAAACAACAGTCTTAAATGGGATGGCCTCGAAACCAGGCATGTGTCTTCGCCACTTGGCATTTACACATTTTCACACACGCAATCGCCCCTTGGAATTTACATTTACATTACATGTCTTAAACAAGTTGAAGCACACTCAAAAATAGAGCAAAGACTCTTACACGGGGTGCTATACACTTGAAACCAGACATCACTTGCACACAAGCATGAGGATGGGTGGAACTAGCTAAAAACAACTGGACTATTCTTACTCTCCTCCCCACATGGATCACCTATATAAAGACACCTAGGGGCGAGTTGTCCATATCCTTTCCCACCATGTATCACCTATATAAAAACATTTAGGGGAGAGTAGTCCATGCCCTCTCTCATCATTCTTCTCATGGAACACTTGGTTAAACACATCTAGCATGTATTCATGCTCTCTCTTCTTCCTCTCATGAACTTATATTTTTTCTATTGATAGTTCATGGATGATGCTTTCTTTTCTCTTTTATGTGATCATTTGTGTTCGTGAGATGGTGTTTTCAAGAATGATATTAGTTGTTGAGACATTTTTATATCGAGGTCTCTTTGGCTAGTTGACTTGAGGTCTTGTTTTTGGTCTTTAACTTTTGGGCCTTGTGTTCCTTTGTGTCTTTGTATTTGTTTGTCTTTTTGTCTTTATTTGTCTTTTTGTTTTTTGTCTTGTTTTATGTGCCCTTGCATATGTTTAGGTGAGTTAAGATCCTAAGATTGGGGGCTTATTTCCTTGAAATTAGTGGTATCTTATACTCCTTGTGATTTTTCTCCACATTCCTCATCTTCCTCATCTTCTTCTACTTTACCGTGAGTATTTGCATAAGCTCATACTCCTACTAAAGTGGGGGCTAAATGTAGCATCCTAAAATTTCACCCCTGGCAATTTTGATCGCATTTTGGGCCCTCGCCTTATTGGTCTCATCCTCATGCTTGATCAGGACAT
The DNA here is from genome assembly GCF_030272615.1 of Cryptomeria japonica. NCBI lineage: Eukaryota > Viridiplantae > Streptophyta > Pinopsida > Cupressales > Cupressaceae > Cryptomeria > Cryptomeria japonica. The sequence goes on along the minus strand of NC_081405.1, from coordinate 486,931,050 downwards.
GTTTATGCCTCTTCTATGAAACCAAACCTCATATTTGCATCTTGCAACCTGCATAGCCCTTTGATCCTAGCCCAAAATAGGGTAGGACTAGGGCTCCACTCCATGGTCCTCCCTCATTGGGACCTATCTTGGCCCATAGGCCCTATCTCAATTTTGAGTAAGAAATGAATCCCTATGTCGGCCTCTATCGAAAAATTAATTATTTGACAATAGGAAAGTATATAAGGAGGTCTTTCCTTCTCATTTGGATATACATTCATGAATGCGGAATTAGATCTCAAGCGTTCAAGCATTCATCATCAAGCATTCTTCAAGACTGCATACTCTTCATTCATCCATTGGAGCATCATTGCATCATTTATTTGCAAGCATGTGTGTGTGTTAGGATTTTGTCATGTTCATGTCATTTCATACAACATATGTGATTACATCTAAGAAGCAAAGCATCATCATCATCTATTGTAGATCTAAAGGTATACATTTCCATCATTTATTTCAAGCATTTGTAGTATTTCTTTAAAGGTTGATTCCAAACTGGGATTTGACTTAGGCAAACCCCTATTTCCAACCCCTTTCTTCTTTTTTCTATGTGCAGGAAGCAGGTGCACAACTATACTTCTAGGAATAAGCTTTATTTGTAGAGACAAATAAACCCTTTTCAACGCGCGGAAAGTTCAGAGGACCAAGTTGGGGATGGCTTGGTCCAGAAACACGATCCTTGCAACTTTTGCTTGATTTTGCAGAGAAGCTCCGAATCATCTCAAAATTCTCAAATCCAGGTGCACAACTAAATCCTGAATCTGCAGCTCACTGTTTTTGCCTATTTTATCTTCAATTCCAACAGTTTACCTATTCAACTTACAAAAGAGGATCAAACACATTTCAAACTCAATCAATCTACTTAGTATTCAGTCCTTGTATTATTGAGGATTGTATCTAATGGATTCATCCCCTCTTTTTAATGTAAGGTCCTCCAAGTGAAAATTGACTTAGTGAATTCTCCTTTCCAATTGGTGAATTTACTAAGCCTGCAATTTTCCACTTTACAATTACAAATGACACCACTCATCTACCTACCATATTTATCTTTGTTAGCACATTTGGCACCCACTTGTATTAAGATTGCATGCATAGAATGAAAGTAATCACATTCTGAAAAATATTTTTCATACCCGCCATACAGTAATGTTCGCCCACAATGTGATATCTCTCATTTCCAACACCATTTCCATGCTTTACAAAAGACTCATCCAACTGATCTAAAAACTGAAAACATTCACGTTCCACCACATAAATAGGACCATTAGACTTTACCTCATCATGAAGTTGATCATTATTGTTACAAGCCTCACAATCACCTTCAATCTCTATCATGTTGTCCTGAAGATCAAAACTATCACTAACCACTATATTTTCAGATTTTTCATAGTAACCACCATGAGTTTCAAGTGACCTCACCTCATTGAATTCATCCTTACACCCTTCCACTTCATGAGCATACTCATGTTCTCTATCTTCTTTGCACAAACCATTTTGAGCAAGGGTGAATATATTTATTGATCAGTGTCAAGATTCATTTCATCATTGTGAAAAATCCATTCAAGCTTATATGCATCATGTTAATCACCCCTAGGCCATTGACAACATGCCTATCCACCCAAGGAGTAGATTTTGATACATACCACCTTGTGATATTAGTGATATTGTCAACTATCCCTTCACAATGTGTGTAGCACCTAACATTGATCAACTTCATGTTATAGGAGACCATTTGCTAATTCTCGCACTATAATAGTCAACTCCAATTTTTATTACCTACATAGGAGTGGTAGCAACTAGCTTAACTACTCTAGTATCACATGCATAGATATGGCAACCCTTGGAAGTATTTTACCTTCATGATATATGTGAATATTGGTTAGTCCCTTAGGTACTAGTAGCCCCAAGTATATATTATTGGCACAATCTAGTGACTTCCTATCATTGCTATACTTTATTGGAGTTTCACTTAGGTCATATATAGCCTAATAATTTATGGATTTCTACTCATAATGGACTCAATATGGTAGGCATTCTTAAGTGAATGATGACTAATCAATGAAAATTAGAGATGATAGTTTAATGAGAAATAGATTTGTCTAATGAGGATTATGAAATAGCCCCTCATTATAGTTTCAAGGCAATGAGTTTGGTTCAATTCTTGGACATTCCTTAGTTATATATCTTATAATTTTGTAAGTAGAGACATCTTAATAGAGAGTGGGGTAGGTATACACTCTTTTTCAAGTAGAAGGTTTGAGAGAGTAAAGAATTATAATATCTACCAAGTAAGGTTCTCAATTTATCACAAATCCTTTGTATCATGTAGCTTGTTATGACAACAATTTAATTCACATTTTGGATTTTCCCTAATGCTTTAAATACATTCTTAAATATTGATGTTTAAAACACATTTCATTAAATCTAGAATAGGATTATTTAGAGAACTACTAGTTTATCCATTTAGTTGGCATACTACATTAATTTTCTCCAATACATAATTTCTCTAATAGTTACATGTGTGTTTGAGATTTGTGAATCATGGATACTAAATCTTAAATATGCATGTAATTGTTAAAGAATTTGTAGGTTGGAAAAAATAATATATTATTATTTATTTATTTATAATATATTCATGATAGGATAGGACTAATTTTTGGCCTTCATATATTTTTTGTTATTAGAATCCTCTTTTGACACTTCATATAGGTGAGTGAGTAATTATGTGCACTATATCTAAGACTGAAATGTGTGTGTGTTATTGTGCATGAGATATGTACATTAGACATAAAGTTAGTTGTTGTTACACTTTTATATAATTGTACAAACTATGGATATATTGTAATAATGTATTTCTCCATGAAATGAAAGTAACATTGGTATGAATAATATAACCGCAACTTACTAGTTAGGGAAATAAATTGCTAATAAGGATTTCATACCCACTAGTTTCTTTTAGAGTGGAAATATCCTTAGCATTTGGAAAGATAGTAATCTTCTTATTTTTTAGGATGTCCTTTTATGTCCATTTCTCTTTATACACAAATCTATGATTTTCTCCAATGCCCTTATACAGAACTAGGTGCAAGATAACAAAGTTGCATTAGAGATGGACCATCCACAAGAGTATTTAGGTCACTTAGGAAACAATCCCTACATTATTAATAGAGGCTTATCTTATTCCCCTTATCCTTCCTAAGGATGAGAGTGAGGTTACAACTATATTTCCAAAAGAGATTGTGGTTCCCAGTCTCATGGCTCTCAATCATTGGGAAATAGAGATAATGATACATATAAATGGCCCCAAGACTCATGAGCTCCTTGTATCTCTTCTCACAAACATGGTGCTCCTAGTTAGCCAAATTTTGGTAAGGTTCCTAAGCTAGAGTTGGATATTTCTCTAATTTATGTTCAACAACCTTTGGATGTTAATCCTAAGAATGCACTCATTGGTTGGGAATTGGTTGATAATAATCATATCCCAAGTGATGTTTGGAGTAATCTTGATAATAAAGACTCACCTCCTAAATCGTATTAGCTACATATTGTTTTTACTATAATTTTTAGACTTGACCCTTCAAATTATTTTATTTCATACAAACTTAGTCTCATTTAGATTTTATAATGTATCTTTCTACCATTCAATTCTTTTTTAATATTATACTACTAGAGATTTTAATTTATTTAAAAATCAAAAGATCATGTAATCCAATTTTGAAATTCCTAATGCCTTAAGGAGGAACTCATTACCAAATTAACTCCACTACTCTAATGCATTTTCAATCCAAGGACAAACTTTGTGATTCCTTCTATTCATTAATATCTCTTGCCTATAGAAAATTTAAGTTTTTATGTTTTAAATATTTCCCACCATCAGAAATTCAATATGTTTCACTTCAAAAGAAATTTATATCATCATATTAAATGCACTCATGTTATGATTTGGTATTTTATAAGCAATAACATAATTTTTTTATTTGATTTTAAACTTAAGGCAAACACATTATGTAGAAAATTGGTCATTTGGTCAATTTTAGATTGTACACCATCTCCGTGCACATACCCCATATGTTGATTGATATGCACACATGTACAATGATGATGCCTATCAATGATAGATTGCATGAGATCTATATTGGCGATGTCAATTGACATAGGAATAAAATTCTTGAATGTTATGAGACATAGAGATTTTGTTGACACATCCAAACAAGTGTGCTATAGTTATATGATACAAATTCCTTACAATACAATTTTTTTAATTAATTTTTTCAAACCCTTCAAAATAGACAAAAAGTTTTTGACTCTAAAATATAGAGTGTATTATATGAAAATTTTGGGTTTTGGGTCTACTAGATTCAATGGTGAGGTTCATTTTTCTCAATAATACCCTCAATAAAATCTCTTACCTAAATAGTTCCTAGATTTGACAAGGTGCCTGCAAATATGAATCTTTAATACCAGGTGAGCATAACATAATAGAATCAAGCTCCTTGGATCACTTGCAAAACCAAAAGTAATCTCCCATAAAAAAGAAGAAATGATACAATGATACCATAGGGTGTAATGAGACATAAAGTACAAAAAAGGCCTTGATCTTATAGGCAAGGTGAAGGATAAGACATAAGTATGTGTCACATTCATATGGCACGAGACATAAAATGTAAATGAACTAAAAGTGCCCTATGTAAATATAACTAACCAAGTTTGAATAGGACCCCAATTAGATGCTATATGCCTTGCACACCAACAATGAGAATATCATCAAGCACAACATTTTTAGTAGATTTATCCATGCCATTATTCAAGAGTGCATCCTTTGAAAGGGAGTGTGAGATGAATGATATTTTGGCATATAAGTAGCTCACAAAATCCAATAAGATAGAATGATATGAGAATGGCCCAAAGGACTAGTATAATTTTTTTAATTAGGTCATTAATTATATCTAGAATTTAATTATGGATCTCAACCTAAAGGTTAAAATAAGGATGATTATTAAATTAGGTAATTGTAAGAAAAAACTTAAAGGAAGTATCTAATAATAAATAATCACACAAGATGACAATCATACCCTAGTTAATTTTGATGCAAAATAAAACAATAAAAAAATTAGATTCGAAAGTCTAATAAAGGAGGATGGGCCCTAAGAGGAAACCTTAGGTCAAGTAGGAATATTGACTTCACTAATAATGTAGAGGAATAAGTCACATTGCATAAATAACCTAGGAAAATTATACAAATGTAACCAATTAAGCATGAATTTACTTAGATAATATAATGTTGAAGCCTTTGAAAAAGCATATATAGTAATGTAAGGACATAAGCTGATGAGAAGAAGATGACAATATTGGAGAGTGTTGCAAAGGATGTCACCCTTCTGAAGGTTGATTATGAAGGTAGTATTGAGGTGCTTGAAGCAAAAATGAAAAGAGTAGATGATAACCTCACCAACCTTGTCAATATGAGCTACAAATTGATTCACAACAACATTGAAAACATCAAGATGTTGGTGGATAAATGGTAGAAATCTCAAGTTGCTAAGTATTCTAACAAGACTTCCATTGAAATAGATAATGCAAAGAAGGGTAAAAAGGTGTTAGATGAGAAGGGTCCTTGTGCTTGGACTAGAGGGAATCTCAAGAAATCTACTAAGTAGGCAAAAATTGATTTGTAGGATATGCATAATCTATCTCAAAATTTGGATCAGCTTGAAGCTGAATCTATCAAGGCTCTAAAACATCTTGGTTAGAGTTGTGTTTGCTCTTTTTTGTCTAGTTGGATTTGATCTGGTTTAGGTCTCTATTTTGAGTTTTTGTTGACAGTTGGTTGTCGATTGGCTTAGTTTATCTTTATGACAATGTTTTGTATATAGGGTTTCAAGGCCCATTGAAAACCCAATTTCCCTTAATCAAGAACTTAGATAATATAATTGAGATTTAAAGTATGAAAACTCAATACAAGGTTCAGTGGTACTTGTCTTTAAAACCAATGAAGGAGTACTTGTCTTTAAAACCAATGATGCTAATGGTGCACACTAAACTCTTTAGCCACTTCTTGAAATTTAATCACTCAAGTGTAAGGACTATTTTAAAATCTAAATTGGCATGCAAAACTTGCAAAATAATCTCAAACAATACACGTTGGATCCCACCCATTGCAATCCTTAATCTAATATAAAAAATTGATCTATGTCGTGTATTAATGTGATCACAAAATGTGCACTTGAATAATTGCACATCATTGCATTCTTAGTATTTGCATCTATAAAAGTTGTGCCGAGAGACACCATTTAGGAGTTTTCAATTTGATAGGTGAACTAATTCTCTTAGGTCAAACCCCTTGGTAAGTTAGATTAACAATGATGAATGAAATGAAAAACAACATGAAAATGGCATATATGATGATGATGTGGATTTCATTCTTGATTGCCCTTTAAAAATCAAAGTGTGCTAGGGGAGAGGACCCAGTAGTTGTGCACCCTAACTTTGTGCTTCTCAAATCCTATGTGAAAAATTCAAATCACTCCCTATTTTTTACAACAACTTACTTGGCAAGTCCTCTACTTATAACTAAGGTTTCAGGGCCACATCGTCAAATATGATGCCACGTCAGCATGCTTTTTGCCAAGGTGTCCAAAACAACCCCCAAAAAAGTGAGAAGGGGCCCCAATACTTGTGCAGCTGATGTGGCATCACATGATTGGTTACTTTTCACAACAAATGATATATTTCACTCAATTATTGGTACTTATCATCAACAATAACAACTTTAAAGTCACAACTATAATACCCTAAAAATGGTCACCTAAACCATGGGCCCCTAATCTCGAAAACATCACCAAGGTCCTAACCAAAAGCAATTAAATCAATCTTGAGCACACAATTAATTAATTCTTCAATCATCAAATGTCACATGGCAAATCAATTACTCAATATTAATTAAATATTTATTTAATTAATTGAATCATTCCAAAAATATCATTTTGATCAATTATCCTGTTTAATTTATTAAATGTCCTAGCATATTTACTTAATTAACAAATTTGCCATTTAATCATGCAAAAAAGAACTAATTTATTACAAAAGAAGAATTAATTACAAAGCAAGAGTTAAATTGAAAATAGAATAAAAGAATTGAATTGAGAGAAATCCAACTTGAGATATTCTTCTAAATTGAGAACTTGAAATCAGAAAAGCAATTAAAAGGAATTTAATCATTCTCTAAAATTGGAACTCAAAGCTTTTGAGAAAAAGAAGTTCAGTTGCATTGAAAAGACCTTTTTCTTGAATAAGTCAAATAATTACATGGAATTACCTATCTTTATCAAAATTGCATGGAATTAATTAATTTTTATTACCAATGCAACTCGAACTTATAATTTGAATGCATTTCAATTAAACTATGATTGGAATCTATCTCAAGGTTAACTAAATCTGATTTCTCAATTATTTCAATTAATCCTAAATTGTGTTTTTTCTTGATCTCTCTTGTGAATTTCTATAAATTCAGCGTTCAGCTCTCATTCAAAACACCTTGAAGATTTATTGTTATTATACAATTTTTTCTCTGGAGTCATTGAATATATTGTGCTTGCTTTTTGAGATTATTTGCATATTTAGTTTAATCATATTGCTTGAATCTTTCATCCATATAGCTTATTATTCATCCATCTTGCATCCATTTTGCTTAATCTCATGCTCATATAGATTAAATCCTTCGTCTTGGTGTAGTTTGGTCACTAGTATTGCTTATACAAATCTGAGAGCAATCTTATACTCGCATCAATTAGAAGGCAATTAGTCGATTTGTAATGGTTTTCATATTCATGCTTATATCTGTCTAACCATACATGTAATGACTTGTGTCTGCATCTTTCAGACTTATTTCACTTTTTCACACACACAACAACTACTGGTGCAGTTTTGTACAAAAGTTGGACATTAAATCAGCAAGTATGGGGTATTAAATCAACAACTTCTATCACAAGAATTGAAACACGCTCAACTACTGGATCCTTTCCCCTATAATACTTTTCTTTGATGCCCCCTTTTTCTTTATGTGAATTAATTACACATTGAATGCCTTTAAATACCATGACATAATAACTTACCACACAAAATTGTGTCACTTAGATTAAATTTATAGTAGTTAGTAGAAGGCATATTAGAGTTGAATTCTGCTCATTGGTATTTCAATATAAAGATCATTCCCTCAAGATTAAATTATGTTAATCTTGAATCATTAAAAATAAACCTTAATACTAAAATGATTATTTGAAAACAAGAAATAATTTTAAAAATACATGTAAATATGAAATTAGAATAGAGAAAAGATAAATGTATAAAGATTGATATATGTAAAGATAAAATTAATATAGATAAGAATCATGAACCAAACAAACACAAGAATATATTGCTCATGAGTATACATTAAAACATTTCACCAAAGTGAGTACAAGAATATATCGCTCATGATTTATTGGGAAAGAAATTCCTGCCAATAGGCAACACTGGTCTCTGTTATTTTACAGACAATCTCATTAATTTCTTGTTCTGCATCTTCTGTCGCAATCATGCTTGCACATGATGCATTCTACATGCTTCCGGATTCTCTTCTCTCTTTCATACTATCAAAAATCCCAATAAAAGATGTTGTCAAATCTTCCATCATTTCCAAGAGATGGAGATTTCTCTACACCCAGATGCCGAACTCACTTTTTCTCCCCCACCTCACATCTTGTCACCTCCATGATGTTCAATTGACAGATGAATCTTTGGTCTCCTTCATTTCACTTTGCCTCACAAACTCTTGTATCATATACTCGGTGGAAAAATGTTTTCACAGGCAGTAAACTGCAATCTGAAATTGGACAATTGTTTCCATAAATAAATAAAAAGGAATCTTACCTTTGGGCCTACTGGCACTCCATCATGTCCATCTCTCAGTTTTTACACTGGTAGTCTGTAAGAACAGAAATCTAGTTTATGCAGCATATAATGTGTGAACATATGTATGAAAATGCATCAGACAAAACACGTCAATGGGAAATTCCAAAATAGAACTTTACACATTCCAGTCCATCTGGTAGCCTGCTACATTTTGCTTGGGTTGTTAACGATGTTTCTGGTTAAAACTTTTGAGATTTTTTGGAAGATGCATAGGCCTATAAATCAAATCTAAGGTTTTTGACTACTCAAATTGTAAGGTTTAAAATCTGAATCTGTTGTCTTCAAGTAAGAAGGTTTACCATTTTACTAATCATTTGGTTTACCATTGAGCTTCAACTGATCCATTCCAAACGAACACTCTATATGGTTAATTGTATCCCCCATCTGAACTATCTAACATTTTCCATAATTTTCATGTTTAACTTTAGAATTTGAGGATCTTATTGGAATTTGTAAACACTCCTTCAGGGAATTGTTGCCCCATACCCTCATAATCCATATACATGACTCCCACAATGATTCAACCCTGGTATCATGATTTTATGTCCAGCTAATTGGTGTTTGATTCATTCTTATAGTGATTGCAAGTATTTTGGTGTTCACTTCCAAAATGCTAGGAATCTCTGAAGTTATTACTTCTGAAAATATTAATACTTAACTCTCTTCTTTTCTTGAGGATTGCTATTGATATGCTATTGATATGGTGTAATTTTTAGCACATCCATTATTCTCAGATCAATCTTATAATTTTTCTTGTAGGATTCAGTCTATGGTATATTTTTTATTCTCTAATTTAACTAGAGTGTAACTTTCGTTGTAGCCTATTTACCATTTTTGTTAACTACTTTTGTTGTTATGATTATAGTTGTTACTTGCATCTTAATTTTCTTAATTTAATAAGAAAAAGTTAAATAATGAAGAAAATTGTACATTATAAAGTTGTTAAATTTCTAACTGAATTAGTATTTAACAAATGTGACGATGTTGCTAAAAATGTGACAATGCAGAAGTCTAGACTAGTTTATGCTTGCACATGTGTGAATGTGGCTGTTAACAACCCCCTCCCTAACTTCATAGCTCTTAAATCTAAATGGGATACAAATGGATGCAGGCTATTGTCTACAAGAACACCTCCCTTTATTGTCAAAGGTGTGGAAAACATGGTCATGTAATAGCTGACTACCTGGTCCCTCCACCTCCGAAGGAAAAACTGAAGGAGAAGTTGTCCTCCCCGGGTATTGTCAATGTGGAGGCAACTCAAAATGTTACCCCCCCTCAATCCCCCGATTACTGACAATATTGAGGATTAGACAAAGGACTTGAAGGAAAGGGATGGTCCTCAAGATACTATTGAGGAGGGCTACCCCTTCTTGGAAGGTATTCTTAATATGATGAAAACCCCTGACCCCAAGGTGACACCTCCCTCCTCACGGAGATGCTTGGGCCCGGACTTAGAAGAGGGAGAGATCTCCAAGACGAAGGTAGAACAAGAAGGACTGAAAGCGAAAGAGTGGTTCAGAGAGAAGAAAGGGTACAACGAGACCACTCCGGCTATGCTCAAGCAGCTAAATCCCAACACTATGGGAGAAAGTGGGAGAAGCATATGGTGCATTGTGGCTGGGCCCACGCCTTCCAAAGGGAACATCCTAGATCTGACCTCCTCTTCTTTTTCTACTAGATCTATAGGGGAGATCACTGTTTTCTCTCATGGAAGTCGTTATGCCCCATCATCGCCTGTGGATAAAGAGAAAGAGGAATGGCAAGAACCTAAAAGAAAAACTACAGGAAATAAGAAGGTGGATGTTGGAAACGAATCTAAACCAGGCAGACCCTTTGAGAGGACCCTTAGAAATAAGGTAATGGCTAGAGAAATTGTCAATTAATGATAATTAACTCTGGAGACATCTCAAAAAGGCAAGAAATGAAGTTCCTTTCATGGAACTTAAGGGGTTTAAACAACCCCCAGAAGCAGTATGCTCTTAAGCAATTCATAGTTACCAATAAGGTTGATATTATTCTAATCCAGGAGGTGAAAATGACCTATCAAAATTTTGCTACTCTTGTGGACAGTATATGACCGGGTGTTGCCTTCTATTATAGTGAGGCGGAAGGTGCTTCAAGGGGAATTGCTACTCTCCGGAATAAGAGCAAGTTGGATGGGCACATTGTTGGCCTTTCTCACAACTTTCTTACTACCAGGTTTACTATGAACAACTTCTCATGGTACTTCTTCAACATTTATGCTCCTAATACTAGATATGGTCAGGCTCTGGTCTGGGAGGAAATCACTACCTTCATGACTAATAATAGGGAGGCAATGTTCATGTTAGCTGGTGACTTTAACACCCCCCTTTTTCCCTCAGAAAAGCTAGGAGGTCTAATTGATTACAGTGATAGCATGCTTGACTTTGCTGACTTCATTAGAAATAACGAGTTACTTGATATTGACCTTCAAGGGAATCCTTTCACCTGGTCTAACAACAGAAAAGGCTCTAATCCGATTCAGGTCAGGTTGGATAGGTTTCTGATCTCTACCAAGTGGGACCTTGGCAACAATTCCTCACTCTTGTCTCTCCTGCACACTATCTCTGACCATTCCCCGATCCTCCTTTCTTGGGTTGACAAGCCGGCCTTGAGCCCCATACCCTTTAGGTATGAGATTATGTGGCACTCTCACCTGAACTTCAAACAGTATATCCAAAATTGGTGGAACTCCCATGTTCAAGGTTCTGCTATGTTTAGAATCACTAAAAAGCTAGAGATAATCAAAAGGGAGGTCAGAGCCTGGAGTAAATCTTCCTTTGGTGATATCTTCAAGAGAAAGAAGGTGGTTGAAACCAATTTGGATTGCCTCTAGAGAACCATTGTGGAGGGGATCACCTCAATGGATATCCACAAAGAGGAGGAATGTTGGAGACAAAAATGGACAGAAATCATGAGCCTTGAAGAAATCTACTAGAAGCAAAGATCCAGAGTCCAGTGGTTAATTAAGGGGATAGGAACACCTCCTTCTTTCACAAGTCTGCTTCAAAGCACAAAAGGAGGAACACTATACGATCCATTTTCAATAACAGAAATGAGGAATTGGTGGGGAATAGCAAGATTGGTCAATGGGCTTCTCTATACTTTTCTAATGCTTACACAAATGACAGGGCCAACGAACCTACAGAGGTTAGTGATAAGCTTCTCAATCTTATCCCTCAAGTCATGAATGATGCTAACAATGAGCTACTGATGAGCCGTGTGTCTGAAGATGAAGTTAAAGAGGTGGTTTTTGCAATGGCTTCCTCTAAGGCCCCTGGACCTGACAGCTTCCCTCTGGATTTCTTTCAGGTGTTCTAGGAAACCGTGAAGTATGACTTAATCAAATCTACCAGGGACTTCATTTGCACTGGGAACCTTCTGAAGAAATTGAATAACACTTTCATTGTTTTGGTTCCCAAAGTTCCCAACCCGAAGTTTATGATTGATTGTCGCCTTATCAACCTATGCAATTCAGTCTACACGATCTTCTCTAAAGTTGTTGTCAACAGAATTAAACCCCTTCTTGATAGATGTATCAGCCCCTCTTAGAGGGGTTTTATTCTGGGCAGGCAGATTCTCGATGTGGTCATAACTACCCATGAGGTCATCCACTCCATGGAGAAAAGTCACAACCCAGGTATGGCTCTTAAACTTGACATCTCAAAGGCTTATGATAAAGTTAACTGGAAGTTCCTGTATGTTGTTCTATCCAAGATGGGATTCTGGGGAAGATTCCTCAATATTATCAAGGTGGCGGTGAAAAGTGTTCACTATTCAGTGATTGTCAACGACACCCCTTGGGGATTCTTCAAGGCTAGGAAGGGACTAAGGCAGGGGGGCCCTCTCTCACTTATTTGTTTATTATGGTGGCAGAAGTTTTGAGCAGGAACTTCCCCCAATTAATCGGGACTAGAAAAATCTCGGGGGTGAAAGCTACTTCTACCCTTCCTCCAGTGGTTATGCAACAATTTGTTGATGACACCTTCATGTTTGGCCAGTCATCTATTATAGAAGCAAAAGATTGGAAACACCTATTGGAGGATTACGCCCTTGCCTCACGACAACTTATCAATTATAATAAGAGCAAAATTTATTTTTTCAACACTGATAGAAATCTCCAAGGTAAGCTTATGCAAATCCTTGGATGTTGTGCTACTGATCTTCCTGATTCCTACTTGGGTCTTCCCCTCATGATTAAGGAGGTCACCCCCCAATTCTGGGATTCTATCTTAGAAAGAATGCAGAAGAAACTTGTTGGCTGGACTGGAAAAACTTTGAGTAGTGCTGGTAAACTCCAACTTCTGTCGGCCTCTCTTCAAGGTGTCCCGGTCTATTTTCTTTCGTTATTCAAGATATCCATTACTATGACTGAGAAACTTGAGAAAATCCAAAGAATTTTTGTATGGACGGGGATGGAGGAAAAGTCCAGACTTAGCTTAATCAATTGGGAGGTGGTGTGCAAACCTAAGTACATGGGAGGCCTAGGGATCAGAAGATTTTTGGACCTGAACAAGGCTTTGGTGACTAAAATTGGTTGGAATCTTATGAAGGACAAAGCTGACTGGTGCAAGATTATGCGGGCAAATTATTTTAATCACACCCCCTTCTCCTTCCTTCTATCTTCTTATGAGCTTCCACCTGGTTCTAAGATATGGAACAACATTGTCAAAAATAGGAAGTTGCTTAAACATGACCTAAAATGGCAAGTGGGCAATGGTGAGAAAATTAGATTCTGGGAGGACAACTAGATTGACGATAGACCCTTGTGATAGTTATGATACTTAATGTTAAGTATAGATGCCAAACTTAATAAGATGAGAGGGGGGGGTGAATCATACAAACTTAATCTTCCATAAAAACATTAGATTCAACCTCGGTAACCTATACATTAGTAATATAACCAAAACTGCTAAACATGCAAACTCAAAAGCATATAAACATCATAACACTCATAACATCAGATTTAACGTGGAAACCCAAATAGGGAAAAACCACTGTGGGATTTTGGACCCACTAAGAAATATACTCTTCTAGAGTATGCTCGGTTAAAAGCAAATCCTGTTAAAGATTACAAACACATTGCTAGATGTGACCCGGTTAAGGGATTTCCCTCAAATCTGTTAGGATCTTCACCTTGTTAGAAGTGACCTTGTTAAAGGATTTCAAACACTCAATCAGAATGCCACCTTGCTAGAGGGTTTTACAAATAAGACTGTTAAGTCCACTCAGTTAAGAGATTTTCTGTCACTTTACAAAATAACAGTAATAAAAATCTATCTGCAACTTCACATCTAAAATGCTAAAGCAGATTCTTATTTGCTCAATACAATATAGACATAGAACTAATCTTATCCATCTACTGGGCTCTATACTCTATTATTCAAAACAAGTCTTCAAGCTTCTATGCTCGGTAATCACTATGTAGCATCGTTGTGCATACACTTGCCCGCATGCATTGTTTATCAACAGTTCCTTATTTATAAACAATAGCTAACCGCTTAATCTCCTTGATCACATTTCCCATGATCAATCATAGCCATCAGATCTTCAAACTTGACCAGGTTCAATGTATCCTTCAATCTGAAAATGTTTTACCCCGCCTAGGAACTTGCATACATTTCTTGGAACTTGTGCTAGGGTATTGTGGTTCAATCTGAGCTGTAGATCTCCCTGCCGATTTTCCTTTGCCATAGATTCTTTAACAAACTTCATTCATGGCATACCAATCATTTAATCATAGCCAGCTCATCAGCTTCCTTCATTAAATAATGCTTTTATTCATTTAATGCATTCTGTTATTACTTGGTTGCAACTCGGTAAATACTAAACTTCACTTGGTAGACATTCCACCTTCATTAACCGATAGTGATAATCTTAGGGTTTACTGTCTAGGTTCCTTAGGGTTAACCGACTAGGTTCTTTGCTCGGTAACATAGTATAGTATTAACCTTACAATCAATAACATATGTATGATATCAAAATAATCTAAACATCATGATCTCATCATTGTCTAACTCAGTAATAGTTGCCCATTGAAAAACTTATTCCTTCCCCTTATTCATCATATTCTTTCTGTGTCTTTTATCGACATCTTTATACTCATCAAATCATACTTCTCAAGATATGGCAACATCATACTAAATTAGAAAATCAATTTCTTGACATCAATGACAAAATAATAATATTAAGATAGTAAATATCCTTAATCAGTTATATCCATTATCATCAACAACCTTCTCAATATCTTTATTGAAATGCCAACAATCTCTCCTTGTCTGATATAATGCCAAATGCCAACACCCTGGCCTCTTCCTACTTCAGTTGCCTCATGGGAACTCTCAAGGACTCATTGGGTCCTCTTGTGATGAATTACATATCTCCCTCTCGCTACTGGTTGAGGCTTGTTGAAGGTCTAGGAGATAATACTCATTGGGGCCATTTGGTGGGAGAGTTACAATCTCTTCTTGAGGAGGTTAGGATCCCCCAATACCCTCATGCTGATAAGTTTTTTTGGGCTATGAATCCCTCGGGGTCTTTTAGTGTAAATTTAGCCTACAATCTCTTGTTCGCCCCTGTGAATGACTGCTAAAGCTGGAGAGAAGTTTGGAATTCTCAGCTTATCCCTAAAATAAACTTCTTCTGGTGGACGACTCTGCATGGGAAGATCCTAACTATTGATAACCTTAAAAGGAGAGGCTTCCTGTTAGCCAATCGGTGTGTTCTGTGTAATTGGGTTAAGGAAAGCATAAATCATCCATTTATCCATTGCCCCTTCACTTCTATGGTCTGGCACAAAGTTTTACATAAATTCAACATTGTGTGGACCTTCTTGGAAGACTTGCAGTAGTTTATCAACAACTGGAAGTTCCCCTCTGCCCACCCTCTGATTAGATAATTTTGGAAACTAATCCCTCCCCATATTTGTTGGAATACCTGGAAGGAAAGTAACAACAAGATCTTCCGTGAGACTAATAACTCTGTTGACACTGTGGTTGGCATAACAGAAAAGCTCCTCAGGGAGAACGCTTTGGTCTGCAAATGGAAAAAACCGTAAGCTGCCCCTCTGGTGATGGATTGCAATTGGATTAGGACATGAAATCTTCCTGACAACTTCCTTTGATATGACAACTCTAAAAAAATGGAGAGGCTTAACACTAGATGGTCGGCCCCACCCCCCTCATGGCTCAAACTTAACTTTGACGGCACCACTCGCAGTGGAGTTGTGGCTGGAGGTGAAATTATAAGGGATATCTTGGGCGACCTGATTCTGGCCTATGCAGGGAATTTTGGCTCTGCCTTGAGTAACACGGTTGAAGCCCTAGCACTCTTCTCGGGGCTTAAATTGGCTCTCGATATTAATGCTAAAAGACTGATCATTGAAGGGGACTCTAAGCTGATTATTGAGGTGGCTAAAGGAGTTTTAGGGATTAGTTGGATGATTAGCAACATACTCAAGGACATATGGTCTATGATAGTCTGGCTTGAGGAATTTCAAATTCAACACATTTATAGAGAGGGAAATTTGGTGGCTGACTCTCTAACTGCAGCGGGCCTTGAGATGAAAGGTATGAGGTGCTAGAGACACCTAGATTCACTTTCTAACAGATAGAAATCCCTAATCAGGAGAGACCAAAATTTCTCTACTAGCCAATGACTTGCTATGTCCTTTTTTACGGGTGGAGGTTTTGGCCTGTTTGCGATGTCAAGCTGTAGGACAAAAATTTGAATTTGAATTGGGTGGGCTATGCCAAGGTGGCTTTTAGTGGACCCCATTTTCTCTACCGCACTGGTCCGGTGCTAACGTGTCCGACCATCGATAATTGTGTTATTGAAGGATTGCAGCATCAACTTTTAATCATTAAATTGATAGACCATAGCAAGTACATCACTTATTGCTATAACTGGAACTTAAGATTTCCCCATAATAAAGATCTTTGCATGATGGCGGGCGAATTAAGAGGTGTCCTTTCGCATGCTTACCGGAGCTGGCAGACGCATGCCTTAGGAAACACCATAAAAGATAATTATTGCAGCTCTCACCACACTTTGGCTAAATTTTTATCGATTATTCTTATCTTTCACTCTAGTTTTTCCCTTTGCAAAACCATTTCCAGTTCCACGCTACTTACCAACTTCACTCTAGAGGAAGTTGTTATGGGGGGGGCATTTAGTCTGAATTGATCCAGACATTATTGACATCTCCTTCTGCAATGACCCATGTGTTTGGATGTATGCCAAGGAAGGGGGCATTATCTCATTCATGGAAGCCATGACTGGGTTTGATGAAAACCTCTCCATGCAGTTTGTCAGCAGCTGAAATGATAGGAGAGTTGTTATGGGGGATATTTCATTTGAAATCAATGAAGACGTCATCACCCAGGCTATGAGTCTTTCAACTGAGGGAGGGAAGTGGAAGAAAACCAGCAGGGTCATAGATGAGACCAGTATGAATAGATTCTACAAAAAGGGAGAGGAACTTGTTAAGATGCGTGGGGGTTTCAACAGAGAATGCCTACCTTATCCGTGGGATCAGGTGTGTAAAATTATTATGAAATACTTTACCCTTGAGGGAATCTATGGTGTTTTCTATTATTACCATTTCCCGTTGCTCAATCATTTTCGCAACCATGATACTATTTCCTTTCTATTATTTCTACTACATGCCTTAGAGTCTCATGTTAAAGAAGTTCGTCATTACATGAGTCAAGACAATAATTTCACCATCCTCCACCAGGGTTTGATGTTTCGGCTCTACAATTTCCACAGGGCCCTGTGTCCACCTAAACCCATCTCTGTTCAGCTTGCTCCCTCCCTCCAAGGCCCCCCTACTGGTACTAAAAAAGGTAATAAAAAGACCTCGAAAAAGCCTATTACGCCTTGCCAATCCCCTGACCATGCCCCTCTCATTCCCCCGAAATTGGGGAGAAAAACAAAAGAAATCCTTCCGCTACTAAACCTACCTCAAGGAAACCTAAGAAAGAACCTAAGATCCTGTTAGTTGAGTCTGACGTGGAGGATGGTGTGACCCCACGAAGGTCCAATAGATTTGCTGGCAAACCCCATATGAAACAATTTGTTGTAAGGAAGAACTATGTCAATGAGGGTGAGGAAGATTCTGAGAAGGTAGAAAGTGATAAGGTTGAGGATGATTTGGAGGCCACGAAGGTCTAGGAGTCTTCCAAGCTGGATACCAATACCCCTGACTCTGAGACTGTTAAGGATGATAGTAAGAATACCTCCCCTTCTTCTACCACTTCCCCCGTGCATATCTCTGAGGAGGATGGGAGAAAGTCTAAAGGTGGTCAGACTATTGTTGAAGGTGGAGAGGAGGAGGTGGTGCATTGTGCGGGTTATAATGCTATCTCCGAGGACCTGAATGGAGTGAAGAAGAAGCTGGACTATCTGGATTCCCATGTTAGAAAAATTGCAAAATTTGTCATTAAAGTCATGTACTCCTCGGCCACTTCAATGTGCATGCTACACCAGAAAAAAGTGAAACAGGGTGGGCTAGAAGGTGACACCATGAAGGAACTGTTTAAGTTCCTAGCTGAAGATTGCACCGGGCTTCTACTCTCCCAGCACATGGGAGCTCGAAAAAATGATTAATGGTGAATGCTTTCCTTTTTTGTTATAGTTTTAGTTTCAAGATTGGCTGGATCCCTGTTAAGTTTAATTTATTTATCATCCATATGAGGCTTGCCAAGGTTCTTGCTACTTTCTTTAGTTTTTATAGTATGAACAATATGCTCATCTCTAAGGATAGATGGTTTAAGGTTAGTTTTTTTAAATTATTTGTTGGTTAAATTGCTATATGGACAAGATTGTTATCAATCTTGGGTTATTCTATAGCTGCAGGTGGTTTTTGTTTTTGATGATTAAGATAGGGATTGGCTGACTATCATTTGGCAGCTGTGTATGTGTTGGTTATGCTCTCTATGAGGCTTGTTGTGTATTCCAAGTCAGCCCCCTTGTTTTGGCTGCTTTATTATCAAAAAAAAATGTGAATATTCCAAGTTACTTCCTCCAATATCAACTCCCCTATAAACTTTGTAATTCCTTCAAGAAATATATATTACCCACCATCAGATAATGCTATCAATCGCAATGGTCTTGTTATACCTTGCATATCTACCCCCATTATTTTTATTTGGTATGAAAATGCGGGTCCCCCTTTTCCTGTCTTTTGTTTTCTTTCTTTTTGCCTTCTCTCGTGTTTTTGCTTTGGACATCTCAGAACCCTGGAACTTTGAAGTTCTGAGGTGCCCTTTTATTTGTTTTTGTTTTTGCTTCGAAACTTGGAGCCCCAGAGTTCCGCAATGTTCTTTGTGCCTTTTTTTTTCTGTCAAGACCTTGGAACTTTAGAACCCTGAAGCCTCGAAGTCTTGTTTGTGTTGTTTTGTTGAAGACCCCGAAACCTCGAAACCCTGAAGTTTTGAAGCCTTCTTTACTTTGTTGTGTGGAAGCCTCAGAATTCTGAAATCCTAAGTTATTCATCTTTTGTTGTGTTTTTGTTTGAGTTTCAGGATTTTGGAACCTTGAACTCTCAAACTTGCCTTATGTTATGCCTCGATACCCCGGAGTCTTGAGGCAGCTTTTTGTGTGGGCCTCGGAATCCTGGAACCCCAAATTCTGAGCTTCCCTTTGTTTTGTTTTGGGATTCCGAGACCTAGAATCTCGAGGTCATTTTTAGTGAGGTTGTACGGTCACCGAATGGGAGGGTATAAATAGGGCTGGATGGGTGGTTTTCATTCATTCATGCACTCCTCCACTGTAAAATTCGAGCTCTCGCTCCACGCGTTCCGCTTCCTCGCTCATTCGTGTTTTCTGCATTGCCACCTTTCCAGGTTGGTTCATTTGTTTTGTTTTCTTATCTTTTCATGTCTTTTAGCTAGGTTAGATTAATTTTTCCATGCTTTCAATAAATTGGCCGATTCGATCTTCTTCTCCTTTTTTTGCGAAAACCTAACTTTTCGCATTTTGGGGTCCTGGAACCCTGGAATCCTAAAACACCTAAGTTCTACCCCATCCAAAACCCTAGAATCCTAAAACACCTAAGTTCTACCCCATCCAGTACCTCGAAACCCCAGAGTTCTGAAGTGCTATTTCAACACAGTTTTACCCACCTCGAGATCCCAGAACCTCACAATTCCGAAGTCTCTTCCTAGAGAGGTTTATCTATTTCGGTATCCCAAAACCCTGGAATCCCAGAGCCTCTTTTGAGACTGCCTTACCCAATCTCGAAACTCCTAAATTCCGGAGTTCCGAAATGAATCTTTGGAGTATTTTACCTACCCCGAAACCCCGGAGTTCCAAAATTTTCTTTTTAAGGTCCTTCGCCAAATCCAGGACCCCAGAACCTCGGAGTTTCGAAATTAGTTATTTCTCCTTTTCTTCAACTTCGGATCCTAGAACCTCGAAATTAGTTATTTTTAAAAGTTTTATGTCTCGGAACCCCGAAGTTCCAAAATATGTAATGATTTGATAATATGAAGTAACAGCTAATTATTGATCTTTTCTTGCAGGATAAAGAAGATTGATGGAACCATCCTCAAGCAAGAAGAGGAAAAAGGAAGAAGCCAATAACAATGAAGTATTAGTATCAAGGGAAGACTCTCGTCTCAAAAATAGAAGATGAAGTTTAGTGGGTGATTGATACCGAGATCGAGCATATAGAGATTAAAGACATCAAAACCCAACTGACACCTGAACCTCATACCCTTGAAGCACCATATAAGAGGATTAAGAGATCAGGCTTGGTAGAGGCAACCATCTTTTCACAAGCTATGCAATCACCTGAACTTATAATAACTATTGCTAAATATTACCAGCCTGACACAAGGTAGTGTGTTGATGCATACAGGAATGTAATTGTAGACTTGTCCCCTGACATGATAGGAATGAATTTTGGGATACCAGTGAGAGAAGAGGTTCTAGGGACAACTAAAGAGAAGTCCACCTCTATATTTGTGAAGAATGCTTCTAATTACAAAAGACACATTAATGAAGCACGACTCGAGGACCTAAGGAAGACATGGTTAAAGGCTACATATATTCCGAGAGCCAAATTCCAAGAGCCTCAAAGAGACCTTATCATCATGTTGAGAAGAGCCTTTGGAAAGCCAGATTGCAGGCATTTTCACACATGGATGTTCCATTACATGACCACAATTTTGATAGATAAAGAATATTTTGATTGGCCATAGATTATTTAAGACAACATCCATAGTTAGATGATCAAATTCCTTCAAATGAAGAAGTTCTTCATGACTTCTTATGTTATATGGGTGGTTGCTCGTGTTGGTAAATTCTCAGGACTGAAAACTGAAGGAAAATTAGGAGAAGAACCAGGATAGAAAAGAGTATGGGAGTATTACACACAATTACCTATCTCTCAGGCAAAGTTACATTTCAAAAGATTAAATGATGAATTTATTTATGTTGTAATAATAAAACTGACAGGAGATGTAGGATACATAGTAACCCCATAAGAAATGCAAATGATTAAGGAATGGGGGTGTTGGTTCCTACAAAACCAACGATCTACCTACCTTCGGGTCAGTGGTTTTACAGGGAATCTTTTTTCTTTTACCAAGATTTTACAACAATAGAACAATTATTTTGGAATATGCTAGGCAATTGGTGGGCCTACAAGCATTGTTAACTTTGAAACATAAGACGGGGATTACTTTACTTGTGTCTTTAGAACATTATACATGTCCTAATATACAGGCAACCAAGGCGGGAAAACAAGAGCTCTAAGATTTGAGCTTAAAAGAATTTAATTACTCAAGGGACCTATATGACCCATATGGTAAGCTAAAACAAATGATGCCTATTTCTTACAAGGGTCACAAGCTAGCTTTAGAGGAGTTTTGGTCTAATTTGCAAGACAACTTTGAGGTAAGGGAGAAGGGATATTATAGGTTGTTAGTGTCACATATTATAAATTTTGAAATTGAAATAAATATCCCTAAGGAGTTAAGTGACGATGGTGAGCTTCTTGATCCTACATTCAAAGAAAAAGGAATTGATCGAAAAACCCTTACTCCTATCAGATGGTCCAACCAAGAAGAGTTGGATATGGAAACTATCACTGCAAAGGTTTTGGAGAGGATGAGAGAATGGTTAAGCTTGAGGACCTGCCCAAGTGCTACCAAGGAGAAGAAAAAGGGGAAAGCTAACGATAACCCTCAGACCAAAGTCCACAAAGAATATGTAAGAAGAACAAGGCCTGATTCAAGGAAGAATACTTCCACTG
Organism: Cryptomeria japonica; assembly: GCF_030272615.1. Classification (NCBI taxonomy): domain Eukaryota; kingdom Viridiplantae; phylum Streptophyta; class Pinopsida; order Cupressales; family Cupressaceae; genus Cryptomeria; species Cryptomeria japonica. Next base: position 486,908,780 of record NC_081405.1, on the reverse strand, counting down.
ATCTAGAGGAGGCAATGATACCAATTGACAACCAGGAGCTCAACAGGAAATTGGATGCCAAAATGAAAGAGTCCCAATTCTTGAAAATCATTGTGGAACATGGGATCACTACAGGGTTAGGAGCAATCCCACAAGCTTTTGTCACCCCCATTGTTCCTACCATAGGTATTTTTATAGAAGAGGGTGCCTCTCAAGAGGAAGCTACTGAAACACAACCTCCTCCTACTCCTTCAACACAACAAACTACACCTCCTCTCGTGCCAACCCAAGAATAGGTTATCATTCATAATGTTGAGATAGATTCCAATGAAGATGGTAAAACAATTGTGATTGTAACAAAGAAGAGGAAATTTGAAAATAAACAAAAAAAACCATAGGAGGAGCCTGCTACAACTCAATTAGAAAAAAAACTAGAAGTTACAAGAGAGCCAACAGTACAGGTGAAACCAATGAAAATTCATGTATAGGATATGGGAGAAGAGGCACATAATGATGAAAATGATGAACAAGATGGAAGAATGGTCCTTACTCCTCAAGACTACGAAATATTGCTTCAACAACTAGGAGGAAATGAGGAAGGGCACAAAACTGAAATAGAAAGACCATTTAAAGAAGAAGTTTATGAGAAGTTGGAAGAGATAGCAAGACAACAACATCTTGATCCAGATCAGGCCCTTTTGGCTAATCTTTCTCAACAAGTTGCCCAGCTCCAACAAAGGCCACTAACTCCTCCAGAGCAAAAAGAAGGACAACAAGATGAAGAGCACCATGAAGAAGAGTAGGAATGGGATATAGAATCTCACATGATCACTGTGGATGTAACGGTCTAGGGAGGAGAACAAGATGACACTGTACCTCAATGGTTAAGTTTCACTTTCAAAAAGAAGGAAAAGGTCGTCCTCCCAAATGTAACCTTGCAGAATGCAATTACAAAATCTCCAAGGAGAGCGAAAAAGGAAAAGACAATTCACCATCTCTCAAGGATAGATTCAGGGGATATAATTGTTGATATAGCAGCACCAGTCCAAGATGTTGAAGGATCATCCCAGGCCACCCCTATATACCAAGTATCTAAGGTTAACTTGGGTAAACATACTAAGTGGGGGGAGATTGATACTCTAGTTGCTGCTACATCTATTGTTCAGTCAAGGATGGAGAGGGAGTATAAAACTAAGGCAAAGGTTAAGGCACAATTGAGGCAATATAAGTAGTTGATTATGGAAATAGCTAAACCTCTTGATTCCAGAACTGATGATACCTTACCATCCACTTCGTCACTCCCTCAAGGTGATTATAAATCATTGTACAAGATGAAGAAAGTAGCAACAATGGTTAGGACCTAGGCTCAAGATCAAATGGATAAGGTTAAAATGTTCTTGCAGGACACATTGAAGGTGTTTTTAGAAGCTCATGATAATGAGAAAGCTCTTGTTACCTATTCCAAGCAGTGGGAACAACATATCCTTCATCTCTCACAATTGCATAAAATGCTTAAGAAGATTCAAATCTTGGGAGAAGAGACCATTGCGAAAGAAGACTTGCTAGGAGGAGAGAGTATTGGTAACTTGCTATCATATATATATTATAGATTTAAAAATGGAGATCATGGAGCAGTGTTGCACCAAGGTTCTTAAGGAACATCCTCCATTTCTTAAAACACTTGACAAATATGAGCAGATATTGGTTAAATTGTTGGGAAAGTATGTTTATAACCTTAAGCAAGGAGGAGTACTCCATCAAGAGACCATACTTAGCTGATGGGATTTTTTTACCATTGACTATTTCGCAGCCACTATGGAATTCACCGTAGAAACAATGAATAGATATATGTATGTGGTGTTTCAGTGCTAAGGTGCATAAGTAATGATGGATGATATGGTCAATAGGTTAGAAAATGTAAAAGAGATACCTAGAGTATCTAAATTTATAATCCAATACATCGCTGACCATCTCGCTACTTCGATGGAATGCCTCCTCACCAACTACCAAAACTAAAAGAAGAATAAAAAGAAAAACAGACAGTTGTGAAAAGAAATTGCATGCTAAAGCACTGCCACCACCACCACTACTAAGTTGTCAACTAGAGTTTTATTTAATATTTGTTTTTTGAGCATTCTTTTTGCACGATTCAAACTTCTTGTTGTTGTAGCACCGTTTTAGAAGTGAACCTTGAGTACCAATTTAGTAGTACTTAACTAGAGTTCACAGGCAACGACTTTCATGTCGACTGTGACTCCCTCCTTTTTGTAGTCCTAGTTTACAGGCATGATGCCTTCTTAGAGTGTAGGGTAAAACTCTATAAATTGTAGAATTTGGGCCATTTTGAGGGTCTGCGAATTGATGATTCAAGGCCATTTAGCTCAAGAATTTAGTTTTATGCAATTTCTTTCTCATAAACTCTTGAAGTATTGTTATTCATTTTACAAAGATTAATACAAAAGCATCTTGTGGATTGCCTGATCTACAATATGTGTTCTATGGGTTTTTGTTCTTCGTAGTTTGGTATCTTCTTTCATTTGAATCAACAACTTGTTATTCCAATCTTTATTGCTTTATGAATCATATTGCACATGCTAATGGTGTATGAGGATAAGATAGTAGAGTGATTATCTGATCTTGTGGTTGCTATTTCCATTCATGTGTGGGTTGTATGACTTCGCATGTTTGTTGGAATGTCCCTTTTGAATGTCGATTAGATGTTATTGATAACACCTCGTTATGATCCATTGACTTTGAAGTTCATTAAGTTATTCAGTATTGCTTTAGTTAATATCTCTTGTTACCCTGACCAATCTTTTGAAGTTTCTTTATCAAGTGAAAATTGGAAAATACAAAAGAAAGGATATTGTTTGTTTTGTTTCAACCAACAAGGCCCTTGACAAGTACAATTGCATCAGCCACTGAGAGACCCAACACCATTGTGACCCAACTATAGAGACCTTGGAGTAATTAGTCTTTCAAGATTAATTGGTTTTTCAAGAGAGGTGTTTTACATTTCATATTCTACCTGACTCTTGGTGAGTGTGTCAAAACACCTGTCAATGGGTCTATGTTTGAGAATCCTCAACTTCACAGTTGCTCGGTACTTTTAAGATTATCTCATCAATCTCTTTTTTTTTACAATCAAATGAACACAAATGTTTGACAAATCCTTTAAAATGTCCGATCTGATTTGGTTGCATTCTTTTACCAACTTGTCTTTCTCTATGATATTTTCTTTAAGAAGGTAAATTGCTACTCTATGCTCTTTCTCCACATGAGGCATTGGGTATCATCTGTACCTTGCAATATTTTAGATTTGCCACCAATTTTTCTATCACAGGGTCAATTATTTTTTCAAATCATTATTTTTTTGTTGCCACATATATTCTTCACGCTTAGTGTTTACAATCTTAGTGTCAATATTTGTTTTCAACAGTTTAGCATCATCACATATTTTTCTTACCTCATGGATGAATTTAATGCCTTTAATTGTAATATCTTTAAACTAGTCCTTTATGAGTTCGAACAGATATGTGTTTATGGACTTTAATGACCATTTATTTTCTAATTGTTGAATTTGGGTCAAAATAAACATCTTTTTGACTTACAAGTTGGGGAGAGGGATCGATCAACGACTTTAAACAATCAATTAAAACCTTTACCAACCGATTCGATTCATCTTCATCCTGCTTGTCTTTTGTGTTCTCTCTACAAGTTTAGAGGTTGCCACTTATAAATTATGAGCATCTGCACCTCTGGTAAAAGGTCCCTAGTTAATCTTAATGATGTCTAAGTCTTATGGTTGCTTGAATTACATCCTTTTGTGCAGAGAAGTAAGCTATTTCAACATACATGCTCTTTGTGTTGCTATCTTTCATTAGCCTAGATGTGGTTTTCAGTTTCTTGGCCTTTGATTTCTCTGAAGTAACTAGCCAACAATATCCCTATCTAGAAGATTAAATTGAATTGTTTTCCTCTTTTTTGGAGAGTTTGTTCTTTCCATGAAGAGGAGGTAGGGGTTGACATTTATTTAGTCCTAGGAGAAACAAAATGCAGACCTCTTATTAGAGCATGATTATAAGTTTCACCAATATTTGGATAAGGAGGAGTTGGACCAACTTTGACCAATGGACTTTATGGTACAATTCATTGAGGATAATTAGGATGAACATGATGAGAGGAATATCCACTTGCCTGAGATTGAGATAAAGATACATCTATAATTTCTTCTTGTATCACTTCCTTTTATTTTTATTTCTCTTTTTGTGTCTTCTTTTGAGTATACTCTCCACAAGTTTTCCTAGGGATTCATCTTGGTCGGGGGTCTTCATCAACACCTCGTCCTCCACTTGAAATAAGTTGTTGTATAGAAGAGGATGCACATTGAGAGGGAGGAGGTTTTGCTTCTTTCCTATTTTCCCTACAAGATCTTGGGATTATCGAGGCACTTTGCTAGACTTTTTTGCAGTCTTCTTTGTCAACCATTCTTGAGTTCTTTTGAGCACAATTGCAGTTTTACTTCAATAGCTTCAATTTCCTTATTGCTCAAATAGTGTGCGTGCACATGATTGATAAAAATGGGATCTATTAAATCAGACTCATCATCCTCAATGCCTAAGATATACCAATTCAATTTGAAAGTTACAATCTATCTAAAAGACATTCTCATCCAACTCCTATTCCTAACATGCCAATTCAATTTGAAAGTTATAACCTATCTAAAAGACATTCTCATCCAACTCATATTCCTAACTTAAGATTCATCAGTGCAATCTACCCAATAATTTTCCAACTATGGAATGTGATGAAAACTTGGTCCTAGTTGTAGATTTTTCCTTAAAAAATCTTTTCTATCAAAGGGGAATCTCTACTCATAAAAATTGCATTTGAAAATTTTAGTAGATCATTCACGATGTTAAGTGCATAACACATGGATTGACATGAATACCTAACACCTTTTATTTACTTCAGCTAAATATGTCTGCATACTTCAATAAGAACGACTTTATCCTCAACATACTTGTGCAATTTGTAAGGAAGCCATTAAATAATTCCATCCTAATGTAAGATTAAACAGAGGAATGAAAAAACATAGAAATAATAATAAAGAAGGGACAATTTTTAATGTGGTTCACCCAAACTTAGGCTACATCCACCAAACAGATATTCCAATATTATTATTCAATAAATCGAACCGATTACAACCAACAATCCATTGCAACTCAAAACCACTGCAAAATGCTACAAAAATCTCTACAGAAAACCCTAACCCTTTTCCGTTTTATCAAGACTTATGTCGGTTACAAAATAAGGGTTAGAATATGTCAGCCAATAGAAAAATAACTCCCAACTCCTTTATAAAATAATAAAATTCATTTGAGCCCCCTGGACCCCACAAGGGGGCACTACCCCTTGATCTCGGGTCCCTGTCTTGGGGTCGCTACCCCCAAACCCCCATTGAATAATTTGGAGAGAATCTATGCTGATAAAAGAAGGGAAAATTTAACGCCCAAGTTTGATTAGGCTCCATATAACAATAGAGAGTGAATAATTTCCAACTACAAGTAAGACATACAGGAAGCCTAATGCCAAACGCTCCACCAAAAGTGCCAAATTTCTTTGGAGAAAGAGCACTAAAAGAGCAGATGAGAGACACACTCATCACTTTTGCGACACATAACACACATAGAGGGACCAAGGAAGCCTCACTTGCACAAATTATCCCAAGTAAGACATCGATTCTGAACTAGTATCCACATAAAAAAGTTGCACTTGAGCCAAGGCAACTTGTTCCACTCCTGTTTGCACCAAGGCACATCTAATCCCCCAAATAGTTGTCTATCAAGCTTCAAGTACCCCATAGAAACAAATGCTAGGATTGAGAAAAAAATAATTACTAGACCACTATATCTCTTTCTTTGGTTGGAAAATTATAAATTTATTCTGAAGTGTTGGTTGGATCACCTATTTACTGTTTCTCTTATTGGGCTCCCTTAAAAGCCTCTTAAAAATTAATTATTTTTAAAGACTTTCTTTGGACCTTAAATGAGGGACACCAAGGATTTCACCATGTTGCTTAAGAATTTGTTGTCTTCTTCATAATTCAAATGGCTTGGGTTTTCTCTCAATATATTAGTTCAAGGTATTGCCCTATATGCTAAATGGGTGCTCGATGCTCTCAAAGGAAATAAAACCTAATTTTTTTATTGGGCATTGTATAAATTTATGCATGCCTTTCAATTGGCCAGCATGGAAAAGACATGATCTTTCTCTCTCCTCGTTATAAGGGATCCAATTCAAATCGAAAGAACTTTCATCATTAAAACATTTGAAAATTGCAAGAGGCTATTAAGTCTTGGCTTCTCTAGGTGCGAAATAATTTTTGCAATGGTCTTTCAGTCAATTAGCAATCCATTTGGTGGTATCTTATTCTTTGGTTTCAAGACCCCTCAAAGTTCCTTGGATTTATACCTTGAAATTTCAAGTGAAGCATTAGTACTCTTCCAAAACTCTTTCATATAACCACCAAAAATTTAATTTCTTAGCTAAAGATTGAAATAAAATTTAGGTTACCTTACCAAGATTAAGATACCTTTTAGGCTATATTAATGTCATTCTTCTCTAATTTTGATTCATAAAATTGGGGTCAAGTTACTCAATCCCAGGTGGAAGAATTGAGAATGGTACCTTGATAAACCATTTTGTATTTATAAACCTCACAAAGAACGTTTGTGGTTTTCTTCTCATTTCCCTATAGTTGGCTAACTAAAACATTATTGGCAGCTTCACTCTTCTCTAAGAACTTGGTATCATACATTATAGGCTATCTCATTAGCTATTATTAAGCCTACATTGATTCTTTTCCTAGTGTATTCTTTATCAAAATTGTTCACTTGATTCTCGCTTAATGTATAGGGAATGCATCCATTTTGTGGACAATTAGAGACACTCAAGCATCTTTGTTAGTTTTGCACAACTTAAGAAGCTTGGAATTGTATTTATGATTTTTTAGATCTTTTAGACTTGCTATGGTTGTGTTAGGGAATTGACCTTGTCTCCCTTACAAATATTCTCAAAGTCAATAAGCTTTTAGGGTGGATATTCTCTTCAACATTTCAATAGACATAAACATTGTTATTTTATAAGATGTTTTGTTGATATTATCTCTACCAATACTATGATTTTCTATAATATGCTTATGTAGATTTAGGTGCTAGCTAGCAAAGTTAGACTAGGGTTGGCCCATCTACAAGAGCTTTTAGGTCACCTGAGAAATGCTTTCTACACTATTCCTAGTCTTGCCTCCCTTCTCTCCTCCTCAAGTATGTGAGTGAGGTTGCAACCAATTTTCCATAGGAGATAGTGGTTCCCAATCTTGTGGCTCTCAATCATTTGGAAACAGAGATAATGCTACATATGGATGGTCCCTAACCCTCATGAACTCCTTATGCATTTTCTCATAAGCGTGGTGCTCCTAGTTGGTTAAACTTTGGCAAGGTTCCTCAACTAGAGTTGGCTATTTCTTCTATGTGTGCTCAACAACCTTTTAATGATGATTCTAAGAGTACACTCACTAGTTGGGAGCTGGTTGATAACAATCACATCCCAAGTGATGTTTAGAGAAAACTTGATAATAAGAACCTCCTCTTTATGAAATTAGCTACTTAATGTTTTTTATGTCATTGATAATAATAATATCCTAAATGATGTTTAGAGGAAACTTGATAATAAAGATCCCTTCTTTTTAAAATTTTATTAACTACTTAATGTTTTTTTATGTCACGTTAGAACTTAAGTCTTTGAATTAATTTTTTTTTTACTAATTTGTTCTCATTTAAATTTTAAGAATGTATCTTTTTTATCACCTAAATTTTTAATACTATTTTTTAATTTAATTAAAAGTTAAATAATCTTGTTTAAAAATATATAAAAATAAATATATATATATATATATATATATATATGGAGGCCTTTTTCTTCTCTACAATTGTACAATCCAACAAAATTCCGAATGCCTTTACCAGCCAAGACTTTCCAGCCAAGGACAAACTTTGTGATTGCTTCTATTAATGTACATTGCCTTACCCTGACATTTAAGTAGTTTTTTTTTTCGATTTCCCGCCATCAGACATCTTTAGGTTTCACTCAGGAAATTCCCGCCATGGTCTGTGTTTGAGAACCCTCAACTTCACTGCTGCTCAGGAAATTCCCGCCATCAGGTATCTCCTCAATCTCTTGTTCTGTATCTTATGTCACAATCATGGCCACCGAGGATGCATTCTACACACTTCCTGATTCTCTTATTTCTTTCATATTAACAAAAATCCCAATAAAAGATGCTGTCAAATCTTCAATTCTTTCCAAGAGATGGAGATTTCTCTATACTCAGATGCCTGAACTCACTTTCTCTCCAAATCTTGTTTTGGGGTTCGATTGCCCATCTTTCGACCCACTCGTTGTGCCAAGCGTTGAGAATATAATTTCCAACATCTTGCTTCTGCATTCACACAATCTGGAGGCCTTTCACCTCCACAACACTGGATTCGATCGAAACCAACAGCAATACTTCTCTCGTCAAAATGTCTGCAAATGGATAAGGTATGCATCTTGGTGTAATGTCAAACACCTCACTCTGTTTGATCAATACGTGACTTTTGCGGCAGAGATCGATAGTGCTTTAACAGAAACCCCACCCTCTGCCCTCTTTGCATGTACGCATCTTGAAACACTCCGTCTGTGCAACTACGATCTCACCAGTTTCCCAATCGATTTCGTTGGATTCCCCCACCTCGTTACTTGTCACCTCCGAAATGTTAAATTGACAGATGAATCTTTAGTCTCCTTGATTTCGCTCTGCTCCCTTCTGCAAAAAATTGAAATAATAGGAGATGCTGAACTAGGTAATGTCGAAATCTTTTCATCCACTATTGAACATTTAGATATAAGAATAATAAAATCTCTGTCTGTTAACTGCCCCAAACTCAAAATTCTGGGGGGGCACGTGATTGAGGATTTGAGTGTGAATGGTGTAAGGTTTTATGAGCTTTCTTATGCCATCTTTCATCTTGAAATGCACTGTGGAGGTACGCTGAGGGAATTGAACATGGATTGTTCACAAGGACACAGTCGAGTACGCAGTCCAGGAGTCATTTCAGCAAGTAGATTTCTTCACATCGTGGGCAACTTACACTCCTTGACAACACTTGTCATATACATTGGCGAACCCTTTGAAAGGGAATCAGATATGGGTGTTCCTCTATTTAACCTACTTCACATGCGTCCAAATCTTCAGGTGCTCTCTATATTTGGTTTCTTTGTCCAGGTATTTACACACTTAAGAACCTCAAGTCTAATGGTTATAAGTAGTAGTTTGAGGTCATGCATTTTGTATATATATATAAGTAAAAGATGAAATGTTTCTTTTCTAAACAAGTCATTATAGTTTGCATCAGCGTGAGAAAGAAATTATGGTTAAATTACTTATTCATAGCAATTCAATGCAGGAGTTGGCAAGAGATACTATACCTGTTTGTCTCACCTCTCTGCATCTTAACCGCAAGAAAATATGCGTAGAAATTCTTGAGTTTGACAACAAAGAAATTGAAGTAATAAGTTGCTTGCTTTAGAGTACGCCCTCTCTCGAAGCATTGGAAATTCAGCTACCTGATGAATATGAGGAGGGTCAATGTTTGAAACTCTTTAAAGATATTATGTGTTTGAGGAGAGCATCCTTGCTAGCAAGTATAATTGTGCTGGGTTGTGGGTTCCAAGTACTACGAACCTTATAAGGGTGTCCTCTCTATTCTCTAATACCCTGTTTATGGAATTTGATTCCATGCTCTTTTTTATTTTATTCCAAAAGTGTTTATGTTGGTTAAATTCCATCTGCTTTTATGTTGGCTAAGTTCCATATGCTTTTACTCGTACTATAGTCTGGTGATTTGTTTTAAAGAATGTGGGGGAATGACTAGCCCTTCTTGGAATGAAGGCTATTAAATTGTGATCAAATTTTAATGTTTTTTCTTTTGATAAATCAATGCTCACTCGTTCATACTACCATCATCGCTCTCACAAAACAATCACAACATTCAAACCACAGTAATGATAATATTAACATGCAGCCAAACTAAAATCACTTTATCAATTATCATGCATTCTCTTCCTCAGAGCTTAGACGACTATTCGTCCAACTACTCTACTCTCCTAAAAATTACAACTATGACTAGATACTTATTGGAACAAGTACTGTAAGTTCAACGCTGATAAATTTTCTTAAGCCCTCTGTTTTCACCTTGATCTAGCACCATGAAAGGTTAGCCAACAAAACATTTAGATCTCCCCAGTTGCAGTTACTGCCTTGTCTCAGGCAACATAACATAAAGATATCATTTTTCCTCCGCCTTGTCATCATTGCCTTGTCTCAGACAAAGCAGAAATGCAGAGGAAATTATAGCCTCCATTTTTCTTGTCCACCACACCCATCTGTTACCTCTTGGCTCCTTCCAGATCTTAGGATATGGTTGCGCTGGTTTGCTGAGGAAATATCTAGTTGAACCTGCCAATATGTGGTGGCCTTCCAATTTGGCAAAGGTCTCTCTTTAGGTAAGCTGATTCTAGTACATAACTATTCACCTCCCCTTGGAAAACAAAAACAAAAAAGGAATTGTTTATGTTTGGTTTTACACAACTCAAGAAAGCTAATTAAGAAGGGAATATTTAATATGCCTTGATATGACTAACTTTTTTAGATGAACAGAATTGGTCGAATACAAATAACAGACAAATAGAATAAATGAAAACTGATATAGAGGATAGATTTTTTTCCTGCTCTTGTTAAGTGAGAAACAAGTTTCCTCTATTGTTTTTCCATACATTACCTTTACTATCATATTTTTATTTTCTTAAATGAGCTCTCTTCTGGATCGTTTCAAAACTTAACCCACAATCAAACTCAAAATCTTTTATATGTTAGAGGAATATAGATTCTCGCATTTAGCATATTTAGTAGGGAAAATAGAGTTCGTTGCCGCCCAAGAAGTGTGAAAAGTACTAAATAGCAAAGAGAGACTATTTAAAATAATTCAACCTCATTTTTCCATTCTTATTGCCTCATCATTAATAGCTATAACCCTAAATTTTGCCTTAAACCCCCTCAAAGATGTTTCTTAACTAAAGGGAAATTTAAAATGAATGGGGCTTTTCATTTGTTCCAGTATAAATACCTGTTTGAATTTGAGTCAGGGCTCTTCACGAAAAGGACCATTCTAGGAAGAGACTGTCACGTATGCAGTTTTTCATTATATTTGCATTGGCCAACTTTGCGTACTACACTTTGAGTGGATACATTTTCAGTATGCTGACATTTTTCTCTAGGGTTTGTTGGATTTGGCCACATAGTGTTACAACAAACCAACCTGCTTCAAGGTACAAGGGTTTGCATTATCCTTTGATTGGGCTGGAATTTCAGCATATAACGGAAGTCTTCTTGGGATACCATGGTTTTCAATCTTAAATGTTAATGTTTGTTTACATAATTATTCTTTTTTGTTACTGGAAATACAATGCATTCGAGTCAAGAAAGTTTCCCATCTTCTCTAGCCTATGCGATGTTGCATTATGACAAAAAGATAGAGGCAAAAAGGGAATGTAAAAAAATGGGTTGGGCGCTTAACCATAAGGATTAGGGTTTCAATATTTTACCTTTCGTCTTATACATATAAGCAAGGATGGTTTTATAAAAATAACGCAACAGAGGAAAAAGGTAGAGTTAGGGGAAGAGGATCAGTTATCGTTCATGTTTCAATAATGGTTTACTCCTTGCACACCCAATCTTTCAATTAGGGGAAGAGCACTAGTAGTCATCATAGCTAACTTCACGCACCCACAGATCCTAAACGGTACATCGTATTTTGATTTTTTTTTGGGTTTTCTTTGTATGCGACTTAACTGCTTATAGCTATTGATTTGGCTTCTGGGTAGTAATGATGCATGCTGTGGAATCAGTTATGCGCACAAAGGTCAAAAAGTACACATTTCAAAGTGTTGCCTGATACCTAACTAAAGATGTTACAGTAACCGTCAACTCAAAATCGCTAGTAGTTGTTGACAAATGTCCCAATAGCGGTGCACAAATGGGCCAATTATGAACAAAAAATTACAAAAAATGATCGGCTATTGGTACAAAACAAATTTATTAATGGTGTTTTCACTATGATGGCTATTGGGGGGTCAACATGACAATAAGGTGACGGTTATTGGAACTATGTTATCTATTGGTGCTCTTCCCCTACTAACTTAAAAAAAAAGAAAAAAAAAGAAAAAGAAAAAGCTCAGTAATAAATTTCACACATATCAATAGCCACTCATTTTTTAGCATTTTTGGACCATAATTGGCCCATTTGTGGAACTTTATTAGTACCCATAGTACACAACTATTGGGGCATTTGTGTATAAGTATTGACAATTTTTAGTGCATGGTTATTAGGGCATCTTTAAGAAGGTATCAGACGACACTTTGAAATGTGCTTTTTGACCCTTGCGCGCATAATGGATCTCATCTAGTGTGCATCACTACTATCGAGAAGCTAAAACAATAGCTATAAGCAATATAGTCACTTGCGGAGAACACAAAAAAAATCATCAAGATTTGATGTACCGTCTAGAATATGTGGGTCTGTGAAGTTAGCTATAACGATTAGTAGTATCAGGGATAACTTTAAGAAACCCCCTCCGGTAAAAGTGTAAAATCGTGGTGAATCCAACATTAATTTTTTGGGGGAAATTTCATATTGATGGCAAAATTGTTTTCAAATTAGGAAAAAAATTTAATTTGTATTGGTGATTTTTTTTTTAATGTATGAAAATTCCATAAAATCTTGGTGAATAATTCATTACTGTGGAGGGAAATATAAAATGTATGAGGCGAATGTTTTGCATTTAAAGGAAAATATATATGTGTATGGGCGAAAAGTTTTACTGCGAAGGAAAAAATATTTAATTGTATCGGCGAATTTTATCTACTGTTTGAAAATTGTTTAATTTTACTGGCTAATCTTTCGTTATTTATGGAAAAATAAATATTTTATTGGCGATTTCATTGCCATTTTTGTTATCTATTAATAGCCACTTTTCAAGAGTTGTGACTCGTCATGTGGGCCAATGCCAAATTTATGCAACATCCATCAATTTATAATTTTAAATATATTATTTAAGACAGTTCGATGATCGTAGATCAATGGCTGAAGTTTTATTTCAGCCCAAAAATCTGAAGGAAACGTAGTTCTCCAAAAAGTCTCTGGAATGGAGACACATATCAAATCTTAACCCCGCACCTTAATTTTGATCATCGATTACAACTGGTTAGTAGGTTACGTGGATGATCGATAATGTTGCACAATCCTAATTGACATTTATTAATGTCCTGTCACTGACATTCTCTAACTGCGATCCACTTAGCATGCACGACTTCCAATTTGGTAGTGACACTGACGATATTACCAATTTCGCACACTTGTGCATTTATGGGAAAGATTTATAGAGAGATATGAAAGATTTAAAAATAAATAAAACACAAAGGAATTAAGAGGGTTAGAGAAGGAATTGCTATTTATAGACGATCTATGCTTCTTTCTTCTTCAATTCGCCTTTGAAATTTTGTGTCTAGTTTAGGTCTTTACGCTGTATAATTGATATTTAGATTTTTGAAGATGGACACTCCTATCCGATTGGGAAGCACATTTGAGGAGGACCAGAAGGCCTTTTTGGGCTTGGTCAAAGACACAACCCTCACATCAGTTTGTAAGGAGGTTGGGTTTTTTACAAACGAGGTTGTGAGGATGGTGCTGGGCCGAGAGTTTTTGCAAAATGTTGATAGATACCGAGTTAACATGGACATTACGTCCCAATTTTTGGCGTCTCTTCTGAACCTCAGAGGAGATAAGGTGGATATGCTGATGTTGTTAAGGAAGATCTTCAAAGAAGAATTCTTGGGGGACGACATTCAAGTTGTCGTCTTTGCAGAAATAGGGGCGGGGATCCCTTGGGCAAGTGATTTACACAAGCTTCTCCAGCCAGGACGACATGTGACCAGACAACCTTTTATTTTGAACCTGAATGCTGAGCAGTTGACGTGACATAGGAAATGGGCGTGGATTGGTAGGGATTTACTGCGAAAATGGTTTCTCCTGGATGAATTTCCAGACTACAGATGGCTCGATGAATTCTTAGAGCTTATCCTCTCTGGAGAATTGTACTTAGATAGAGGGGAAGATCCTTAGGGTTACCCATGAAGGGTTTCGGTTTTTTGTTTTAATTTTTGGATGCCATCATACCACTAGTCCATTGCTAGTGCCCTAGTAGTTTTGTTTTTTTGGCTAGTTCCTCGTAACCTCCTTCATTTTGGCTTTAAAGTTTTGGAGGGACTCCGACAATCGACTATTGTAAATTTGTGGAACATATTAATGAAAATTTTGCAACCTCAAGTTCATTTAGTTTGCCTTTATGGATTTAAAAAATGCTTTTAGTCATTCTTTTGCGCTTAGCAGATTCTAGTTTGTGAATGAAATGACCAAAATTGTGTCACTGTGTGTAATAATTTATGGGCAAAATTGAAATTTCAATGCAATACCGAGTTAATAATTTGTGAATCTGAAAATGAACCAAACAAATGTATGTGTGTGATTTTGTGAATCGTTAACAAAATGAAATTACAATACAGTAGCAAGCACTCGGTTAATAACTAAGAGTTAGTTGAGTAGTAATAATTTCATAAAATAAATACATGACGATTGACAAATATGGTGGTTGGAAAAAGTAGGAGTGAAAATGGATACGTCCATTCTTCTAAGGGCCACGGAAAGGCAAATGGCCTTCATTGGCAGGACTACAGATAAGAGGTTGGTCTCAACTCTGAGAACAGACCATCGTCTTGTCCTTCATGCAATCAAGATGATTATGGGAGAAGAATTTCTTCAAGCCTACCATAGGTATAGGGTAGGCTTGAAGAATTTTTTCTTGGGTTGGACGAGGAGCTAAGAGTCTTCATGGCTAGGGCTCGGTCCAATAGTGTATATTATTTATTTTAATTAATTGTCAAAATAGACTATGATTGGAAATGTTTATAATTTATAAAACATTATAAACCGTAACCTTAATCAATATATTATTTTATAATCTTTCCAATTTTTAAAATACTTAATAATTATAAGAAAAACGAACAAAATTTGATGAACGTTGGATCAGGATGATCATAGATCGACGACGTAAGTTTCATTTTAGGTCAAAGTTGTGAGGGTTAAAAATTTCTGCAACTGTCCTCCGGAAAAGTGACACATGTGATCAAAAGATTTGATGTTATCTATAGCAAATTGGCAAAGGTTATCCCTAGAAATGGATTGGTGTATGGCCCAAATTTTTTGGAGGAAGATCGAGATGGTGGGAAGATCCTATATAGCAGGATATTGGCAACGATCTTTCCACATAAGGAAAATGATAGTTTTTTGGAATCAAGTGTGCATGCAAGTTAGAGGAGGGGTGGGCCGAGTCACCAAAGGACCAGATTAATCAGTTGTTCAACAGACCTAACGATAGAGAAAAAGAGACAGTGGTTATCATTTTGGGCCCCAATTTCTAGAGCAGAGGCCATGTGCATGACGAACTGGTGATGGAAAAACTATTTGAACCAATCCTACAAGTTTTGGGCTACTCGATCTTAGCCAACGTGATTGTCCGGAGGATGGTGAGAGAAGACCTCATGCATGAGGTTACGACTGCACTGGATTGCATAGAGGTGGCTCTAAAATCAGGCTGTGTGATAGGGTATTTCCAGTTGAATGCAGAGGGTAAGAAGAAGAAGATGAGGAAGGCCTAGAGTCTATTCAAAGCTAGGATAATGAAGGAATACAACATGGGTAAATTTGAAGATTACATGAAGGAAAATGCTGATGTTATGGCAGAAGAAATAGTTGATAGGGTGATAGAGATTGGGAATGGGATTGCTTACATGTATAACTGAGATCTCTCAATCTTCTATGTAATGTTTTCTCTATTTATTAATAGAAAGGGTACTGCCCCCTAGGCAGATTTGTTTAAAAATAAAAAATAAAAATGAATAATTTTTAAAATTTTAAAATTTTATTTTATAATTATTAATTAAATGAAAAATTTAGTCCTAATTATTATTAATTTTTATATTCTCAAAAGCATTATAACTATGAAAAGAATTAGGAATATAGTAAGATTATACTTAAAATTATTAAAAAGATAAAATAAATAAATAATTTAAGCATTACTAATAAATATCACTAAAATATGAATAATAGATATAACAATATATTAGGGTTTAATTTTATTGGATTTTTTTAATCTAATATACTAGTTGCACTTGTAACTATTATGAATCAAAATTGAAGCCAACATCACTTAGAAAAAAATATAATCTTTCAATAATCAATTTGACTCTAATTATTGTCTACTATACCTTTCAACTACTATGTCATAGCTCATTGATATAAAAAAATACTATTAGTATAATACTATTAGATTTATTATTTGTATTACAATGTTAAAACGACAAGTACTCACCACTATGTGGCACTTGTTATATATTATAATTAAAATTATTAAATGTTGAACGTGAACATTGATTTAAACTTATAGTTAAATATTTCTCAATATGTGGTTAACTATTAAACATTTATATAGTATACATGGTTAAACATTTATATTGTTAAACATGGACGTTATTTATATATGATTCTTTCGGAAGAAGGACACGTGTCGTCATTTAATGTCAGTCTTCAAATGAAAGAAATTCTATGGCCCATGGGATGATGAAGTGTTAGGTGACGTGGCCCCCAAACTAGCAAAAATCCTATTGATAATGGGATCCATGACAACTAACAACGGATATCGTCATTCGTTGGATGAGCATAGATCAACGACGTAAGGTGTATTTCAGGCCGAATGTGGGAACGATAAACATTTTTTGTAAACTTCCACCCAAAACGAGACACGTGTTATTGAATGTTGTCCTACCATAAATGATAAACATTTAATTAAGTATAGTTAAATTCTAAATTTGTAATTGTATACTTAATTAAGTGTAATAAGCTCTATTCCGGGCATAAGTTGTAAATGATTAAAAAGTCTTCAAAAACATTCCAGAAAAGTGAGACGTGTGACGTGTCAGACTGTCAGTCCACAAAATTTAGAAAGAAGCAATGAATTTTTTGCCCTGCGGCTGCGAATAATTATTAATAATAATTTATAAAATTACAACACGATCCTAGAAATTTTTCCCTTTAGGTTTTGAACTTTTGACTTTTGAGGGTTTTGAAACTAAGAGGCTCATATTGGTATTTCGATTCTTGGACAAACCAATAAATCCAAGGAGATTCAGAAATGGCTACTAGATTGAGGAATGCAACAGAGTCTGTCTGTGCTAGTCTACTCAATAGAAATTCTGGGTAAAATCTAGAACACCTACATCCCGCGTTTTTAATTTTTTAATCTCGTGGTTTACCGTTTTAGATTGTAGAACTAGAATTAGGGGTTCAAATTGAGGTTAGCATTTTCAGGCTTGTAGTTACTAGTTGTCTAGCATTATTTTGAACCATTAACACTACTAGCGATGGGGTCCATGGGGAAACCGAATAGTAGAACTAAAATTCAAGTAAATGAAAAAATAGACTTAACCGAACTGGTGAAAACAACAAGTTTCATTGATGAATACCATGATATTTATGATCCTGTTATCCATGGTACAAAGTGAATCATGGAAATTAGATATGCATTGTCTAATAAGGCGGGAGATCAAAATAGGGAAAAATATGTATTTTTTAACACAATGTTAAATGTAAGTAAAAATAAAATTGCATCGTGGTATGCTGGATTGGGACGCATGATCTTACCTGAAGTATTCCCTTGCCTAGAAATTGTCATGGTCTGTGCCCAATATTATGATGAAGATAGAAAAGCAATTATCAATTAAAATACTCAAGAGGAAATTTTTTCCATAACTGAGGGAGAATTTGCTCGTTTGTTGAACCTAGTGTTTGAAGCACAAAACTCAAACATCCCCATTGGCCTAGGAAAGCTAGCAGAGGAATATGAGACAATAGAAGCAAATACTAAAGAATCATTTATCAAAGGTAATAATGTGTGGTGCTCGATTGGATTGGAATCATAAGACTCCTTATGATTATAATATTTTTGTTCCATGGGTTCAGGATACTATTTTCTTGATAACATTTTGCCTGGGATTAGAAAATAATAGGGAAGTGGGTTCCAGCCTTCTTGAAATGATCTTTCATGTCTATTGTGTAAGAGAACCAGTAAGATTTAATTTTGTTGAGCATGTTGTTCAATCCATGCAAAAACAATTACTAATGATTAAAAGAGGTTCATGCAAGACAATTAGGTTCACAACCTACTTGTGCTATCTTCTTCTAGCAAAGTATCATGCAATATTCGAGACCAACAAGCTTCACATTCAGGTCTATAAGATTGATGAGAAGACTCAGGACAAAATAGAGTGTCCAATATATGAATGGACACCTAAGATAAGGATGCATGACAATAGAAAGAACTACAACCATTTTGTAGGCTTCTTTTTTGCACCAATATATCAAGAAATTACAAGCACTCCAATGCCTAGATTGCCTGTGTCTTGTAGAGATTGCATTCAACTCGGAAGCCAAATACAATTGGTTGACTGGTTCTTCATGGAAGAATACACCGTGTTAAGGTTTTACGGATCAACAGTAGAACCCTACAAACTTCCAATACATGTGACAAAGAGGGTATTTGCATTGGAATATGTACAACAGATGGAGAGTATAGATTTACTCTTTCATGGTCAGCAAAAGAAGAGCATATTTCCTTCCTTGCCTTTCTCATGTGGAGGGTTTTGTTGGCAATTTGGAGCAATTGATTATGTGTTGCATTGATGTTTTGAAATTGATGGCAACACCAGTTGTTTACCAGTTTCCATTTGGTTTCAGTAGAGTGGTTGGATTACGTATTGATCTGGTATGCTCCAGAATGCTTTGGTTGGTGGAATTGGTTTGGATTGATTATTCATGTGTTTTGATACGTATCACATTCAGTTGGTATTGATTTGATGATGGGATTCTATCTTATGTTCTAGTAAGCCTGCTTTGTAGGTTCGGTAAGGGTTTCACAGACAAAACATTATTGAAGATCTTTGATGTAATGCATAAGTGGTGTTGGTGTAGCTTCTAGAAGGGATTCAAGATGTTGATGGTGATTGTGTTCGTGCCTCGACTGATTGTTGCATTGGTTTGGCATGTGTGGATCTAATTTAGGTCTGGTGCTATCTAGGTTATGGATCAGTTTCATGAAACGTGTTGGTGGATCCTTTTGATGCGCTTCTAGGATGTTTAATTGTTTGGATGATGCTTGTTTGGCGTTAGGCTGACATGTCTTATGATTTTATTTTTGGATTATGTAATGGATCTATTGAATTATCATTTGGGTGGCCGACCTAATTGGTTAGGTCTCGGGTTGGTATAAAAGTTATATAAGATCTCATTGTAGAAAACATATACATAGGCAAGGAGAGAATAATGTAATAATCATTTGTGCAAAGGATTTGGTCGATCATAGGTGATCAAGTTGGGTTTATATAAGAGGTTTTAGACCTCTGGTATTGAGCTTAATCAAAACTGTAATCTAGCATGTTTGATGCTATCACAGGTAGTTCTTCTTTCTGGATTGTTGTTTGAATATTCTGAGGTGGTTAACCTCTTTTGTAGTCAGTGAGACTCCATTGTGATGAGCAGTGAGCTCTAGGTAGTGTGCCTTCCTGCATGTGCAAGCCCCTTATTGTAATATTTATTCATCTGATCAGTGGATAGATATTGTGGGTATCCAATCCCACCATGGTTTTTCCTCTCTGAGGTTTTCTACGTATAAATATATGGTGTTATGGTGTTCTTCATTGTGGTTGCACTGTTTCTTATTGTTATATGCTTTTATATTTATCGGTTGTTGAGTTGTTATATTAATAAGGTTAAATTTCTTCATTCTGGTAGAACACTGGTTCACCCCCCCTCCCTCTCAGTGTTCTTGGATTCCAACAATTGGTATCAGAGCCTAGTCCTCTTTTTGCAGAAGCCTAACCTCTTGAGGGAGATCCTGAAACTGGAATCCATGGAGATGTGTTTGAGGTAACAACTTGAAGTTTGTCTTGAAGATTTTGAAGCTAAAAAATTTAAGAACATAAAGCTGGAAGATGAGCTTAGATCTGCAAAAGAATTCATTATCACTCTCCAAGAAAAGCTATCTAATGCTCAAGCTAAAAGGAAGGAACTTGTGCAAGAGAAGGATGCCCTTAAGGAACAATATCAGAAGCTGAGTCAGGAGAATGGTGTGATGAAGAATGAAATGCGAGCCCTAACTATGAGGATGTCCAAGGAGATTGAAGACCGGAAGAAGAATGAAGAAAATCTTTCTATATCTTTGAAAGACAGATCTAAGGAATGCATTAGGTTGGTGCATGAGAATGATATGTTGAAAACTGAATTGGTACAATCACATAACAATGAGAAAGAGTTGGAAAGAATGATGATAATCCTAAGAGGGGATCTGGATGCTACAAATGAATGCAAAGATAAGTTCAAGGTTAGTTTTGCTAAACTTGATGAGCTATTGAAGGATCAAAGGTGCAAGGGAGACACTAGAGGACTTGGATTTGAACAAGGTCAAAGCTCCGGTACTGCAAATGAAGATCAGAAGGTCAACCGAAATCAGAGGTCACTGGTAAGGCAACCCAATGCACATAAATTCAATGATATATGTTTTGTTTGCAACAAATTTGGTCATATGGCAAGACATTGTAGAAATAGAGCAAAACAGGATAACAATGCAGTTCCTGGTCAATGTTCAAATTATAAAAGGTATGGTCATAAGACAAAAGATTGTAGAATGAATGTGAAATGTCATGCATGTGGAAAGCTTGGACATATGGCTAATCAATGCAGGTCAAGGAATGGTCAAGGTTATAGTAAGGAAATTCAGAAGAATAATATCACTTGTTATGCATGCAACAAAGTAGGACATATTGCTAATTTTGTAGAAGAAATAACCTACCGGAAGGAAGTGATAAATTTGATGAAAAAGGAAAGAAGAAGGTTGATGAAATTTAGAAGGAGCATGAGAAGAAGTGGGTTATGAAGTCTGAGGCTCAACCGACAAAATCAATTGCCCCAAATGTTCATTTGGCTGAAGGATATACCCCGGTTACTCAACTTACATAGAAGAATGTTCCTGCACTGGCAATAAATTCATCCGGTAATGAAGGAATTCGCCTTAAGGGGAGGCAAATTGATGATAAATCTTGCATTGCCCCTGGTAGTGATTTGAAATCCTGTTTCAGATCTTTAGTCAGTTTGAAGATTAAATGATGAAGATTTGTTGGATCTTGGATTTGGTTTGGTTTACCGGTAAGTCACTTTATGAGTTATGATTTGGTCATACATCTACAGTTAAGTATTTCAAAATCCTTGACAGTGAATTGGAAGTTTGATCCTAGATGTGATGAAGGGATATTTCTTGGTTATTCAACTAAAAGCAAAGCATATAGATGTTATAACAAAAGATTGCAAAGAATTGTGGAGAGAGCTAATGTGAAAGTGGATGAGCAACACAAAGACCAAGCTAAATATTATGACAGAGAACCGACAACGGAAATGATCATAATTGATCCGGTAGCACCTGTACCAAAACAAAATGTTGAACCAGTTACCCCGACATCATCAAAAAAATAAACTGTAACTAAAGATTAGAGCAGAGAAACAAAAAGTTAGAAGACTCCTAGGTATGTAAGGTTGAATCATTCAAAAGATCAGATAATTGGACAAGAAGATGGTTAGCAACTGATGAGGTATGTTTCATTTCTCAAGTTGAACCGACATCAGTAATTGAAGCTTGTAAAGATGAATGTTGGATGAAAGCTATGGAAGAGGAATTGGATCAGTTAGAATAGGACAATACATGGACTTGGATGTTTTTGGAACTAGGCTAGATTGGTCTGCAAAGGATATTCTCAGAAGGAAGGAATTGATTATGTTGAATCCTTGCTCCAGTAGCTAGGATTTTTAGATATTTTCAAGGCTTTTTTGGTATTTTTTTTTTGGGACTTTACACTATGAGCATATACAAATGCAGATTGGGCAGGTGATGTTGATAACCAGATAGGATCATCCGGGGGAGAACTCTTTCTTGGGAAGAAGTTGGTTTCATGGATCAGCAAGAAGTAGTCATATACTTTTGAAGCCGAGTATGTTGCTACTAACTATACACTAGTTCTATGGATGAAGAAGATGTTGAAGGATATAAGGGTAGATTGCAATGAATCGGTAGTTATTCACTGTGATAACTCTGTTGCTATTGACATATCAAACAATCCAGTATTTCACTCCAAAATTAAGCACATTTCTATCAAGTATAATTTTTTGATGGAGAAGGAAATGAAGTCAGATTGGTTTGAGGAATCATTTGAGCATTTGAGGGACAGATTGAGAGTTTCTGCCCCTCTGGTAGAAACTTGAGTAATGTTGATTGACATCAGTCTGATATGCATTTACAGAGGTTCTATTTATTCCAGATTGATGAGTTGTGCTGTAGACACCTAAAATTGTCATGTCTAATTAAATAAATATCTTTATTTATTTAATTATCTTTAGCCTAATTCTTCTATTAATTAAATAAATCTTTATTTATTTAATTAATTCATTTATCCTCTTCTAACCTTATTTCTCATTTAAATAAATACATTTATTTATTTAAATTATCCTTTTTCTAAATTAAATAAATACTCTTATTTATTTAATTGATCCCACTTCCTCTATTAATTAAATAAATCTTTATTTATTTAATTAATTCATTAACCTTTTCTACCCATGACGCATGTCATTCATCTCTTAATTCATACACTACCTACCCTCTCATTATTTTATTATTTCCTCTACCTACCCTCTAATCATAGCCAACCATTTATCTTTTACACCTCTTAATCTTATCCCTCCATTTCTTATAGTTTCTTCTATATAAGGAGATGCTTCATTCATTATCAACCATATGCATCCTGATCGGTTGACTACTCAACTACACTTTTGAACTTTCATATGCGATCAAGCCTACTTGCAACCACATTTCCGTTCTTTGTTGAGCTCTTGTGCACACACAAAATCTGAGAGCAAATATATCAAGCAAGATCAATGGAGATAGGAAGAATGGAAATTCAAACCCTATGGGACATGTGATGGTATAATCTTTGTGATTTCATTTGATTTGCATTGTCTTAGGTAATCTTCACATGTTATGGTGGATCTTTGTTGTTGTTAGGCTAGGGTTTTGTGGTTGAATCTATTTAGTCTTTCAATATTGTTGTTATCCATTTTCACCATATGCATTTTGGCATGCCAGGTGGGACTCTTGTCCCTTTTGCATTTAACATCTTTTGTTGCAGATTTTGTGTTTTTAAGTTGCAGATCTGACATTTCCAACAACATTTTGGTATTTTCATGTCTACGTACATTCGGATCGCGTTTTTGATTTTCTGCCGCATTTGTGTCATCTAAACGCATCTATGAAGGGCAGAAACACGTTTGTGTCTTTTGAGCAACATTGCACTTACAACATCTCAGAAACACGTCTGTGTCTGATAGAACCACGTCTGTGTCATATAAACATGTCTGTGAAGGGCAGAAACATGTCTGTGTCTTTTAGCAACATTGCACTTACAACATCTCAGAAACGCATCTGTGTCTGACAGAACCACGTCTGTGTCATTTAAGCACATTTGTGAAGTATACAGACACGTCTGTGTTCAGAATTGAAAAACTTTTACAGTCTAGCAAACAAGAACAGTTAGTTTCAGACTTATTGAGCTTCCTAGGTTATCTCTCTGGGTTTTCATCTAGCATTCAACCTGTCTTTGGGTCTCACAAAGTCCATCATTGCTTTACACCCTGCATTACATACACATTTGTCTAAACTTGAGTCAAAAGGCCACTTGCTTGTCCTCATCATACTTTGTCAACACACTACATACAACAACATTTTGCTAAGTGATCCCTCATCAAGGTCTATCACCTTTGGGTCTCATTTGGTCTTACTTAGAGTCAAGGTCAACTTACCTCATCCAGAGAAACTATCATCTCTTTGGAAGTCACACCTACTCTACTACATACATACTTGGTCTTACACTTTGGACATTGCAAGTACGCCTCAGATTCATTTACATTTCATCCAACTCTTGGTCTTCCATACTCTCCATTTTCATCTAGTCTCACACATCTTGGTCAATACCTAGTTCATGGTTGAAACCTATTCCCAAAAATCTAGGAGAGAAACTAAAGAGGCTCAAGAGTCCGCAAACATGAGTTCCTATGAGTATGACAATGATGTCTTTTTCAATTTTGATCATACTACATTACCTGACATGGATGCCTATAGAAACATTCCAAATGTTGAGCACATGGACACTACAAATAACAATGATACACACAATGACAATATGGACAACATTTCAGTACATTCAACAGAAGTGGAAGACACCATTGTGGATCCCCATTTCAATCGATTGGTTGAGGAAATAATGAGGAGAGATAGACAATACTTCTTACAAGTGATGGCACAAAGTGGAGCCAAGATCCCTCATGATTTTGATATGTCTCAAATAATGGAAAATCGACCTTTGCAACAACCTCACCTCAACATCGATCAAAGGAGGCCTAATAGTGGAGGCAATAGAGGACCACATCTTGTGCCTAAATCACCATCATCTTTGTTTCAAAAACCAGAGGTCCCATACACACATGGTCAAGAATATGATACTCACCTTCGCAGACCATTATGGAAGTCTTATGTAGAAAAATATACTCAATCACATACCAATGCTAAGGATCAACCACCAAAGAAATTGGATATTCAAAGACATGTTCAAAATTTGGACACAAGGAAACCCCATGTCAAATTTGGGGGCAACACACTAGAACAAACTCACGACATTCCTGTAGAGTATGATATACATGGACACAGTAGATATTCCATTCCTCACCATGACTCTATACCAAGTGGTCCATATACGCAACATCACTATAGACCTCCTCCATATGAACATGTGTATGATCAATATCATCCATATATGCAACATGCTCCTCCTCCACTCAGTGGTTTAGGCATGGGGTATGGTCCAAGAAGTCGGTCTCCATGCAAGAACAATTTGGAACAACAAATCAAGGATTTACAAAAGAAAATGGACATAAATACACCAAAGCCAACTTACACAATGAGAGACATATGTCTCTATCCATTTGACAAAATCATTCCAATGCCTCCATTTCCTACACACTTTGTGACGCCTAAGTTTGATAAGTATAGAGGAAAGGGGATCCTAAGGCACATATAAGACAATTTTTCATAGCTTGCATTGAGGTAGCAGCAGAAGAGACATATTTGATGAGATTATTCCCACAAAGCTTAGGTGATCAAGCTATGGAATGGTTCTCCCAACTCCAACCTGGAATTAAGTCATGAGGTGACTTAGCAGAGGCATTTATACAACATTTCTCATATAACATAGAGACAGACATATTAGTCACTACCTTGTGCAACACCAAGCAAAAGGATGGAGATTCTTTTTCATCATTTTTACAAAGATGGAGAAATCTAGCCAGTAGATGCTATTGTGAAATTCCACATAAATAAATGGTAGAGATGTTCACCCAGAATGTTAAAAAAGACATTGGTTATGACCTAAGAAAATATTGTTTGTCCACCTTCAAGGACATCATTGAAAAAGGCTTAGCAACATAGAAGGTCCTAATTGAACAAGGAGTCATAAAAATATTCAAGGAAAACAAAGATGACTTTAAAGGAAAAGATAAGCCAAGATTTTGGAATAAAAACAAGAACACAGTCAATGATGGTGTTGTGGATGCCAATACTGTACGACCCAAAATCATTTTTTCGGGATCAAGCTCTACAAACAATCAAGTGAATACTCAAACAACTTCCAAGTAACAAAGGAAGTACACTCCATTGGGAGAACCACTTGAGTCCGTTTTCAAAAAGCTAGTGGCAAACAAGATAATCACAATTCCAGATTTGCCTCCATATGAGCCAAAGGTTAAACCAAATTGGTGGAATGATGATGAATATTGTGAATTTCATAAAAGCAAGGGACATAAAATAGGAATTTGTCACCGATTGAAGAACATCATACAAGATCTCATTGATAGAGGTGACATTGAGATTGAAGGGCATTCATCCAACCAAGAACATGAAATGTTTAAAGAACCATTCCCAAAACATGACAAGGGAAAAGCTAAAGCCACAGATGACCAAACCAACTATACCAGAGCATCCTATAACTATGATTCAACTATCAATCACATTCAATGGACAATTATGTCTCTACCATTATCATCAAGGACAAAATGCCAGAGAATTCTACCCATAGACCTAAGATTGTCCTAAAAGGCATTGGATCTTCTTTCGAACCTACCTCTGAATGTAATGTTATGACTCATTGAGGTAAATTCACTTTGCAAGGTGCTCCAGCTAAAAACACTACTTCCTCATTAACCAAACCTGAGTATGACCTTGTAAAACAGTTGGGGAAGACACCCACGCTTATCTCAATCCTTGAGATCTTACGCATATACCCCGCACATAAAGCTATTCTTGACAAAATATTGAGAGACACTATTGTCCCTACTGATCTGAACGTGGACTAGTTTCAAGCCATGGTGAGATATCTTTTCATTCCACACTCCCTTACATTCACAGAAGTCGATGAAGCCTTTGTAAGTCAGCCACATAATGCACCGTTACACATTGAAGCCTTCATACACAAACATCGAATAAAATGAGTCCTGATAGATGGAGGAGCAGGTCTAAACATTTGTACATTGAGCACTATTAAGCAATTGGGATATTGAGATAAAGCTGTGAATTCTACAAACAAAATTACCATCAAGGAATATGATGATGAAGAGCATTCATCCAAAGGCACAGTCACCTTGCCTCTTAGAGTTGGGCCAGTTACAGAGGATGTGGTTTGTCAAGTCCTAGACCTAGATCTCACATACAATATATTACTAGGATGTCCTTGGATTCATGAAATGAGGGCAGTCCCATCTACATATCACCAATGCATTAAATTTCCTCACAATGGAGTTGAAATAACAGTTAATGGTGATCCTAATCCATTCATATACTGCAATAACTTGAGACCAAAAACTGAGACGATCATTCCAAGTAATAGGGAAGCTATCCCTTCTTTTGCATACATTGATCCCGAATCATTAAAACCTTCGACATCAAAACAAGGTGAGCTTAAAGGGAAATATCAGGATAAGGGCATGGGTCAATACACTTTGAATCAAACCATGTGCTTACAAAATTTATAAGTTCACCAAAAGAATATGGAAGACCACTTCCTAATAAGAAGGTATCTATCATTATACTCAAATGGGACCCTACTATCTTTCAAAGATGGGGTGAACTGGAAGAAGAAGACTTATACAAAATGCTTTACAAAGACCCTGAAAATGATACACAAGATCACATCAGCCTACCATGTGAAAAATATGGCAAAGGGTTCAAGATCCTACAAAAATTTGGGTATGATGGCAAAAGTCCTCTTGGCTTAAGAAAGGAAGGCATCATTGAACCTTTACAACCAGAATTAACATTCAAAAAGGAACGCTCGAAAGGACTTGGTTTCATGTCTTCCAAGAAAACATTTGAAAGACAGAAGAAGCATTACAAATCAAAGCTACCAAAATTCAACAAGAGAATCACTATTCCACAGACTCCAATGAATGGGAATGGGATTCAGACAAATCCTCCAGTGACTATGAACTCACCGAGACATTCAGAGAACCAGGTGAACCCACAGAAGAAGAGGATTTTTATAGAAAATTCAAAGTTGGTCAAGAAACAATCCCTGAGGATCCCACACAGTCCTTGCCTCTAGGTTCTAGGTCGAAATCATGAAGAATGAGAACACCTATCCCAGAATGCACTACTAGTGATGACAATTTGGATTCATTCACAATTGAGACAGATGAGGAGAGTGCCAACAATGACCTTGATAACTAGCTCGACATACCTGAGTATAACTGCATCTTCATCCTTAGCCCCGCTAACTTTGAAGACATCAAAGGCCTTCCCCTTGTTCACCACCAACTTATTGACTGGGACCATGAAGGACCTGGACAGTTCGACACATTCCAAAATGATGAAGCCTTTATTGACTATCTAGGCATACGAGATGATCTTCCCCCTGGGGACCATAAAGAAGGATACACTATAGAACTCAACAATGTGGCATATTTTGGTGAGGGTGTCGGGCCTTCCAGTAGCAAAAATACAAAAAAAAAAGCAAATCAAGGGTCTTATGGTGAAAACCACGTTGTGGCGCTGTCTGATCCCAAAAAATAAAAATAAAAGATGTATTTGAGGGTGAAAACCTCTCTGAGGCACCCGAGGATGGAAGGCTCGACATTCTCCCAGCATCATATGAAGAAAAATCATCTATGTTGGTAGAGGAGACCATCAAAACAAACATTGGTACAAAAGAAAGTCCACATAACATATTCCTGGCTCAATCTTTGACAGAGATAGAAAGATCAAAGTTCATACGTTTCTTCACAGAGCGACAAATCAATTTTGCATGGTCATACGCTGATATGCCTAAATTAGATCTAGATTTGGTAATGCATCATTTGACAGTTAAATCGGGGGCAAAACCAGTGAAACAGAAATTAAGAAAGATGCATCCACAAGTGGCATTATTAGTCAAAGCAGAGCTTGAAAAATTATTAGATGTCGGATTCATACGCCCAATTGATTATCCTGAATGGATCTCCAACTTAGTGCTTGTCAGTAAACCAGATCGTAGCATCAAAATATGTACAAACTTCAAAGACATCAACAAAGCTTGTTCGAAGGATGATTTTCCATTACCAAATATTGACTTGATTGTAGATCTCACAGCAGGTCATGTGATGTTATCTTTGATGGATGGATTCTCTAGTTATAATCAAATAAAAATCGCATTCGAGGATCGGCACAAAACAACATTCACTTGTCCTTGGGTAACTTTCTGCTGGAATGTCATGCCCTTCGGGCTAAAGAGTGCAGGCGCTATATATCAAAGAGCCATGACTACTATCTTTCACGATCTCATGCATGTTACTGTGGAAGATTATGTTGACGACCTCTTGGGCAAATCAATAGACAAAGATACACATTTGGACATACTTTCAGTCATTTTTCATTGATTGGAAAAATATAAAGTAAGATTAAACCCCAAGAAATGTGTCTTTGGAGTAACCTTTGGGAAGCTCCTGGGATTCATTGTCTCAAAAAGAGGAATCGAAGCCAATCCAACAAAAGTCATGGCCATCCTAGAGATGCAACCACCAAGAAATATCAGTCAACTTTGATCTTTGCAAGGGAGACTCCAGTCCATATGAAGATTCATAGCACAACTTGCAGATAAATGCAATCCTTTTCAGCAATTGCTACACAAAAACATCAAATTCAAATGGGATGATAACTATCAACAGGCTTTCCAGATACTCAAAGATTATGTTCTGAATCCACCAGTTCTAGATCAACCTCTATTACTATACATATCAGCTACTTCAACAACACTGGGGGCACTCTTAGCACAACAGGTTGCTGAGGGAAAAGAAAAGACAGTCTACTACATCAGTCGCACATTGGTGGGATATGAGCAAAACTACACACCAATTGAGCATGCATGTCTCGCTGTGGTCTTTGCTTCACAAAAATTGTGACATTACATGCTAACTCATAAAACTAAGTTGGTCACAAGGATCGATCCATTGAAATACCTTCTCAATAAGGCAATGCTTACTGGTCGACTAGCCAAATGGGTGATGCTCTTGAGTGAGTTCGACATTGAATATGTGGACAGAAAAGCAATAAAAGGACAAGCTATCGTGTATCAGTTAGCAGATGCTCCCATGGTAGATGATGTTCCTCTAACTTTGGAATTTCTAGATGAATTCATCTTAACAGTGTCACACACAAAGCCTTGGCAAATATACTTTGACGGCTCATACACACAACATTCATTATTTTGCCCAGGCGGTTTGATTGAACCCCTTATGGTTCTAACGAATCCCCCTTCGTTCAAACCGATGTTCATTCGAACCCCCTTTTTAGAGATCTCTCCCCAAATTTTTCAGAGTTCTGAGAAGTTTTTTCCTTCGGACCTCTGGTTCAAGGCACAAATGAAAGAATCTTGATAACCCAAAATATAAGATGATAGTGCTCGGAGCAAGCTTTCCAATGAGTATAATTTTATTACATTGTGAATTTATTATGTTCTTTTTTTTTAATTTTATGGAATATTGGTTTTTCACCGAACATGAACTTATCTGTTCAACGCATTGGGAAAAATAGGAAACTAATTAAAAAAAAATCTGAAAAATATCTATGCCCTAGGTATTGATGTCTTCTTTCTAGCAAAAATAAATAAAATTGAATTTTGATATATATAGAACAAGTTATGTGTTCAAACTTAAACCTATGTCTGAATTATAACTAGTCAGACTTCAAAACTTAATTAAATGAAAAATATTCAACATATCACGATCAAACCAAAAACAAGTCGTGGATATTGATGTTACAGACCAAAATTAAAAAGAATTGAGTTTTTATCATTCATAGAAAAAAAAAATGCATTTCGAGAGGCACATCACTCTTAAAAAATGTAGTTTACTGTAAAAAACTACTTTTGAAAGGAGATGGAAAAATTTAAATAGAAATCTTCAAAAAAAATTGAAAAAAATATATTTAGAATCTACAGAAAAATGCTACAAATCACTAATTTACATCATTATAATTATTGTTAGTTCACCCCTATTATTGTGGGAACCATTATTGCGAGTTCACCCCTAGTGGATAAATTTTAGAATTAGGTTATAGTTAGGTTCACGATTGGGATTCCATTTCATTTAGTGTTATGGTTACAATGTTTTTTAAGTTTAGTATTAGGATTTAAAATTTTTAAGGTTTAGGTTTTGTTTTGGTTTAGTGTTAGTTTTAGGGTTATGGCTCAATTAATTTTGTGTTATACTTAGGGTTAAATTTTCTTTAATATTGGAATTTAATTTAGTTTAGGTTAGGGGTTCATTTTTTTTAGTATTTAATTATGCTTATGGTTAGGTTTCAATTTAGTTCTAACTAGAGTGAACCTAGCCCTATTACTAAACTAAATTAATAACTAACCTTGAAATCAATTGAACAGTAAACCAAATTCAACCCTAATCCTAAAACTAATTAAAAAATAAACTAATTAATCCTTAATCATAAACCTGATTAAACATTGACCCTTATACTAAGACAAATTTAATTCTTATCATAAACTTAATTAAGTTCCAACTGTATACCATACTAAACCAAATTGGTCCCTAACCCTAAAATTAACTAAAAAATAAAAAAAATAGAACCCTAACCCTAAACCTAATTGGAGAAACCAAATTAAATTCTAACCCAAACACTAACTAAATATATATCCTTAATTCTAAACCTAATTCAACAATAAACCAAAGTGAACCATAAAAGTAACACTAAATTAACATCTACTCTTCTTAAACAAAAACCAAAATTAAACCCTAATGAAATCTAATTTAACATTAAACCAAATGGAACCCTAATGGTCAACCAAATTAAAACCTAACCCTAATGCTAAGATAAGTTATAACATAACCCTAAAACTAATTGAACAATATAATAAATTGAACCGTTAACCAAATTGAACCCCAACCCTAAACAAAATTGTATTGTAACCCTAAAACTAATTGGATGGTAAACCAAATTGAAATTTAATCCTACCAATAAATCTAATTGAACCCAAATGGTGAACCTAATTATAACTTAACCCCAACACTAAGTCTACTTAAATAATAACCCTAATTGGACACTATAATAGATCAAACCCTAAGCCTATACCATGTTTAATAAAACCACTAAACCAAATTAAACCCTAACCATAATGCTTAACCAAATTGAACCCTAACCCTAAAGAAAATTGAACGTTATTTACTAGATTGAACATTTACCTAATTTAACACTAATAAAAATTAACCGTAACTCCAACTATAAAATAAACTGAATCCTAAGTCTAACATTAAATCTAATTGAGCCTTGATTGTAAGCCTAATTAAACCCTTATTGAATCCTCTATTTACTCAAATCCTTATTAAGGTGTATCCTTAACCATGACCCTATGTTAGCCCTAATCTTAATTTAATCTAATACAAAACCTCATTGAACACTAACCCTGAACCAAATTGAACCTTAATATTAACCTTAAACCAATTTGAACCCTAACCCTAAAAAATAACTAAATTAAACCCTAACCTTACATTAAACCAAAAAGAATCCTAACCATATCACTAAAAATTAGACCATAGCCTAAACCAAATAGAACCTTAATCCTAACACTAAACCAAATAACTAAATTAAACCCTAACCTTATATTAAACCAAAAAAATTCCTATCCATATCACTAAAAATTAAACCATAGCCTAAACCAAATAGAACCCTAATCCTAACACTAAACCAAATAAAACCCTAACCCTAAATCTATTTGAAATTAAACCAAATTGAACCATAACTTTAAACCTAATTAAATACCCCATCAATATTTTCTTCCACTTTATATTTGTTTGCTAAATACATTAATTCATATAAAGGGCATTACATAAATAATAATATTAATTTATGTAAAATGAAACATTATAGTAATTAACTATTCAACTTATTTTCATATAGATTAATGTTTTTATAAGAATATTTTAAAGAGTTCAAATATAATTAGCAATATAAAAGTATGTGAAATAGATTCATGTGATTATTTTTGTGTTCATTTTAATCATGACCTTTTTAATATAGTTGGATTTGTTTTTCCATTTTGTCCAAATGTAACTTCACAAGATCTAAAAGAGCATTAATATTCTTATGTATTCATTGAGGTTTATTGCTAAAAATGTGTACATATTTTGAATTAATTTTTTAAAGTAAAAAATGTTGTAGGTTTATGAGTCAAATGTTGCATATGTTAAACTATGCATAAATTATATAACTAGATACCCTAATCCAAAAGCTCAACCAAATTAAAAACTTATAATTGTAAACCAAATTGAACTATAACCCTACATACCAAATTGAATTTAACCCTTATCCTAAGTAGAAACCAACTAGAGTAGATTAATATTAACCACAACACTAAACCACATTCAATTGAGACCAAATTGAATATTAACCATAACCATAAACAAAATTAAATCATAACCCTTATTCTAATTAAAAACTAACTAGATTGGTACAACCTAAGTTGGCTTAATGGTGGAGAACATGTGCTCTTGAAAGAGAGGTCACAAGTTCAAATCCCATAAGGGGGTAGGGTATGTACCAAATTATACCCTAACCCTTATCACTAAACCGCATTCAACCCTAACAAATGAACAACTAAACTAGATTGAATTGCAACCTAAAATGAAATTGTACTCTAACCTTAAACACTAAATCAACTATATTATTTAATTAAATTATTTTTAGATAAGTCACATAGGAGATTTATTGAAATTGAAGAAAAATAAAAAAAATTCATAATTGTTAATACTCATATGAACCCAAAAAAACACTGAACTTAAAAAAACCTAGACCTAAAATAAATCAAAACCTAACCCTAACCCTAACCCTAAACCAATGTAAACCCTAACCCTAAACCAAACTAGATCAAAATCATAAACCAAATCAAACCTTCATTTTAAGACTACACCAAATTTTAGGAAACCTAGCTCTTATGATATTCAACCATATAACCCTTCTTGTAAACACAATTGTACCCTAACCCTAATATTAAAATAAAAAACACTAACCCTAAACAATATTGACCTCAACTCCTAACACTAAAATAAAATAAACCATACTCATAAATTACTCTAAACAAAATTCAATGTAAGCCCACCTCCATTCTACCTAAAATGAATTTGAAATCTACACCTACACTAAAATAAAATAAAAATTTGAACATTAACGATATACCATATTGAGTACTAATCCTAAATTAAATTATACCAAAAAATTGAACCAATCTCCACGACAACTCTAACACTTAACCGATTTTAACCATAGCTAAATTAAAATATAAACATAACACTAAACAAAAATCAACCATAAAAACTTAATGAATACTAATTTTAAACAAAATTGAACAATATCAAATTGAATGTTAAACCTTGTCCTAATTTAACTCTAAAACAAACTAAACACTCAAACAAAACCAAATTGAATTGTAATCGATACCATTGAAAATATTATTAAATTATAAGCATAAACAAAATCACACCCTAATCCTAAACCAAATAAAAAATGACAACCCTTAGTTATTTAAAAATATTAAATCTCTAATTTTAATATTATATTAATTTTTAACTTTAATGAATAAATTTTTTTACTGCCCATCCAAATAATTTAATTATTTCATAAATATCAATTATTTTTAACATCAATTAATTTTTCTTATATTCCTTCATACTTCCTTAAATTGATTGTTTTCCTAACTTTTAAATACTTTGCAAAGAAGTAAAATAAGAATAATAAACTATACATTTTTCCATTTCTATACTAACTTTGGTCATTTGTGACTTTCCATTTCATTTTACTTGGTCTGCTCCATTTCGTTCTTACCTACAATTTATTACACATTCTCAATCAATCTAGAAAACTCAAGCTCAATTCGAAATGAAGAAAAATGATAGATGTTATTAAATTGTGATCAAATGAGAGATGTTATATTGTGATCAAATTTTGATTTTATTTTTTTAGAATTCCACTTCAGATATTTCTATTAGAAATTAAACTTAGGTTCCACAATGAAAACACAATGTGGTTAAGCTCAAACTCAACCCTTGAACAACCACAACATTAAAACCACATGATTCATGATTCATGATATTAGCATGCAACCAAACTAAAAGCACTCCAATTATCTGTTATCCTGTGTGACAGGAAGATAGAAAGAGGCAAGTAAAAAAGAATTGGGTAGGGCGTTTAACCATAAGGATTAGGGTTTCAATGTTTTACCTTTCTTTTTAAACATATAGGCAAGGAGAACAATGCAACAGGGGAAAAAGGTAAAGCTATTACCATCTAATAGCAATTTAAAACGGGCTGGCTTAAACAACACACACTAAGCTTTGACTTAGTGTGTGCTGTTCTATGTGGGGTTGCCTCTCAGTTCTATTTTTGTTCCCTCACCATTAGTCCAATCTCCCCGCCCGGTATGCATATTTCCCGTCCAGCAATTTTCATTTTCACACCTGCTCCCAGCGTGTGCGAATTTTCATTTTCACACCTGCTCCTACTTTGTGCGATATCCAAAACTTTCAAACAGGTATTGTCATATATTTAGAAATGCTTTGATAAACATGTATGCAAAAATGTGGATTGCAGGATATACACAAAATGCATTCGTTGAAAAGGATTTGCAAACTTTTAGCGATTTGCAGGTGTAAAATGGAGTCCACAACCCAAGTCAACATTCTCACAGCCTACATGAAAATGGGAGCTTTGGAGCAGGGTATGGACATCCAGCACATAGTGAACGATAGAGGAATTTTATAGATGTTGCAGTTAGAACAGATTTGGCAGACATGTATGCAAAATGTGTAAGCATAGACAAGGCACGTGAACTGATTGACATCACGACTCCAAGAAATTTGTTCTCATAGAATAAGCTAAGTGTAGGATATGCAAAATGTGGAATCGTAGACAAAGGCAACTGAACTATCTGACAGGATGCCTCAAAGAGCACAATTTTTCTAATGGAACGCTTTGATTGCAAGGTATCAACAAAATGGGTTTGTTTTCCTGAGTTTCAAACACTTTGGATGACCATGGTTGGACATGGGATATATAAATGGTAAATCATTTGTCGCTGCATTTGCAATACCTTTTATATTATATATGAATGCTACGGACAATATGTTCCTGTGGATTTAACATAGATTTGCCATACCTTTTATATTATATATGAATGTTAGGGACAATATGTTCCTGTGGATTTAACATAGATTTGGAATGAATTTCACGTGGGTGTCTTCATGCTGTGACTGATTTTTTGTGGCCTTTAAGAGCTCTTTTTTGAATAATGAATTTTTTTTGGTTTAATTCTTGATATTTGACACTGCATCAAGTTATTTTTTATGTTTTGCTTTTTGGCATCATTTATATGATAAAAAATTATGTTATAATATGTGGGTTAAAAATTCACCATATTCACAATTAAAACTTGAATGTGTACACAATTTTTACACAATACAAATTTGCATTGAGGTTTTTGAATAATAATTTTATATTATTTATAAGGAAACTATGCTTTGAAATGAAATGCAAGTGCAAATTTGATCAAGTAGAACATTGACTTTGATCAACTCTAACACAAATGCTTCTTAAAAACTTATGAAAATAAAGTTTATTGAATAGAATTTCAAATTATAACAAAGTTTTCAAGGAAATAAACCACAACTTGTTATCATCTCATGTGCAAAATGTTATCATCCCAATCACAACAAGTCATTGAATTCGCTCCTTAAGAATTAAGTTCAACATTTAGTTTCAATTATTGATGTCTTTGAACTACTTCATAATTTTGTTCCTATAATAGTTGCTTTTGTCTTAATAAATTGATTTAAACAGACTTCTCTTTGCAATCTTATTATTATTATAGTTCAATCCTCTTGTGATATTCGTATGTAAGATGTTATCATCTCATTGACATGTTTTCTCATTTGTTCTTCGAGTTCTTCAACTACCATTTGTTTAACTTTAAAATGTCTCTATATATCATTATCATCCTAACATTTCTTCATTCCTCTTTCTATATGGTCCTCACTTGTTCTCATTGTCATCTTCAATAAATTGTTTAACATATTATTTTTTTATAGTCTTCATTATTCTTTGTTTTCAAATTTTGATATTGATCAAGCCACATCTACAATTAGAATCAAAAGAAAATTTGTAAAGTAAATTTTGATACTACATAAATGCCCAAGATTCCTTAGCCTAAATGGAGTAAACCTAGGAAGGGAGTTGAACTCGAGACTAATGGGGAGCAAATCCACTACCTAAGCCAACTCACCTATCCATTCAAGCTTAAATGTATATGCATATAAAAAAAATTGTCAACTATAAAGAGTTTTTGTAAGCATGTTCTTACCATTACAATCCACTCCTTATTTCCATTGCATATATAGGTTACACCTCTTAACATAATTATACATATTTCTAATTGTTATTATATTGTAATGAAATTTTCATCTCAATTTTTTCAAATTTATTGCCTCTTAATAAGTATGTCAAATAATCACATTCACTTTCTTGAGTCTCTAATGTTATAATCAAGGAAAATTTGGTTCAAGTTTTAGCGAGAGTCTATATGCCTTCAAATATCAATATTAGGAGCTTGAAATTAAATCAATGATATTTTCTCAATAACCTCTTGAATGTTTGTGAGAGTATCTTTGTTTATACAAGTGAATTGCTCTTTAGTGTTGATTACTTCAATTTTCCAGTTTAAATGCATCCATCCACTCAATAAACAATCTACTTTTTGAATTATTAAGGATTTTTTATGCTAACACAATTTAAAAGTTACAACCTTTATCTCTCTAATTAATGGTACATGAAATTCCAATGTCAACAACCTCAAATCCTCCTTTTTTTTAAAAACTCTATGATATGATTGAAATCATCATAGATT
The DNA here is from genome assembly GCF_030272615.1 of Cryptomeria japonica. Taxonomy (NCBI): domain Eukaryota; kingdom Viridiplantae; phylum Streptophyta; class Pinopsida; order Cupressales; family Cupressaceae; genus Cryptomeria; species Cryptomeria japonica. Next base: position 486,870,958 of record NC_081405.1, on the reverse strand, counting down.
TTGCGATGCACTAAAGTAGATTCATCAATTAATTTTGAACCTTGAGCAAGGGAATTCCTTATCCAATCTTTGGTACCCTTTGTTGCACATTGAATCTCATCTACTTTTTGTATTTCTTTACTAGACATTATAATATGTGAAGATATGGAATATTATAAGATTCTACTAGGTCTATCAAATATTACACATCTTCATGCTTCATAGAACGACGAACATTGAAGTTTGTTTTTTTAATCTCTTTCTCAAATTTGTTTCATTATTTCCCAGCTAAATATTGGATAATTTTTATATTTTTATCATATTGAAGTCAACAACCAAGATAAAGAAATTTGTAATACCAAATAACCTTATACACATAAGATGGAAATGAAAAAAGACACTTCATGAGATTATCTAATGTAGAAAACAAAAGATGTTATTGTACCAAATAAGGATGCAAGATAAAAAATATAAAGACAAATACAATATGGGAAAGATGCTCAAGATACAAACTGTACAAGAGAAGCCTTGCCTTTAAATATAAGGTAGGAATAGAATAAAATGTAGGATTATGCTAAATGTCATAATCATTTGATTTGGGACACAAAGAGAGAAGTATAATATGTGTACCTTACACAAGACTTAAGTAAACTTAAGAGTTGGGTGTGAATAGGTCCTAGAAGGAAACCAATTAGGAAATAATCAATTTCACATGTAATAACCTTGCAAAATATTAGATCAAGTTTGAAGACTTTCTTTTTTTCTAATTGAAATTTGTAAAGAATGTAAAATAGAGAAATTGGTATACCAAAATGTTTACCAAAAAACACAACAAACTAAAACTCAATTTTGCATATGTGCAAGAAACATTAAATAGTGGTAGCTAGATGATTTTATTCTTAATTTTTCACACAAGTAGGCTATGGGTAAAAGGTTGTGACAAAATCACCCTAATAGAGAAGACTAAGGAAACTAAGTTGCACATGAAAGTAACAGAAGAAATAAAAAATTCCAAATGAGTCTATGCAACCTAGTGTTTCATTGCCTCCTAAACCATAAATATTGGAAATCAAAGGGAATAAAGTTCTAATTCTACCAAGACAAAGGAATTGGCACTATTATTTCAATTTTATTTGATACACAATTGTGTCAGGTAGTTGATTCTTCTATTTCAATATTTTTTATGTCTATAACATGCCATTTTGTTGGCACATTCTCACTACATTTAACAAATGTTAAAATATGACATTGTTCTTGGTTCCTCATCCCCCCTTTGAGAATGAAAGCTTCACAACACCCTTCTTAATACTGAACATTCTAAATAGAGTGTGTGATGGAAAAAATGAGGCAAACTTGGATAATGGATACTTGCTCTATCATCATTGATGGGTGGAGCGATATCAAATATTGACCACTCATCAATATATTTGTCACAAGTTTAATTGTATCTTATTTTATTAGAGCTATTGATTATTCAGTGGAAAGAGAGGGTGCAAACTTCCAATTTCAAATTGTGAAAGATGTTAAAGAAGACGTTGGGGCCTCTAATATTTTACACTTTGTGAATACTTTAATGCATGCATGTAAGTTAGTTTTTTTAATTGGGAAAGGTTCCTGCAAACACATTTTCTTGACCCCATGTTATGATCATGCATCCTACAATGTATTAATATTATTAGGAAGATATATTGAGTGGAGACAATGATGTTAGAAGCTAGAGATGCATAGATGTTCATTTACAACCATCACATCTCACATTTATTGTTCAAGATAATTTCAAGTAAATAATTATTCAAGCTTACATATAGTACATATTCTAGCTACTTCATTTTGTTAAAGAGAATGGTCAAGGTGGAAGAGCCTATGCAATTAATAGTGGTCAATTAAAATTGGCATTAATAACTAGAGGTTGGCATAATAGGAGGAATGAGTGTAAAACAAAACATCCTTGATGATGGTTGCAAATTTATATAATGAGTGAGAATTATTAATAGAATTCACTATTTTGCATTTGAGTCTCAATCCTTATTTTAAATTATAATTTTTGTAACTTTTTTGCTCTTGCAAATAGGATTTCTCCTTTATGTCACCTAATGCACAAATCATAAGATATGTCAAGATAAACTCTTCAAGCCTTTGAGAGATCTATAAGACACTTAATAGCATGTTTGGACAAAAATGAAAGGCATTCATATTAGTGATCCTACTTTGAGATTTGATAAGGAGACTATTAGGTCCATTGAGATACAATTATGGAACATTGTAAGAACCACACTTCATATGGAAACCTATGCTCTAAATCTCAAATAATATGTAGGAAGGATTGGGAAAGTGCATCCATCTCATGAGGAATAATTGAAAGAAAGGCTTATGAATTCCTTATGAAAAATGTATACTAATGAGGGTCAACTCTTTTAACACATTAGCTATCCTTTTTCATTCCTTGTAATCCAACTTGAAGAAAACTAAGGTAATGATCAATAAAGGTACATTAGCTTAAATTGACACTATTAAAGGGTGAATGCCACATGAATGGGATGCACTAGAGTTGAGGGTGCTTTCCTTTAGCCTCCTTTCACAAGTTGCCAATTATTTTTTTGCAAAGAAGAATTGGTCCACATAAATCCAATCATTCAATCAAGAGGAATAAACTTTACCTCTGATTGATCAAAGAAGTTGGTGATCACTCATAATGTCATGCAACTACAAAATCAATAGAGAAACTATTTTATTTTAGTACAAACTTGTTTAAGTTCAAACTTTGTAGAAATATCATGACAATGGGAGAAAAATATCCTAGATTATTGTAACAAGTTCTTTTGTGTTGGATCAATTAAAGCATCACATGTATCAATACTAGAATTACCTAAATTTGGTATAGTCATTCTTGAAATTTGAAATTAGAAGGCTAAATACGTTAGTGTAAAATCTAAATTCTATGGGATAGTTCAAAAGTAATTTCCAAGTGAATCATACCATTAAAAGAAACAAGTTAATCAATATCCAATAAATCCTTCAATCTTTGGGAATAAATTGTATTCATAGCAGACCTCTTTAGAAAGTATTACTTGCTATAGAAATTGAGAAACCCAAAAGTTAAAAGACAATTTTATTTACATTTGATCACATGTCCCCTTCAAAGCACTCATTATCATATACAATAGCTAGCATTTATCATAGAGTTTGACAAAGCTGAACCAAAACTTATATTCAATTGTTCATATTCTTTTAGACTAATAAAATGATTCCATAAAATTAAGGGCAAAACATATACCATGAATTATTATTTATCAATCTATATTTAATTGATGAATACAGATGTTTTGTCTAAATTTTGGTAGCTCATACTTTGGATGTGATATGTGATCACAAAAACAACCTCTATTATTTTTACTAAGAGTGTGTTGCACAAACAAAAGCTAATACACATTTGAATGTGAATTGTATGTGTAGCTCTTTCTCCAAATTTAAAAGCTAAATTTTAAGAAAATAATAAAACACAGAAACATATAATAAAAACAATCAAATAATAAAAGACTACAAGAAATGGCTAATCAATGAGTGGTTTATAATAAAATGAATAACCTAAACTAATCTTTTGAATTCATATTAAAAAATCCATAGATCAAACCTGAAAAGTTTAAAGAGCCAACTAATATATGATATATAATAGTTTTCATGCACATATAACATAAAACAAAAAATAGAAAAATAGTGATGTAATTATATAAAAGAAATTTGTAAGGACCACTGGCAAAGCATTAAGAAGGTAAGATGATCTGATCTTTTATAACAGTAATAAGTTTTAAATCTTTTGATTCAACCCTAAATCTACACAGTTCACGTGGCTTGTACATGTCTGCCAGGGCAAGCAGGTACACCGCGTGGCAAAAAATCCATACCCTATTCCAAAGCTCCCATTTTCGCAGAGGGTGGGGGGCTGTTGGCAAAGCTTTGCACAAGCTAATCGCATTCGGTTGCTTTGCATCCGACGCAGTTTCTACATATCCTGCAATCATAGCATTTCTTTGGGGTATTCTGTCAAACGGTTCACGTGCCTTGTCTGTGGTTCCACATTTTTGCATTCATGTCTACCAGAGCATTTCCGGCTGTAATATGCCCTTCCCTTATCCTGTTCCCAAGTTCAATTTTGGAACAGGCAGGGAGTACGCTGCAAATAAAAACTGATGTAGAGGGAATTGGGAAACCTGTTTGTAGCGTACCGTGAAACTTCCAGGCGGGAACACTTCGAATTCGAAAGTTAACGATGACGTTTATTAGGAAATTATGATATTTAATTGCAATCTTAATAACTAATATCAAATCTCCAACATCTTGGAATGGGTACTTGCTTGCATGCCCATGTAGGTGATTTCAGGATATTATTATTTAATTACTCTCCTTGTAACTTGCAACCAATGGTTGTAATGGTATTGAATAGGGAGGTGGAGCATATTGATGGTAGTTACAATTTAACTTTACCCAATTTACAACACTTTATCAATTGCTTTTGTTTTTTTGTGCCCACTTTATATTTTCTACTCATGGATGCATCGATGACTCACATAGGAGTGTTGGATTTTTTCATACCATGAGGATTATAGAGAGCAAAAAAAAAGAGCATTAATTTTGGTTTTTTGTTTTCGCTTTACACAAGGGTTAAATATGTTTGAATGAAAGAGTTACATTTTCTACTCATGGATGCATCGATGAGTCACATAAGGATATTGGATTTCTTTCATACCATGATTTCGGGAGGTCTTGGTTTTAGGAATTTATTTATGATTTCCTCTGTGTGTGTGTGTGTACACACACGCACATATATATACATATATAAACATTTATAGATATACATATATGCACAAATACATACATACACACACACGCAATTTTTTTTTAGAGTTTTCAAGAGCTATGAAGGGTATATAGGTGATGATGGAATGATATTAAATCAAAGGGAGAAGTTTGTTGTTTATGTACAAGTCTTGTTTCAAAAGATTGATACATACTTGAGCCTCTCTTTTAGGGTAGGGATTTTTTGAAAGGGTTACTCCACCTACATCTAGTGTCACGTGTAAAGTTATTATGGTTGTTTTTTATTAAAATAAATGGGTTTTACAGGGACCCCAAACCCAAATCCATCCAAAAAATAATAGAGTTAACCAGAAACTAACCAGCTGTTAAACAACAACAAATATAGGGGACGCACCCCAACTAGTCAAACCACAAAAAAAAACAAGAAACACTAGCCAAAAACAACTAAATAAGAGCTTTCATAAGCTCAGTATTCTTTTGGATCGCTCTATTATTGATCTCCTGGAGTTCTTCCACGATGAACCTCGAACTACCTCTTTCCTTTTTTTTGCTCTTGGTCGTGGTAGAGGGCCCCATAGATGCTTGCATATCCTATATTTTCGTGTCTCGATTAATGTTTGAGGATAGTTTGGATCTAGTCATGTGAGCTTTTTACAAGGTGATTCCCTCATTGACTCTTTTGAGGCCTTCGACACTGTTATACATTGCCTCCTTACTAACTTTCACCAAGCCCTTAAGTTTACCCTTTAAATCCTGGATTTCATTCTTCAACCTATCAATCCTAGCCTTATGTTTTGTCTTCATGACCTTAATATCTTTAACGATATTTTGGGATATCTTCAGGAGTTTATCAGTTTTATCATCTGCTGGATTCTAAGTGAAAGAGCACAATATCCTTGATCCCCTGTTTTAGGAAATTAATTTCACCAAAAACCTATCGGAAGCATTTCTCCCGATTAGCCAACGAATTGCCCAGGAGCTTGTCAACATCCATTTCATCACATTTAGTCTCATTGGGGTCCACATTAAGGGGAATATCAAGTTTAATTTCATTTCCCCCTTTTCCTTGAATCTCCACCTTTTTTTCAATCTTCTGCTTTTTAGGATTTTGTGGGCCCAGATTTTGGGGATGAGACTAGGGGATTTCAACTTTCTCGCTATCCATCTAGGTGGATTTTTCCTACTACTATTTGTGCCACGTGTGGGCTTATGCGGGGGACCTTCGTCCTCGGAGGATGTATATTCTAAATCATCTGAAACATGAATGTCATTCTAGTCCATAGCAATTCTGCCCTTCGCCTCACCAAACTCTATATCTGAAACATCATGCACATGTGGTTGGCTAAGGATATAGGGTTTCTCAGAGTAGGGGAGGGTTTAATCTCATGAGCCTTAGCGAACTCCATAACCAGGAGGATTAATCCCTTATGTAGAACCGGGTTTTCCTCATTCTCAAAATGCTTATGAATGGAATTCTCAAGAGATGACAACAAATAAAACGGGATTGAAATTATTTTATCATGCATCAAGTGGTTCAAAATAGTAAAATGATAGGAAAATATACTAGCAAAGTGGTCATCGAGGCTTATGTACCTCATAATAAACTCTGCCATATCCACCCATAGCTTCAGAAGGTCCTTTTGATTGTAGCCTCCATCTGGGTTCTTCTTGACTCTGCTTCTTTCACTCTTTTTGTCATAGAAAATTGAGAGGGCTTCTTCCGAATTTTTCCTCTCCCTATAGAATTTCTTACCCTCCATGCTAAGCCCAAAAATCTTAGCGATGAAGGGTTCATCAATCTTGAACTCCGCCCCATACATGCTTAGAACCCCATTATTCCAATTTCTAACAAACAAATCCATGAGGTGGTGGTTCTGACCATGGAGTTTTTTAGACAAATGGTTCCATACCTTCGTCCATGACTTCCCTCCAGACCTCTTCATTTTTTTCACAAGGCTCGCACGAAGACAAATCTAATTTGTTCTTGTCTCCCCCCATAAAATTGTTGCCTCTATAAATTTTACCTGTAACACTAAAACTAAGCTTCAGACGGACGAAAACAAACCAAACCCACAAGAAAAATCTGGAAGGTTACTGCCACAATTTTCTATGAATAGCTTTACACATGTAACAAGTTGTCATAATTAATGCTCAATCAGAGAGATATTTTCAACATCCTCCCTCGCTAGCTCACACAACTGAAATGGAAAGGAATCCCCTTCCCAACACCACTTTTCATCATCTCTAGCTACGTCAAGATTTGCCACATGGTCTGCAGGCCTGTTACCCTCTCTCAAAATGTGTGAAATTTGAATTGCCTCAAATTTGGCAATCATATCGAAACACTCCTCATTAAATGGTTAGGCAAAGACATCCCTCTTCTACATAGATTATCAAAGGAGAGCACTTTATTCTGAATAAAAAAGCCAAAAGAAAATGTTAACTTTAGGGATTAAGAATTTGTTACAGAGACAAGACCAGAAAGGGGTTGGTGCAAAGGATCTTAAAAGAAAAGAAAAGGCCCATGAGACAAAGAATCCTCCAGAGGAAGAGCCCACCCAAACTAGGGAATCCTCAACGGGAAAGGAAGGAATGTGAACATTCAAGAGCCATTTCTATAGGGGGAGGAGCAACGGATCCAGACTAGAGAAGTTAATCCATCTACTATTCTAGATATATTCAGTAACCCAATGGCCAATCTAATCTTTACACTTCTCCATCACAAGGGACACCCAACTATAGTCTTTTAAAGGACAGTCTCCAACTTGGACCAATCTTCCCAAAATTGAATATTTTAACCATTACCAAGAGACCACATCGATCCTTCATAGATTAGGGATCTGGTATTGAGAATATTCGACCAAAGGAAAGAAGCATTCTGGGGCAGGCAGAGTCCTTCAAGAATATCTCAAGAATGGGTCGGACAAAGGTACTTCTTGTGATGATTGAAGTCCATTCATTAGACTCCTTAAGTACTCTCCAAAATTGTTTGACCAACAAAGCCACATTGAAGTCACATATATGTCTGATGGCAAGACCACCAAGATTCTTCGAAAGGCACACCTGATCCCATGCCAAAAGATGAAGGCAATTTTTAGATTCAGTACCTGTCCACAAAAAATTCTTCTGGATTTTCTCCATTTGGTTAGAAAACTTGGCAAGGATTTTAAAAAGACTCATGGCATAAACTGAGAGATTGTGCAAAGAGGCTTTAATCAATTCGAGCTTACTAGCTTGGCTCAGCAAAGAACCCTTCGAACCTGCAAGTTTGTTCTGGAAACGATCAATCAAATTAGACCAGAAAACATCTGGATCAGGACTCGAGTAGAGAAGGAGCCCCAAATAAGTATCTGGGAAGGAGGCCATCTTACAGCCCAATGTCTCAGCAATCTTAATTTGTCTATGATTAGGGGTATTCAAGAAGAAGATACAACCTTTGGGGAGACTAATCCTCTGACCAGAGCCTTTTTCATAAAGAGAAAGAAGTCACTTCAACGATTTAGCCTCTAAGACGGAGCTTTCCCCCATCAACAAGGTATCATCCTCAAATTGTTGGTGAGAACATATATGAGATTCTGAAGAAGGTCAGAGACCTTTAAGCCTACCAGTCCGAACTTCCCTATGAATCATCTTGTTGAGAGCTTCTCCCATAATGATGAACAAAAAAAGCAAGATGAGATTCCCCTGCTTGAGACCTCTGGAGGCTGAAAAGAAACCAGAGTGAGATCCATTAATCAACACCAAAAATTAAGGAGTAGAGATGCATTAATTAATCAGTTGAATAAAATGGCCACCAAAACCAAAAGCATCAAGCATCCTAATTAGAAAAATCCAGTCCACCCTATCATAGGCCTTTAGCAGGTCCAATTTCAGAAAACAAAACCTAGTTTTTTATTTGTCGAAAGGGAATGGATATTTTCATGAACTGAAACAATGTAATCCAAAATTTGTTGCCCCGTGACAAAACCATTATGTTTCTTTTAGATAAAAAAGGAAATAAACTTTTTCATTCTAAGAACCAAAATTTTAGAAAATATCTTATAAATGGAATTACATAAACTGATAGGCCTAAAATCCTGAAAACAACAAGCATCAGGTTTCTTAGGAATCAACACAATGAAAGTAGCATTTAGCTCTTTAAGAAGGGTCTGGGACCCAAAGAATTCTTGAGTAACATTCACAACATCTTCCCCCACAATAGACCAAAAAAGATGGAAGAAAAACATAGGAAATCGGTCAAGACCTGAAACTTTATTCCCTTCAAAGGAAAAAACCGCTTTCCTAACCTCATCAACTAAGGGGATTCTAGACAACTCATAATTCATGTCTTGAGAGATACGGACCCGGATTTCATTAAGGATCTCTTCCTGAGCTGCCAAGTCAAGAGGATCATCAAGAGACAAAAGCTCAGAAATTTATCGAACAACTTTAGAGCTCATCTTCTCCTACTTGTCAATCCAATGGTTATTAACATAGATCCTCTTTATTCCATTTGTATCTCTATTCTTAAGAGTCATCATATGGAAAAAATTAGTATATATATCACCATTTTTAATCCAAATCACTATGGATCTTTGTTTCCAAAACTCCTCCTCTTTAGAAATGATATCATACAATTTGGAAAGGAGCTCCACTTCTTTGTCCATAATATTAGGGCAATACCCTTGGCATTGAATTTGAAGTTGAATATCATCAAGCTCCCTTTTCAAAGAATCTTTCAGATGGATAATGTTGCCAAATGAGGACTTATTCTATTGCTGGACATTACCTTTAACATTAGATAATTTCTTGGCCACTCTATACATAGTAGTTCCATGGACCTCAATATCTCATGATTCTACAATCCTATCAATAAAATCCGAATTATGGGTCCACATTTTTTCAGATATAAACGGAAAAGCCTTTCTCCTACTAAGGGAAGAGATACTCAACAAAATATGGAAGTGATTAGATCCAATCTTGGATAATGTCGATAAATTACAAGAGAAATCCATCAGCCAATCGGGGGAAATAAGACCCCTGTCAAGTCTAGCTTGAATAAGTTTTGACTCGCTATGCCTATTGGACCACATAAACTTAGATCCACTTAGCTCTAGATCCAGCAACCCCAAAGAATTAATAAGATCTAAAAGGTCTTGCTTACTGTCTTCAGAAATAGGAACAACACATTTTTTTCTAGATTTGAAATAGGGCAATTAAAATCACCCATCAAAATCCATTTCTCAATACACAAAAGTTGTCTCGAGCTAACCAAAGAGTTCCAAAGATTCTTCCTGGCATTCGTTCTATTAGGAGAATAGATATTGGAGATGATACAAGATGACCCATCCAGAAGATTAGTGATTCTAGTAGCAATGTGATTCGGACCAGAGACAACTATCAACCCTTGAATAACCCTTGGATTCCAAAAAGTAGAAATTCCTCCAAATGCACCATCCGCATCCACACAATGAACATCGTAATCCTTAAAGACAACCAGTTTCATCTTTAAAAGTTTTTTAGAAAGCATCTTTGTTTTCTTGAATAAGGCACACACCCGGTCTATGATCTCGAATCAGATTTGACAGGAGATCATGCTTATTGGGGTGGTTTGGCCCCCTTATATCCCACGAAACAATCTTCATTTAGAATGATCAGGAGAGACAATACCCATGTCCTGAAGTGTCCTCTACAATCCATCAACAATATATGCCTTAATTTGTTTATCTCTAATGAAGAGGTTTGGGGGTCTTCCTACCCCTCTTGGTTCTAAGCCACAATATTCTCTATGTCTATTCTTGGTCTTAACACCTACAGACCCCGACACCACCCCAACATTTGAAGGGGGAGAGTTGGGACATCGATTCTTGGATCTAACTTCAATAAAAGGATTAGGATCCTCAGCCATTGGGCCAATATCCAAAGGGAAAATTGGGCATGAAGCTTTAGTAGAGGAAGAATCCAGCTGACCCATCTTTTCCTGGGATGACCCCATGTCCACAATCAAATTCAAAATTCATCTCCACAGATATAATGGGAGTAGGGGATCCCACAATCATCTTATTCTCCTTCGAAGGGTAGAAAATTTCCTTCAGAACAGGACATTCTGGGGGAGGGACCTTGTGAGATTTTGCCAAGATCTAGAGGCAATGGAAAGCACAAATAAGAGATAATAAAATAGATGATAGGAATAAACTGTATTCTATCAAGATGAAAAATATGATCAACTGGATCATTACAAGATGTTCAATGAATGCTTGTCTACCTATACAAACAATGTAGATGAGCTTGCTTATATAGGCAAGACTAGGGATATGTGATCATGCAAACATGACATGTGGCTCAATAAGAAACAAGGGTAGGTAGGAAATAAGTGTGGGTAGGTAGGAGAAACAATAAAATATTCCACATGAGGTGGAATGTAACAACAAGATAAGATCAACACCATAAAAGGTGGAAATTATCCTACACACACTATCCCAATGTGGCACAAACACCCAAGTGTCTCATACCCAAACTACTATTAAATTCATTATCCTAAGTAAACTTAAGTAAGGTGTAATAAAATCCAACATGAATAATTATTTACACCAACACCCCCCTTAAGTGCAACTTAGGAGAATGCACTAAAGTCTACAATGCAACTAAGCAATGCAAGATGGGTCCCGGCTACAAGGCCATGTTAGGTACTCATGTACAAATGCAAATGCATTCTCCCATAAATGAAGAAAGAGAAAAACCCAATGGGAAAAAACCCTCCCCCAAAAGAGAGATGATGAAAGCACACAATGCTCTCAATGATGAAAAGAAGAGACCATGAAGCCCCCCATCAATGTCGAATCTCCTGCAAGGATGGTCCAATGATGTTGACCAAAATACCTCCCCATAAGGAAGAAAGAGCGCCAATGCTACACCAATAATGTCAAAGTGTGACAAAACTAGCTACCAAGCCGATGACGATGACTCATTTGCTATAACAAAATGAAGATCAGGCATGGAGACAACCTGCTTTGAGCATCATCTGGATACTCATAAATGGAAAAAATATTGGTACAATCTAAGTCTCACGGGAGCCATGCACAAATGTGTACAATCTAAGTCTCAACTAGAGCCATGCACCAAGTCTCACAAGATATTCCTAATCTGCGTGTACAAGAGGATTACATCAAATAGTCAACAATGACAAGATAAAAAGAGGTGTGGAACTTTATGATAGTGCGAGTACAAAATTTATCAAGCAAGAGCATACATCATGATAAAATATTCAAATGTGGAAACATGAAAATGATGCCACCAACAAAGAAGCCCTGTAGAATACTGCAGATGAAGATGCCTCCAAATGGAATTTCACCAAGAGATATAAATGAACAACTGACCCCCCATAAAAAGATCATGTTGGCACTTGCAAATAATGGCAAAGTGGACTTCAAATTTCAATGATTACAACTTCTTAAAATGAGATATAAGAGACTTCAATAAATACTGCTAGTGATCTAAACTGAGATCCAAGCAAAATACAAGTACCAAATAGGCCAAAAAATGACCAAATACTGAAAGTACAATTTCTACAAACAGTCACTGCAAACTAATGGCAGATTATGAAAGTAGACAAAAAATTATGCACTCTCAAAAAAAATGGCACCTGAAAAGTGATGAATACTAAGGGGGAGGGGGGGGGGTGAATTAGTATACCCAACAATCTTACCAAACACTTCAATAGTTTTACTGCAGACCAGTATAGCCCTTTCAATAGTAAACTAGTGTAAAGCGGAAAATCGATTGAACCCTAGTTGCTCTCCCCTCTTCCAACTCCAAGGAGAGAGAAGGGAGGTTGCTAGGGTTGATGGTTTTCACTTGGGAGACTTTACATTCAAAAGAGGGGTTGAAACCCACAAGATCCAATCCCACACAATGCAAGATTGGATGCTAAATGCGTTTCAAGGGTTAAGACAGCAAGGCTACCCTCTTTTGTAAAGAATGTTGATAAGAGAATTAAGCTAGGAATGCATAGAAAGTGAGAAAGATTCGCTTATAAACTGAGATAGGGATATAGGATGAAGCTGCGGACCTGGAATTAGCAGTAAAATGTCGATACGGCGCTGTCCTGCAAATTTGAGCAAAAGTTGACGGGACGATGGTGCCCGGCGTGCACACGGTCCTCCGAAAAATCCGCGAAACGAAGGGGGATCTGTTCGTCTCTGCACAAGGATTCCAGATCTTCAATTTCAGCCGCGTACCTGCAACCTACACATAGAAAAGCGAAGACGATTGGGGGGTTAGGGATTAGGGGTTTGCCCTTAGGTCAAACCCCGGTTTTGGAATTAACCAAGAAATGAGAAATGCTGTAAATGTAAATGTCTGTAATGTAAAACAAGTACTAATACCTTGTTGTAAGGATGTTTGTATCCTTATGTGTGAAGGTATAGATGTTGTTGTATGTTGTAGTAGTATGTAGTAAGTGATCTCCTCTTCAATGGTTGAATCCTTGTCTTGAATGTAACACTTAGCCTTGAATGGAGACTTAGAATGATCAATTGCTTGAAGGAATGCTTGAATGCTTGAATGCTTGAATGTTTGAATATCGTTTTCATGCCTTTTCCATCTATTTTCCATCCATCCAAATGAGAGAGGAAAATGTAGTTTATATACTTGCCAATTAGGGTTAAAAGACTGATTTTCCTGACCTTAGGCCGACCAGGAAAGATAATTTCCAATTTGCAAACAAAAAGACCCGAAGTCCCATAGGAGACTGGGCCCAAAATAGGGCCAGGGACCAGGGCGCTGGGCGCCATGGTCCTGGGGGACCAGGACGCTGGGCGCCCTAGTCCTGAAGGACTAGGGCGCTGGGCGCTCTGGTCCCACCTCCCGGGACAGCAGGGTGCAAAGGAGGTTCAGGCTAGGGTGCTTGAAAAATGCAGTTTTTGGTGTCGTGGACAAGTTTCGGGGTCTCCATTCAGGTTCCGTGTTGCGTCGCCATTGTGAAGACCGAAATGCAGTCGAAATTGCAAGTGTCGCAATTTTAGGATGCTACATTTAGCCCCCACTTTAGGAGGAGTATGTATGCTCATACTTCCGGTAAAGTACAAGGAAACAACATTGAAAGACTTTCACCACGTCAAGGAGGCAAGACACACCAAGCCCCCAGTGGACTAGGGATCTTACGACTTCGATTGACAAAGTAAAAGGGAAGATCACGAGGGAGAACCATGACTGTCAGTAGTAAGGTTCCCTCACTATGAGTCATCCAAGAGAAATACCAAAAATTTTCAAGGCAAAGCTAAGTTCGCCCAGAAATTTTCAAGGGATAGACGGGGTGTATGCCCCCCTACGTTAAAGCGATCGCACACGCCTCAATGGGGGTGATTGTTTTAACGTAGTGATACACATAAGAAATGAGAAAGGAAAGGAGCGCGTTATCACAAAGATTTAGCCCCCAAGTGTGAGATAAACCCAAGGATAATAGACACAAAACACAAAGCACGAGGTGACTTCGCTTTCCTCGGGGTCAGTATGCTGTATGATAATTCATGTATATCATATGTATGTATGCATAATTGTTTTTCATTCCCCAATCAAGGAAGGTCACCTAGAAGAAGGGAACACATGTGTCTTTTGAGTCAACATGAGAGAGACCAAAAGAGATCTCAATGCTTTGCATCATCCTCAAGTAGACAGTACTAAGGACAACAAATAGAAGAATGAGAATAACATATAGAAGAAGTAACACAAGAGAGGAGGAGAGAATCTGCTATGCTAATGTAACTAGTCTAGCACGTCATCTACCCCCCGATCTTGCTGATCAATGTTTCGGGAAGGCAGGGAACACGCTAGAGGAGGAACATCCAACACAGCAGATGGAGCTATCACAAGGTCCAAACAAGGGCTATGTTCATGTTCCAAGCCACGTTGTTCTTGTCTAGGAGCTAGGATAAGTGCTTTAGAAAATTCATTAGATAAATGGTTATCAATATCAACAAGTTCATATTCACTATCAGAAGCAAGAGGAGTAACATTTTCATCATGAATAACATTTTCATCTATAGCATCATCAAGATTTATAAAAATAGGGTCTTTAATTCGCACAGGATCAAGACCATCATGCATCTTATGTTTAGGAGATTTTGGAGAAAATGGAATAATGCTTGTTGAAGGTGTTTTTGGAGATTGCAAAGTTTGAGAAGCAGCTGCTTGAGCTCTAAGATGACGCTTTCGTCGACATTCATGCGCAGAACGATTTCGTCTAGTCTTAGTAGGAAGTGGAGAAGATTGAGGAGGAGGAATGTTCTCATCCTTATCACTTGGGTGTTTAGGTTGTGGTCTCTTAGGCTAGATAATAGGAGAAGAAGAAGGTCTCTTCTCTCTATAAAAAGAAGGAGGAGGAACTGCTCCATATAAAGGAGGAATTTTTGGTTTAGGAAGAAGACCAAATCCATCATGACGAGGAGGTATAGGTCTACTTTTAGAAGGTTTATTAGGCATAGACATAGTCACATCCATAGGGATGGGTTGGGAATCTTCGTGAGGAAAGACATTAGTTTTATCTTTCAAAGGAAGAACTTCCTTCTCAAGAACAATAGGAATATCAAGTTTAGGTGTTCTAGGTTCACTTAAAGATAGGATCATATCTGTTTTCCACTTTTGATAAGATTTGAAAAGATGATCACTTCGCGGAGGAAGAGATTGGAATTGTTTAGGCCAAAAGTAATCAATAGGAACACTAGAAGTTCTTTCAGCTGGTTTAAAAAGACTATGATTGACAGTAACAACTTCACCATTATGGGGAAATTTCAAACATTTGTGAATAGGAGAAGCAATAGCTTTCATGGAAGATAGCCAAGGATAGCCAAGCTTCACACGAAATTGTTCGGACGAAGGAATAATAGCAAAGCTCACATCAAGGGATTTGTTATGAACTTCAATAGGTAATGTAATAGAACCAATTGCAGGAGAAGAAAATGCATCAAATAATTTCACAATCACATCTGTTTTGTCATAAATCACTTGATTCAATTGCAAAGTAAAAAGAAATTCTTCAGTAATAACATTAACCATGCACGAAGGATCAATAAGCACTCCACGGCAAGGTGTATTCTTGACTTTTGCAACTATGTATAAAGGACCATCAGGTGCCCTAATAATTTCACTAGAATCAAATGTGATGGAAGGTTCTTTAGGGTTTTCTTGCTGCTCTACAAAGTTAATCACATTCAGAGTCATAAACACAAGACCATCAGATGAGAGAGAGGAATCATTAGTCTCAATCGCATTAGAGGTATTAGAAGGTAATGGATCAGTAAAAATCTGAAGATTTTGGTTAGGAGGAGCTACAGATGTATTGCCTTTATCATTCACTCTAGAAATAGAAATAGTATTATTATCAATCAAATCTTGAATTTTACCCTTTAAAGAAAAACTTTTTTCAGTATCATGCCCCGGTTGACGATGAAAGTGACAAAAAGATTTGTTATCAAAATAAGGTGAAGTAATCTTTGCAGGATCAATTTGCCTTATAGGAGGAAGAGTAAGCACATTTTTTTCCAATAACTTATTCATAATACTATGCAATGATTCATTCAAAGGAGTATACTTTCTTTCTTTCTTGAAAAACTTAGAAATAGGAGGCACACCTGATGCTGCATTCACATTGTTGTTGATGATGTTTTCATTGAATTTGATGGAATCTCTGTTCGGTTTAAACTTTCCAAATGGTTGTTGACTGCTATCACCCTTATCACTCGGAGCCATAGGATGTGATTGTTCCATTTGACTCACAGTCAGTTGATAATTGTGAAGAGTTGCACACAACTGTTGGAAAGAAGTAAACTCAGAAAACTGAAGTTTGTCTCGAATATCTTTTTGTAAATTAGAAATAAAGATTCTTTGAATATCATTGTCAGGCACTGGAAAAGAAATTTGAGCATACAAATGCTTATATCTACCAATGAAATCAGTCACTTTTTCTTTAACACCTTGTTTACAATGCATTAAATCAATCAAAGTAACTTTAGGACTTATATTGTTTTGAAATTGTTGAATGAAAGCATTTGCAAGTTGTTCGAAAGAAGTAATAGAATAAGAAGGCAATGAGCAATACCATTGTAGGGCTTTGTCTCTTAATGTTCTAGTAAACAGTTTTGCAAGCAACCTTTGGTCATAAGCAAAATCGGTACATATTGTTTGAAAAGTCTTAACATGTGTTAGAGGGTCTCCTTTACCATTATAAAGCTCCAAATGCGGGATTTCAACATGTTTAGGAGGGATAGCTCGAACAATGTCAAGAGAAAGTGGGCTCGCAACATCAAATGTGGGCACACTAAACTTAGATTGATTCATAGAGGCAATTTGTTGCTGTAAAGAGGAGACAGTTTGTGCAAGATTGTTAATGGTCGCTTCAGTCAAAGAATTCATATTAGATGTGTTAGATTGAGATGGAGGTGTTATGTTATTGAAAGAAGGTAAAGAGTAAGGTGGTGGGACTCTATGATAATTAGTCATAGGAGATGATGGGACAGGAGGAACACTACAAGGAGGAATGGAATGGTTAAATGAATTGCCCCCTTGCATCATGTTCATTTGTGGAGATATAATAGGGACACTCATTGAAGGAGTGAATGAAGAAATCGGATTGAATGAAGGAAGAGGGTTAATTGAAAAAGAAGGATTGCCCTCATGACTGGTGATCACAGGAGGAATGTCTTGTATAGAAGTAGTCATTATGTTTGATGTAAAGGTAGGTATGCTAGCAATAGGAGTCGTCAAAGGAATAGAATGACTGACTTGAGTGGGAGGTTGTGTATAACCTAAAGTTTCGGCACAACTCTTCATAGGCATCACATTCGAATCCACAATGTGTGCAATACCATGCAAAATATCAATTCCATTCTTATCACTTTGAAGCATATGTTTTAAACCCTCGATTAAAGGAAGAGCTTGACTATCGGGGTATTCTTGAGACATCCATCGTCAAAAATCATCAAATTGGTTATCCAATTTCGAAAGTTGTTCTACAGAAACCTCATGGAGAGCTTCTTCATCATTAGGAGGATTAGAGGAATTACCCATGTCCTCGTTAAAAAGGCTATTCAAATTAGGTTCCATCTCCTCGATAATTAAACCTCGGAAAGACTTAATTCTAAGGCTTCGTCTAATGGGAATAGTGTAAGTAGGGCTTATTGTTGTAAAACTCATGCACTAGAGAGAGAGAGAAAATTTTGAATTTTAGAGGTAGCAAATTTAAGTAAAATCAGCCAATCTTCTAGATTTAAGCTGTTAAATGCAATCATGACAGTCTCCCGAAATTTCGGAAAAAATGTCAGGGACCATGGCGCTCGGAGTGCACACGGTCCCGGCAACTTTTTTCGAAATTTGCAGGGATGAAAATTATGATGATTTTAGAGCTAATCTGAAAAAATTGAGTGATTTTACGATCTGTAGATAGGCCAAATTAAAGTTGCAATCTCAAAATTAAACCCTACCAAGATTGTCGAAAAATGCAAAATTTGAATTTTGAAAAAGAGAGGGAAACTGAAATTTTGAATTTTATGATTTTAGAGGGAATACCAAAGGCAATGCAAGTTTTAAAATTTAAAAGTTGACTCAATTTCACGCAAAATTCAATTTTGAAAGCGGAAATTAAAGTTGTTGTAATTAAGCACTCAATTTCAAAAGTCACAAATTGCAAGAATTTGAATAAAGCACTGAAATTTCGAATGAATGCAAACACACTTTTCAGATTTAGGACAGTAAGAACACAATTTTGACACAAAATTTCAATTTCAATGATTTTTGAATGATTAGGAACCTTAATCCAAGCAATCACAAGACCAACTTTGACTTTAATTTTGAAAGTGTTATAATTGATAAAATCAGCCAAAATTCTGGATTTTAGCAGGAAAATACAGTAAGATCTAGCTCCCGAAATTTCAAAAAAAATGTCAGGGACGATGGCACTCGGAGTGCACACGGTCCTCGCAACTTTTTTTCAAATTTTTCAGGGATGAAAGATATTGTGATTTTATTGCGGAATCCAAAGTTACAGCTGATTTGGAGATGTTTTGATCAGTGAAATTGTCGGACAAAGGTTGAATCAAGAGGGTTTTAAAAATTAGGGTTTTGACACTTAACCACTTAATTTTCAAAATTAAAGCACAAATATGAACTGATAATTTGTAATAGAAGGGCAGATCTAAAACAAGCATTAACATTTAGACATTTCACAAGCTTAATTACTAAAAAGAAAATTTAGGGTTTTTATGCAATTAACCTCTAAAATTTTGCAAAAGATCAACATGGAAATGTAATCAAGGAATCCAATTTTCAGATCTAACCATGAATAATCAGAAAGGATGTTCACGTCGGGTTCACCAAAATGTAAAGTGGAAAATCGATCGAACCCTAGTTGCTCTCCCCTCTTCCAACTCCAAGGAGAGAGAAGGGAGGTTGCTAGGGTTGATGGTTTTCACTTGGGAGACTTTACATTCAAAAGAGGGGTTGAAACCCACAAGATCCAATCCCACACAATGCAAGATTGGATGCTAAATGCGTTTCAAGGGTTAAGACAGCAAGGCTACCCTCTTTTGTAAAGAATGTTGATAAGAGAATTAAGCTAGGAATGCATAGAAAGTGAGAAAGATTCGCTTATAAACTGAGATAGGGATATAGGATGAAGCTGCGGACCTGGAATTAGCAGTAAAATGTCGATACGGCCCTGTCCTGCAAATTTGAGCAAAAGTTGACGGGATGATGGTGCCCGGTGTGCACACGGTCCTCCGAAAAATCCGCGAAACGAAGGGGGATCTGTTCGTCTCTGCACAAGGATTCCAGATCTTCAATTTCAGCCACGTACCTACAACCTACACACAAAAAAGTGAAGACGATTGGGGGGTTAGGGATTAGGGGTTTGCCCTTAGGTCAAACCCCAGTTTTGGAATTAACCAAGAAATGAGAAATGTTGTAAATGTAAATGTTTGTAATGTAAAACAAGTACTAATACCTTGTTGTAAGGATGTTTGTATCCTTATGTGCGAAGGTATAGATGTTGTTGTATGTTGTATGTTGTAGTAGTATGTAGTAAGTGATCTCCTCTTCAATGGTTGAATCCTTGTCTTGAATGCAACACTTAGCCTTGAATGGAGACTTAGAATGATCAATTGCTTGAAGGAATGCTTGAATGCTTGAATGCTTGAATGTTTGAATATCATTTTCATGCCTTTTCCATCTATTTTCCACCCATCCAAATGAGAGAGGAAAATGTAGTTTATATACTTGCCAATTAGTGTTAAAAGACTGATTTTCCCGACCTTAGGCCTACCAGGAAAGATAATTTCCAATTTGCAAACAAAAAGACCCGAAGTCCCATAGGAGACCGGGCCCAAAATAGGGCCAGGGACCAGGGCGCTGGGCGCTCTGGTCCCACCTCCCAGGACAGCAGGGTGCAAAGGAGGTTCAGGCCAGGGTGCTTGAAAAATGCAGTTTTTGGTGTCGTGGACAAGTTTCGGGGTCTCCATTCAGGTTCCATGTTGCGTCGCCATCGTGAAGACCGAAATGTAGTCGAAATTGCAAGTGTCACAATTTTAGGATGCTACAACTGGTTAATACACAAACAAGACAAATAGCAAATAAAGCATTCACCCACAATAACACAATCACCATAACACAAGATATTTTGATGTGGAAACCCAAATGGGAAAAACCATGGTGAGTAAAACTCACAAGTCTACTATCTACAGAATAGCAACCAGACCGGTTAAGGTCAGACCAGTTAAGGCCTTATAATGTTCTTCACCAGAATAGATCTTGTTAGGAATCCTAATCTTTGTTGGGAGATAAGTCCTGTTAAAGACTACCCTGTTAAAGGATTTTAGATCCACAACTGTGAACCACCTTGTTAGAGGATTTAGAACAGGCTTAACTGAGCCTACTCGGTTAAGGGTTTCTCACTTGTCGAAGAGATTAGTAATCAACAAGTAAGTGATCTAGAAAGTAGCACAAAATGCTTAGTTAGATCCTTGATAACTCTCTGTTAATGCATTGTAGCATTACTTCAGTCTTATGTCCTTTGCAAGTTCAATCTCTATCACAAGATACCTTCTTGCAAAGACCTAATCTTCTTACGCAACACTTCACACACATATAAAACCCTAGACATGATGTCCTCATATAGGAGTTTGATTTCATGTCGATCCAATGAGATTAGACTACAATTTCCTAGGTACAGTGCATCTAGACACAATTTGTAACCTGACACATAATCACCACATCGGTGACGGTGTCAGTGGATGATAACTCATCACACTTTACAATTTTTCCAATTAACAAAACACAGTATACTAATTACCGGTTTACAAACAAAGACTGGTAAACTAGAACATAGTGTTCTGATCTTAAAAAGATTGGTTGCCGCTTGGGGTCCTCGTACCACTTGAAGTCCTTGTACCGCTTGAGGTCCTCGGTCATGCTTTCACCGGTAAGCTCCTTATGCAAACATTGATAGTCTTCAACAAACAAAGACTATGCATACATTACCAATTTGAACAATACACCACATAGTACCGATTGAGAATAACTCATATAACAAATAAGTGTGTGTCCATCAATGACAATCACAACTAAACATCATCAAAATGCCAACAATCTCCCCTTTGGCATTGATGGCAACACTTAGGAAAATTTGACATCTAAGTGCTTATAAAACAAAAATGATGCCATAATCAAATTACTCCCCCTAAGCATATACACTACTCCCTTTGCAAAAATTACAAGCATGTACTACTTCCATTTGCATAAAATTTTCACAATACCACTCCCCCTTTGCCAACAATGATAAAGTAATGCAAACATGCTGAAGAGATTTACCAAAAACATATTGGATAACATAAAAACAGAGTATATGTTTATGACAATAATGAGTAAAGCTTTTCAAAAATGAATTAAAATTTTTTCAAAAATTCCTTCATGTCTGTAGACCAAGTATCTAGGAGTGAGGCAACAATTTCACTCCGAGTCTTCATCTGGAATGCTAACTCCTCCATGGCATCAATAGTGCTCAATTCCTTAGTGACAATAATGGCATCCATGTTCAGAAAGCACTTCTGAAGAATCTGTAACTTAGGTAACAAAAGCAATTGAAGTTTCTGCAGATCATGAGGCTGCTTGCAAATCTCTTAATCAATCCTGGCAATCTGTTGTTTGTGAGTCTATACAGTCTGCCCGTACACTGTGTAGGAATCATATGGCACTTTGAAGTTTTCTATATACTTCTTTAACTCTGATTGAAGTTGAACTTTCTTCTTCAGAGCATCATCATAGAATAGATCAGGCTGGCAGATTTCACTCAAAGTTTTATGTCCTTCAGCCATTACTAGACTGATATCATCTCTCTGATGGATCATCTTGGCTCTATCTTCATTAAATTGCTTCACCAATGCAACTTTTAGTGCCTTTGCATGCTTTTTCTTGGTAGTATCCTGGACAACATCTTCCAATGATTGCACTTGATCACCCACTAATGTGCATAGAAGTTTCAATTGGGCTAGTGAGGAATCGGTACCGGAAAGATCAGTATCGGGGACTATGGTTGAAAGAGTGTCAATAGCAAGTTGAATAACATCTTTTTATTTCTTCCTTCTTAGTTCCTCCAATCTTTCTTGAGCAAGTTGAATACTTCTCAATAGCTCATTTTCATCTACAAATTTGGTGAGACAGGCAAGAGTCAATTCACTATGACTGATGGGATCAACCTGTTTGGCTTGAACTTTGGTTGCCTTGGGAGTCTCCAAAGTCTGTCCACCTTCCTTTTCTTTGATCTCCTCTTGTCTCTTCTTCTCCTGCTCTTCTTTCTCCTTAGCCTCCTTGTCGGCCTTCTCTTTTTCCTCTTTCTCCTTCTCTAGTTTCTCCTTCTTTGCCTTCTCCTTCTCCACTTTATCCTTCTCCAATTTCTCCTTCTCTACCTTCTCCTTCTCCAGTTTCTCCTTCTCCAGTTTCTCCTTCTCTTCCTTCTCCTTCTTCGCTTTCTCTTTTTCAACTTTCTCTTTTTCCACTTTCTCTTTCTCTGCTTTCTCTTTCTCTGCTTTCTCTTTTTCAGCTTTCTCTTTTTCCGCTTTCTCTTTCTCTACTTTCTCCTTATCTACTTTCTCCTTCTCTGCTTTCTCCTTTTTAGCACCTTTAGCATCTAATGCATCCACATCGATAGGGTCATTTTTCTCAGTTATTCTTTCTCCCTAATCATTGACGGTTTCATCTGGTTTATATTTTGATAGGTCAAGCTCTTGCTCAACCTGTCGATTTGCTTTGGATACCTTCTGCATCTTGACAACTTCTTTACCCTGCAGATGAGAATCTTTGAATAGGTAGATCCCACTCCTTGCAAACTCCCCTTGATTTTTCTAGTAACCGCTAGGTCACCTGACCATTGAACATCACCAACTCCAGGAAAATACCCTTGAAAGTAGAAAAACAACCCGACAAGAAGTTGACCAAATTTGAACCTTAGTGTCTTGTCCTCTTTGATGGATTTCAAATTCTCTATGAGTTGTTTTTACATATAGGTACACAAGTCATATTCTGCATCATCCTTGATCATTTGATAAGCGGCATGCACCACAACGGTAGGGACAAAGTTCATTCTGCTAGCATAGAATACTCTATACCCCATCACCATGCATGCATACTTCACCAAGTCATCTCTTATGGTGTTGACAGTCATTGCCCTCTTGTCGCTCACAAAACCGGTGAGCTCTATCACATTGGCTTTTGTGATCTTACGAAGAATGGGGACTTCTCCAATATTGCAGAAACCGGTCATGGCATGGATTGCCTCCGGTGTGATATCATGGGTTCGCTCAAGATTCATCTTGTCACCATGAACCCTTCTAAGAATAATTCTTATATGATCTTCTGTGAATTCCTCGAGAAAATATATTGCATTGTGGAATTTCTTCTTCTCGATCATGCTATACTCTGGTTTAATCTTCTTATCTTTTCCACAGAACAAACTCAACTGGGAGTGAATCACTAGAGACCCTAGGTCTTCTAGTTTGCAATCAGTGTAACCAGAAACATTACCTTCGACAATGACTCCAACAGGAATTTGAGATAGGGCATTGTATTTCAACTTCTTCCTAAGAGATTCAGATGACTCCTTAGGTGTGAAAGAACTAGAAGAGACTTTGTATGTAGAAGCCATGTCTAAATAATTTTGAATGATAAGAGTGATTTGACAAAAAATACCTTTTCACTCCAAACTAGGGTTCGCCGATGTCGAGCACAACATACTTCTCCAAAAGCTTTCTTTACCACTCTGACCTCCACTCTGGATAACTTGAAATAACTGTTGAGTCTTGCACAAGATTTCTTCTTCGATTGCAAGATTTAACACTTTGTTGCTCTGCTCAAGTTAGAAAAATGCTTCTTCGAAAATAGGTAAGTAAAAATGACTACAAAAATCGCCTTTATACATGCTCCTACCTACCATAATAAATGCATCACCGTTAGGGTACAAACCCTAATTTTACCTTTTACCACTTTATTTCTTCTGTCGATTGACAGATAACCAATACCAATAAAAGCATTTTACCAATATACTCTAGGGGTTCAAAACATTGTTACTGATATGTTCCCCCTTAAGCTTTTTGAAGCTCAATTTGCCGATTCAGGGGTCTCCACACTAGGTGCAAAAACTGGTACATCTTGTGGCTTCTCTTCATATTTCTTTTTCCAAATTTTATCCATATCGGCCTAAATGGTTTCAACATCGACCTTTCCTTTACCTTCTAGGTCAATCGGTTTGTCTTCCGATGGATTCTGTCTCAGTCTGCATACCCTGGCAAGATGTCCTGATTTATAATGATAGCATACCATACCAGGTGCTCTTCCATGGTCTGGTGTTCACCTTTCCATTATTTCTCCTACATGTTGCAGCAGTGTGATCACTACCATGACTGATCACATAGGATGCTCTCCAACCATTTGTCGCTCCATATCGATTTGACCTATGGTCATAGGTTCTATACCGGTTTGGGTTCCAATTCATAAGAGGTTCTTGGACAACTCCTTTTGATCTTGGTGCATAACCTCCAGAGTTGTTCATAACTGATCTTCACTCAAAGGATATATGCCCAAACTTGTTGCATGCATAACAATGACCATTAAATTTACTAGTTCTAGCCTTATGGTCATACACATTATTTTGCATGTAAGGGAAATTATTATAAGTCTTTCTCCTACTACATTGGTAGTATGTCCTTCCTTATGACAGTTAAAGAATACAAGTTTGAACTTTGACTTACTTTTTCTTTTGTTGTTGTTCTCAAGTACCAGTTTCTCTTTTGGTGCATCAATCTTGGTTCCAGAGGATTCACCTTCCTCACAAGTAGAGAAACCAAGTCTAGTGGTATCCTTTGATGGCTTCATTGATTCCAGCTTTTTCTCCAACTTTGCAGCACTCTAGTTGAACTTTGCAAGTATCTCCTTCATCTCAGCAAGTTCTTTGGAAAGAGCTTCATTGGTCTTCATTAGGGTTTCATTCTAATAAATGGCTACATTGATTTCTGCTTTCATTTCTTCATTCTCTTCCTTACCGTCTTGCAGATAAGCGATAATGGTACCAATTTATTGTTTCAACTTAAAGATCTTGTGCTCCTTGTCCTTCACTAGATTCTCAACTTTTCTTCGGTTTTCTAGTTCTTGACTCATCCTAATGGTCAGTCCTTCTAGCTCCCTCCTTAGATTAGTTTTGGACTCATTCAATTTCTCCACTTCTTCAACTAGGGCATCCATGTTTTCTTCATCAAAAGAGTTGTTTTTTAGTAATCTCCAGCATTTGCTTAGCAAGTTCTCTTCTTTTGGCTAAAGAGGCTTTATACTTGACCTTAAGTTCATCATAGGCTTTCTCAGATTTAGCCAGATGGTGAGTGAGTTCCCTCATGCTATATTCCCCCATATCTCCTTTCAAGTGGTTACACTTAAAGAAAGGTTGGCTCTGATACCAATTGATGAATACCAAGAGGGGGGTGAATTAGTATACCCAACAATCTTACCAAACACTTCAGCAATTTTACTGCAGGCCGGTATAGCCCTTTCAATAGTAAACTGGTTAATACACAAACAAGCCAAATAGAAAATAAAGATTCACCCACAATAACAAAATCACCATAACACAAGATATTTTGACGTGGAAACCCAAATGGCAAAAACCACAATGATTAAATCTCACAAGTTTACTATCTGCAGAATAGCAACCAGACCAGTTAAGGTCAGATTGGTTAAGACCTTATAATGTTCTTCACCAGAATAGATCCTGTTAGGAATCCTGATCTTTGTTAGGAAATAAGTCATGTAAAAGGATTTCAGATCCACAACTGTGAACCACCTTGTTAGAGGATTTAGAACATGCTTAAATGAGCCTACCCGCTTAAGGGTTTCTCACTTGTCGAAGAGATTAGTAATCAACAAGTAAGTAATCTAGAAAGTAGCACAAAATGCTTAGTTAGATCCTTGATAGCTCTCTATTAATGCATTGCAACATTACTTCTATCTTCTTTCCTTTGCACGTTCAATCTCTATCGCAAGATACCTTCTTGCAAAGACCTAATCTTCTTACGCAACACTTCACACACATATAAAACCCTGGACATGATGTCCTCATATAGGAGTCTGATTTCATGCCGATCCAATGAGATTAGACTACAATTTCCTAGGTACAGTGCATCTAGACACAATTTGTAACACGACACATAATCACCGCATCGGTGTTGGTGGATGATAACTCATCACACTTTACAAGTTTATCGGTTAACAAAACATAGTATACTGATTACCGATTTACAAACAAAGACTGGTAAATTGGAACATAGTGTTCCGATCTTAAAAATATTGGCTTCCGCTTGGGGTCCTCATATTGCTTGAAGACCTTGTACCGCTTGAGGTCCTCGGTCATGCTTTGACCGGTAAGCTCCTTCTGGAAACATCGATAGTCTTCAACAAACAAAGACTATGCATATAATCCTTTTTGGACCTTCTCAATCCAATGGTAATCTCAAATTTGACCCATCAAGCTTCAATAATAACTTGCAATAGAAAGCTCCAAAATACAAAACTCCAAATAGCATCAAATTTCTCTCAATTGGTAAACCAATGACACTCTAATGGCTCTGATACCATGTGAGATTTTTCCAAGATCTAGAGGCAATGGAAAGCACAAATAAGAGATAATAAAATAGATGATAGGAATAAATTATATTCTATCAAGATGAAAAATATGATCAACTGGATCATTACAAGATGTTCAATGAATGCCCGTTTGTCTGTACAAACAATGTAGATGAGCCTGCTTATATAGGCAAGGCTAGGGATATGTGAGCACACAAACATGACATGTGGCTCAATAAGAAACAAGGCTAGGTAGGAAATAGGTGTGGGTAGGTAGGAGAAACAATAAAATATTCCACATTAGGTGGAATGTAACAACAAGATAAGATCAACACCATAAAAGGTGGAAATTCTCCTACACACACTATCCCAATGTGGCACAAATGCCCAAGTGTCTCATACCCAAACTACTATTAAATACATTATCCTAAGTAAAATTAAGTAAGGTGTAATAATATCCAACATGAATAATTATTTACACCAACATACCTCAAAAGGAACAACCTTTGAATCTTTAACCATCATCTCCCCCTGTGAAATCTGACATTCTTGGCTTTGAATACCAGGAGAGACTGACACTTGAGGCTGTGAATTCAATTTCTCGGGCGCAAGGTGCGTATCCACTGAAGGAGCCAATTTAGAGGATTTTTTCCTCCAAGCTTTTTTAGTCTGAAGCTTGACAGGGAAGTCCTTGGCCCAATGACCAGCCTTCTTACAATGGAAGCAAGCAAAATAAATTGATTCATATTCCACTTTTTGAACCCATTTCCCAAGCTTCAATTTGAAAGTGATTTCCTAGGGAAGGTCTACTAATTGTTTAATATTCACACAAATGCGAGCATAGACCAATCTTCATTTGGTTGTTGTCAATGGGTCTAGAGATAGCAACTCACCAAAACAAGTAGTCAGTCCATAAAAGATTTCATCCCAATATTCGAAAGGGAGACCCGACAAGCGAACCCAAATGGGGGCCTCATTGCACTGTCAATCTTTAGGATTGAAACCAGGTTCCCACTTCTTTAGAGCCAAAGAGGATTTACCCAACATCTGTGGACCTCCTGCTAAGACAGATTTTAAATCCTCATCACAGTTAAAGGAGAAAGAAAAAACCATTTTCTATCGTAGTAACTTCAATTTGGCCCTTTCCTTCCCATTTTTGAGCAACCCAGGCATAGACAGTTTCTATATTAGGCCTCGGCCCCACAAATTTACCCACCAAGACAGATGCCATATTGGCCAGGTTTTTGTCCACAATACAGTCCAGAATGGAAATAGAACACAAACCAAAAATAGGATCCGCGCTATGAGAAATAGAAGAAACTGACATCTTTTGGATGAGAACCAAACAAAGCTAACCATTTCTTATTGCAACCAATTGCAGAAGAAGAGTCCAGATGATTGGCAAAAACACAAAGGTTGTCGATACTGCCAGATGAAGCATCATTGTGGCACATTGGAAAGCGTAGAGTACTGCCATCCTAGGACATACTACCACCCCCATCATCTTTTCCATCTGCATCCTCCACCATTTCCGCCCTCACTACACTTTCTCACCTACAACACATTCAAATTTGCTTCCTCCGCCATTTTCGTTACTCTTTTTTTCCCAACACGGGGTTGTTAGACTTACTAGCCTTCACCCACAATATTTATGTTACAACAATATCAAAAAAATTGAAGTACATAAGGAGAAGACCAACTGCAACATAGTAAAAATAAGCCAAAACTGTAAAACAAAAATAGGGTGATACTCTCCTCCTTAATAGAGTTATTATGGTTGTTGATTTTATGTTCTTTTTCAATTTCCATTCTATCAATTAATACATGAACACTTTAATGTATGCATACTTAGTTTAATGCTATTGTTTGAATATTTTTCTATGCATTTTGCATTTGGTATTGGAGCTTTGGTTTTAATTAAGGGGGACACTTTTCTAAATGTTTTGTAAATTTTTAACATTATAATGGAAACATCTTATTGTTTGTTTATAAATCAATGCATGTGTGCTGAAAGCCATGACAACTACATCTTAGTTGGAGATTGAGACATGCAATGTTATTAGTTATAAGATTTGAAAACTTAAAATGGAAGATTTCTTTGAAGAGAGAAACTAGTGAATTTTTGTTTGAGAAAGATTAAAACAAAAGTAGATCTAATGATAATAAGATATTAAATTTAATATAAACACAAGGAACCATTTTGTTGTTCCTTGTAAATTATATCTTACTAAATGTCTTAGAGGAGGCCATCATATATCACTTGTGGAAAAGGATATGTAATTTCTACTAAAGGTTGATCCCACAATAGTGTCACCCATTTACGAGGCATCTTAATTTTTGCATGAAGTCACATATTTTTTTAAGAAAAATTAACTATTTTAGTCTTGAGAGTTTCCATCTTAAGGGGTTTCATTTAAGGAGGTTAGATAAAACCTACTTGGATAGAATCCCCTTGGGCTTAAATCAAACCCTTGATAGAGTTTCTTGTACATCTATAATGTCGACAACAACAAAAAAAAATCCTTCACCTTTTTGGGGATCAAATAAAGTCATTTAGAAATGTCACTTTTTAAGTATGTAGCCCTTACTATTACCTTTACAAACATATTATATTTATTTAATATTATATATTAAAAAATGATATTGAATGTAGTTTCATTATGAAAAAACAATGACCTTTATTCAAGATACCAATGTCAATGATAAAGGAAACCAAAAAGTAGCTCCTTCTAATCAAAATCTTCAAATTTTCACTGATCATTTACCTTCACATTCTACTAATGTGATTGAGACCGATCTTCTTGCCTTGGCTCCCAATGATCTTGGCCTCGAGTCTAACAATGTGGTGAACCTTATAGATCAAAATGAACCTCCTAAGGACTTATGCATTACATTTGATCCTAGTGAGACTATTGAAGCACCTGCTAGCCCATTATATATAATTGTGAAAATCAAAGGCATACCTTCTCGAGGGGTGCTCATTGATCCACCTTGCATGGTTAATGTGCTAACTAGAGAATTTCTTTATACTTTGTAATTGCATCAAGTGACATATGATGAAACTGATGTGATAGTTAGATTTTTTGATGGCTTCTCTTGTCCTGCTATTGGTTCTATCACACTTCCTATTGATATCGACACTAAATTCTTAGATGTTGTCTTTGCTATCATTCCTACATCTGATCAATTTTGTATGAAGTTGGGACATCCTTGGCTCTCTTCCATGAAAGAAATCGCTTCTATTGTTCATAAGGGTTTGAAATTTACTCATGATGATAGAATAATAACTATTAATCATGGCATTTATTAACCTATAGTGAGGCATGGAGATGTTTGTCTTGATTACTTTTTGTCCGAACAAATCCAACCTCTTCAACCTAGAAGTGATGCTCTCTTTAAATCACATCAACAATGGAAAAATGACATGATTTTATCATTAAGTAAACCTAGAAATCCAACACTTATCCTTCCTCCTAATGATCATATTCCTCTTCTTATGGATAAGACTATCCTTCCTCCTAAGGATAGAGATATTCTTTCTGCTAAGGAGGAATCTATTCCTTCTCCTAAGGATGAGTCCATTCTTTGTCCCAAGGATAGAAAAGATCTTCCTCCTAAGCATAAATCTATTCCTCCTTCCAAGGATAAAATTATTACTCCTCCTAGGGATAGACCTATTCCTCCACCTCATGATGGACCTGGTCTCCTTCCCACACCTTTTATTTCTCCTTTATATGACGTGGTTCTACCTCCTACATCTTACAAAGGGAAGCACCTGGCCTCTCCTATTGTTCAACCTAAAAGACCTTCTCCTACGCATCCTTCCTTAAAAGAAGAAAAGAAGCCTATACTTGAAGAACCTAAACCTAAACCTTCACAACCTTCAGCTAAAACTAAATGAAACTGTTATGCGAGAGAACATCGACATAGACGTCATGCTAGATCTCATGAACTTGCTTCCCAAACCATTTCTTCTCCCAAGACACCAACTGTTGACATGATTCTATTTATTCAACCTTATCCTAATTAATATGTTCAACCTAATTCTCCAAGATGCAAAATGCTTAAGACAAATTATGGTTCAAGTTCTATTCCTATTAGAGATCCTATTTTTGTTAATCTTGATGAAGAAACAAGTGAGAATGTTGTTAATGATGAAAATGTTGATCCTAATATTTCAGATGATGAAAATGAATATGTTCATGTTGACAACAATTTATCTAAATAATTTTCAAAAGCTTTAATCCTAGCTCCTAGTAACAAACAAAGTGACTCATCATTAGAGCATGGTCCTTGTTTGGAACTTGTGATAGCTCCATATATTGTGCTTGATTTTTCTCCTCTTGCATGTTGTCCATCTTCCCAAAACAATGATCACAAGATCGGGGGGAGGATGTTGTGCTTGATTAGCTTCATTAGCACCGTATATTCTCTCTCTCCTCTCTTGCTTGTTTGTGACCTTCTTCTATTTGTCTCTTAATTCTTCTATTTTTTGTCCCTAGTGTTGTCTACTTGAGGATGGAGCAAATCATTGAGATCTCTTTTGGTCTCTCCTATGTTGACTCAAAAGACCCATGTTCCCTTCTTCCATTTTGGTTTCCTTTCTTTGGGGGAAGGGGACAATTCTATGCATATATATAGACATGATATACATTTCTTATCATAAAAAACATATTAGCTCCAAAGTTAAGTGAAACCACCCCATGCTTTGTGTTTTGTGATCATTATCCTTTGATTTTTCCTCTCTTGGGGGATTATTATTGTGATAATGTGCATGGAGTTTTTGGGTGTATCTTACCTTAAAGAAATTTTTCTAGATAAGGTGTACACAATCGCTTTAACATGGGGGCATACACTCTACTCAATGATTCTCTCTATTGTGCATCTTGATACTTAGGTTACTTACTGAACTTTGTCTTTTGCTTTGTAATTTTGGTGTTTTTCTTTTCATGACTCATAGTAAGAGAACCTTACTATTTTGTAGTCATGGTTCTCTCTCTTTCCTTCATGATGTCCCTTTTATCTTGTTATTGAACTTGTGATCTATCTTAAAGTGCACTGGGGGCTTGGTGTATCTTTCCTCCTCGATGACTTGCTAAATTTTTTTCAATGTGAAGCCTTTGTACTTTACCAAGAGTATGATTGACTTCATACTCCCGCTAAAGTGGGTGCTAAATGTAGCATCCTAAAATCTTGACCTTACTGTTTGCACCTCTTGGCCTGTTTGAAGACCTGATTATGCTAATACCCCTAATAATTGTCATAAAACTTGATTTCCTCCCCCTTGGGCACCTTGATCCTAACCCTAAATAGGGTAGGACTAGGGCATGCCACCTTGGTCCTTACTGGGACCATGGCACCACATCGTGGTCCTCCCTAAATTGGGCCCCCTTTAAACCCATTTTGGCATTTCAAAATTTAAGCGGGATTCCCCTCTCCCTATCAGCTCATGTCAGAAAATTAGTCAATTTTTCCTAATGAGCAAGTATATAAAGAGGTTTTCCCCTCTCATTTGATCATGCACAAGAATAAAGTGTACACATACAATAAAGCCTTCAAGCATTTGAGCATTAATCAGTCTTCCTTCAAGCCTTGGACCAACAATAGAGTCAAGATTCAAGCATTGAAGAAGACATCATTCATCCTATTTTTGTTGAAGACTTCATCAAACCCTAATTCCATTTGGAGACAAACAAAAATTCACTAGGAGGTATATCACTTGATTTTCTATCATAATTCAACATTTCCCTCAAAAGGAGAATATTCCATTATAATTATTTCAATATCATGGTTAGTTCCAAAAAAGGGGTTTGACCTAAGGCAAGCCTCTATTCCCAACCTATTCCCCCTTCTTTCTGTGTGCAAGAAACAAGTATGGAGCTGCAACCTTCAAAATAAGCTTTATTTACAAAGACAAATCAATCCCCCTTTGGTGTTTGAAAATTACAGAGGACTAGGGCGACCACCACCACGGTCCCGACATTTCAAGAGCTCTTTCGAAGATGAAATTTGACTCAGCTTGCATTGCTTAGTTCTAGGTTTCCAGCTCGATCTCGTATCTATAGCTTATAGTTTACATGTTTTTACCTTCATTTCTTAGCACCTTACCTGATTTCAGCAATTCAACTTATAAAAGAGGAATAAAACAATCACATAATGAACCCAAATCCATTCAGTATTCAGTTCTTATCTGATTTGTGACTGAATCTAGTGGATTCCATTTCCTCTTTTGAATGTAATGGTCCCTAAGTGAAATATTAGTGGCTTTAATCCCTCTAATGGTGGAAGGCTTAAATTTTTCCATATTACACCTTTATATTCAAATTTGGCTCTAATTTTGGGGGACAAAGATGCATAGGCACTCTTATCTAGGACAAAGGCACCCAAAAAATCTTTTCCACCCAAAATAAGGTGAACAAGGCAATAATGTGGTGCACACAACTCGAGACAAGGGTTCATATCGTCATGCAAATAGATGACATTAATTTTGAGGTAAAAAGGCCAAAAATAGTCTTGGATAAGAGCTAAGAGGGAACACGCTGCAAGGTGTGTGCCCTTGGTCTCCTTGTGTTGTGAAACACAACACTCGGGTTTGTGACATGGTTTAACTGCCTTATGTGGACTCTATAAGTCTAGTGGTTGTATCAGGCATTAACATGTCTATCTTTTTGTGCAATGGTCATCACAAACCCTCTCTCCCCTCCACTAATAGCCTCCTCTACAATTGGCTCATCACAACCTCTCTCTCTCTCCCCTCACATATGTATCTACAAGATCCTCCAATATAATGGTCACCTCCCCTATCAATAATTGAAAGCTACTCATAGCGCTATGTCATTACTCCATAGAGTGATCATCAT
Organism: Cryptomeria japonica; assembly: GCF_030272615.1. Classification (NCBI taxonomy): domain Eukaryota; kingdom Viridiplantae; phylum Streptophyta; class Pinopsida; order Cupressales; family Cupressaceae; genus Cryptomeria; species Cryptomeria japonica. The sequence continues at coordinate 486,837,179 of NC_081405.1, read as the reverse complement.
CACTTGATGAATCCTAATATGAGGCATCCTCAATATCTCCCATATTCCTAACCCTCTCAACCACTCCACACCTATTAACTCCAATTAATATCATAATTGCATCATAATTTACCATCATTACTCTTGCAACAGTAGTAGAAGCAATACCCTTGACTCATTCATAGTCCATTATTAGAATATTCCTTTGTAAATTCCCCTAGCCAAACCCTAGTTTAAAAATGTCAATGTATAAAACGGTTATTGTATCACTTTTCTTAGGTTCCCAATTGTCTATCATGGGTGCCCCATCCTCTTACCCAAGAACCTATTTTCCCAACTTAAATATACCTTATTCTCTTACCCAAGCACCCATTTTCTTATCATAGTTGCCCCATCCTCTTACCCAAGTGCCCATTTTACCAACATAGGTTCTCTACCCTCTTACTTAGGTACCTACTTTATAAACATAGGAAACCTATCAGGTCTTACAAAAGCACTTATTTTTCCAACATTGGTGCCAATATCCCCTCGTGCAAGCACCCATTTACCTAGCCCAAGTCTCATCCCTTTGTGTAGACACCCTCATGCCTAGCAAAAACACCCATATCCCTTGCAAAACTACCCATATGATTGGTGCAAGTGCCACCTACTCTGCATAAGCACCTGTATGCCTTTCACGAGCACTCATTTCATTTTCACAAGTGTCCTTCTACACAAGCACCCAATTACCCAACCCAAATGTCTAATTCACTGACATAGGCAACCCTTTGGACAAAACTCACTTTTGCTAAAAGAAAAATAGAAAAATTAAATGAATTTCATTGAAAATTCAAATCCCTAACCCTCAAGACTTAAAATGAGGTACTTACCCATTCTCTTGCATCAACTAGCCATTGAAACTCTTGAGTTTTCTCTGCATGATATATGTGACATGGGATTTGCACCATCTCTATCCTTTTCTCTCCTCCACTTTGCTCTCTATCTCTCAAAAATTTGTGTCGAAATGACTTCAAATGGGGTCCTCATGCATACTTATAGGCTTTCTAACTCTTAATGAGCTCTATAGGCTCATGGTGCTTGGCAATTTTTTCTCCTACCATGGATTTTTTGTTCCTTTTGGCTATAACTTTTGTTCTAAATTCTATATTCCTACTAACTAACACTTGCCTATATTTTTTGAAACATTGTCAAAAATATTTTTATTTATTCTTCAAAAGGTTAAAATATTTAATTAATTTAACCTTTCCTTTCATATAATTCATCCAAATTCCATTAATTAATTATTTAATTAATTAAATCATACTTTAATCTTTATTAGCTCATTTCTTGAATTTAAATTCCTCTAAATGTCAAACTTGACATCATTGTCATATGTCATGTGCAAGCTTGCACATTATTCAAATAATCTTTCACCCCTCCTAATGAACCCACTAAGGAAAAATGTCACCTTTCATTTGACTTCATATGAGATCGCTTCCCTATTTAAATAATATTTAATATTTATATTCTCAAATCCTTCAAAAGTAAATCTTTCCTTTTTTGGAAAGCCAACCAAATCATTCCTTCTTTATTCTCCAATCTCCATCACTTAGTCACACCATCTCATGAAACCCTCTTATTACATTTGTTTTTCTTGCTCTTTCTTAAGAACACCGCCTTCTGTGAGCCATTGATCTTAATAAAAGATCTCAAGTGTCCATTTACTTCACCAAGAATCTATAAATCAAGACCTTCACCTTTCATTTTCATTAGGTGTTATTGTTGTATACTCTCATGTATTAGTTTGTCATTGTGAACTTTCATGCTTGCCAAAATTATGTTGAAATTACTATAGAGAAATCTGCATTAAAAATAGTTTGTGCTTAAATTGTAGAAGGATTTTATTTTTTTAAATATTTCTTATTTATTATAACAATGATTTAAAAGTGTTTGTATAAAATTATATTAACAAATATTTAATGATAAACATAATATTAGTGATATTTTTTTATTTACTGCTGGAAGTGGGTGGATAAGGAAATTGGATCCCTGAAAGATGGGATTAAGGGAATTATTGAAACTTTCATGGAATCCCCTAGGCCCAGTAAAACTGAGAAGATCATGAGCATGATCCAGAAGATATTTCAGGATGTTGAAACTATGAAGGTCTTCCATGAATGCAGAATTGATAAGCTGGAAGAGTATGTGAGTGATATCAAGGAAAGCCTGAACAATCTGGTGGAAATCAGTAGGGAGGCGATGAACAATAGTATTGATGGTTTGGAGAAAATTACTTCCATGATAGCCGACTATAAAACCAGATCCATCCCTAGTGATCCTCCCTTGTGGGGAAAGTAAAAAAAGACTACCTCAAAGGGTGGATAGAGTGTTGTTGGTGGGAAGACTAGCTTGGTTCCTTGCACTAGAACCAGAAGCCTGGAGCCAGGACCAGGGAACCTCCAGATTCATCATGGAGGATTTGGAGAAAATTAACAAGAAGATTATTCAGAAAAATACTAAATTGGTGCACTCTCCTATTTGAATGCTTTGCACTATTTTTTGGCACTGTTGGTTTTGTTTTTTACCTTTCGGTCTGTGTGGGGTTTTTCCCTTGTTTTTCATAGGTTTTGTATCTGGTTGGCTGTTGGCCTTGGTCTGTAATACTCTAGATTTCAGGTTCCTGTAAAACATGTTTTTGATAAAGATAAACAGGTTTTACAGGGACCTAAAATGCAAAGTATTACAGACCAAGGCCAACAACCAACTAGATCGAAAAACTAAGTAGAACAGAGGACAAGCCCCACACAGACTAACAACAAAAAATAAAAAGCTGAACCAAAAAATAGGACCACGTACTCAGCTAAGAGAGTGCATCAATTCAGTATTTTTTTGAATAATACTCCTATTAATCTTCTCCAAGTCCTCCATGATGAAGCTGGAGGTTCCCTGGTCCTGGCTCTGGCTCTTGGTTCTAGTACACAGACCCTAACTAATCTTCCCAATAGCAAAACTCTATCCACCCTCTAAAGCAATCTTTTTTTGCTTTTCTCCCATGGGTGGGTCACTGGCAATGGTTTTGGTTTTATAATCAGTCATCATGGAATTAATCTTTTCCAATCCATTAGCGCTATTGTTCATCACCTGCCTATTGATTTCCACTAGATTGTTTAGGTTTTCCATGATCTCACTCACATCCTCTTCCAGCTTCTCAATTTTGCGCTCTTGCTTAACCTTCATGGTTTCCACATCTTGCAAAATTTTCTGGATCATACTCATGATCATCTCACATTTGTTGGGCCTAGGGGATTCCGTGAAGGTGTCAACAATCCCTTTAATCCCATCTTTTAGGAATCCAATTTCCTTCTCCACCCACTTCCAACAGTTCTCCTGACTTCTGGTAGCCTCCAATAGAAAATTTCCCATCACCCTCTACTCCTTTATCTCGCCTTTATTTTCTTTAGTTGCACTCCCATGTTTCTCATCATCCACCTTGATAGGGATGTCCAACCTAATCTCATTGTCCAAGACTTTGGACCCACTAGATTTCGCAAGTTTCAATTTCTTTTTGGTGGGTGGCTCCGGGTCTTGCATTTTCCTACTTCTGGATTCGAACTTACTAGTCGCCCACCTTGGGGGATTGGTTTTCCTGCTACTGTTAGTTCCCCAGGTCACCATAAACTCCCCTTCAATTTTTGGTTTATACTCAGGGTCCTCCATATCGTTGATATCCTGATAGTCCATGGTCATACCACTGTCATCCTCATCCATTTTTTTTTATCAAAAACCAACTGCACATCAGGGTTAGAAGAGGAAATGTGGGTTTTATCCTTGGGGGAGGGTTTCACTTCATGAGCTTGGGCATATTCCATAATCAACAAGATAAGCCCTTCATGAATCACAAGGTTATCCTGGTTTTCAGAGTGTTTAACTAAACTATTCTCCAAGGACGAAACCAGATAAAAGGGAATGGAAATCAATCTACCATGCCTAAAATGGTTTAAGATAGTAAAATGATGAGAAAAAATACTAGCATATCTACCATCTAGGGTGATGTACCTCATGATAAATTCTGCCATTTTAGCCCAGAGGGAAATCAACTCTTTCTTGTTATAGCCACCACCTACCATCTTCGTAACCCTTAGTCTTTCCTTCTCCTTATCATAAAAGGAAGCAATAGCCTCCTCACTTGACTTTCTGTCTCTATAGAATTTTCTGCCTTTCATATCCAGGCCCATAACAGTGGCAACCAGATTTTCATCAACTTGAAACTCCACACCAAAGGAAGTCATCACACCCTTATTCCACCCTTTAACAAATCTTTTCGTAACAATGACCGAATGACCACGCAGTCTCTCCAAAAAAGGAACCATCCTGCCATCAAAAATTTCCTCCCAAACCTCCTTGTTCTTCTGCCACTTATCATAGGTTGTGGGTTCAAACCTATTCTTCTCACCTCCCATTCTGAAGCTCGAACAAATCAGAGATTCCAAAGAAACTAGGAGGAAAGAAAACCATAAAAAGGGCAAATTGAATGTGTTGGTGTAAATAATTATTCATCATGGATATTATTACACTATACTTAAGTTTACTTAGGAAATGCATTTCATAATAGTTTGGGTATGAGACACTTGGGTGTTTGTGCCACATTGGGATAGTGTGTGTAGGAGAATTTCCACCTTTTATGGTGTGATCTTGTTGTTACACTCCACATTCAGTGGGTGATCCACCTCACGTGGACTATTATATTGTTTCTCCTACCTACCCACACCTATTTCCTACCCACCCTTGTTTCTTATTGAGCCACATGTCATGTTTTTGTGCTCACATATCCCTAGCCTTGCCTATATAAGCAGGCTCATCTACATTGTTTGTACAAACAATCATTGAACATCTTGTAATGATCCAGTTGATCATATTTTGCATCTTGATAGAATACAGTTTATTTCTATCATATATTTTGTCTCTCTTATTTGTGCTTTCCATTGCCTCTTGATCTTGGCAAAATCTCACATGGTTATGCTCCTTTTTAGATTTTGTTGATGATGATGATTTCACATTTGATGGTTCTATGCATGATGATTACACTTCTTGTGATGGTTTAGTTTTTTAGGAGAACTTTGGACACTTGAACATGGGGATTCTCACATGTAACCCCATTCTTGAGCCTTGTATTTCATCTCCTCATATTGATATCACATCACCTATTGCACCTGATGATGCAGATAGTGTGACAATTTTGCCTTCATGTGATTCAGTGCAATAGGATATCCATTGTCTTCCAGCTTTAGATTCATGGGATGGTTACTTGACAGACATTGCAGGTTTGTTTATGGAATCCTACATTGCAGATTTGGGAGACATCATTGATGACATTCATCTTCTCTTTGATGAAGGTGATCCTTCTTCAATTGTTGTGAGGGAACACTCTGACCCTCTTGTTCATTCTCTATATGATCATTCTTTCGAGGTTGACATGATTGTGGATACTTATGTACAACAGTTGGAAGAGGTCTCTTTATTTTTTGAGGAGACATGTGAGTCTTTGGGACATGTTCTACATCCATCTCCACTAGATCTTGGAGTGCCTTTTTCAGTAGTGTGGCACAGTTTAGCACCTTTGGAGGGGGTATCTTTCAGCATCGACATGGGGACACTTGAACAGTTTTCAGAGATTCCTTTCATCATGAGTTTTCTTCATACATCTTCCCTTCATGATTGGGGAGACTTCATGGATACACCTTTGGTTTTGTTTCTTCCTAAGGGGAGGAATGTTGTTCGACGACTGTGGAGTAGTTTCTTCATACATCGAGCTTCTATCATTGGTGCAGATTCCACATTGAGGGGGGGCTTCCTAGTCTCTCTTCTTCTTCTTATTCTCTCATATGGGGGGGACTTTTTCCTCACATAGGATTTTGTTCCTCACATTCTTCTATGAGAGTTCTCTTGTATAGCTTTCATCTCTCTTTTGGGGGAGGGTTTTTTCCCACTAGGTTTTTCTCTCTTTCCCCACTTTGTGAGAGATTTCATTTCATTGGTTTGCATGCATTTGCATTTGTTCATGGGTACCTAACATGGCCTCGTAGCCGGGACCCATCTTGCATTGCTTAGTTGCATTGTAGACTTAAGTGCATTCCCCTAAGTTGCACTTAAGTGGGGGTGTTGGTGTAAATAAATATTCATCATGGATATTATTACACTATACTTAAGTTTACTTAGGAAATGCATTTCATAATAGTTTGGGTATGAGACACTTGGGTGTTTGTGCCACATTGGGATAGTGTGTGTAGGAGAATTTCCACCTTTTATGGTGTGATCTTGTTGTTACCCTCCACATTCAGTGGGTGATCCACCTCATGTGGACTATTATATTGTTTCTCCTACCTGCCCACACCTATTTCCTACCTACCCTTGTTTCTTATTGAGCCACATGTCATGTTTGTGTGCTCACATATCCCTAGCCTTACCTATATAAGTAGACTCATCTACATCGTTTGTACGGACAATCATTGAACATCTTGTAATGATCCAGTTGATCATATTTTGCATCTTGATAGAATACAATTTATTTCTATCATATATTTTGTCTCTCTTATTTGTGCTTTCCATTGCCTCTTGATCTTGGCAAAATATCACATGGTATCAGAGCTGGTCCATGTCTCACAGAATGTTCTAACACTTCTCAAAAGTGGTAATATTTCAAAATACCACCCCAACAGCTCCCATCCCATCATAATCTTTCATCATAAATTTCACTGGAAAGACTATAAATCTTGGCATCATTTCTTGCTAGGTCACAAAGGGTTTTTGGGAAAGTTTCCTCTCCTCTCCACCATTTAACCGCCATGTTACCCACCTCCAAGTTGGCCAAATGATCTCTCGGTTTGTTTCCTTCTCGAAAAACGTGCAAGATCTTGAAATCCTCCAGGTCGGCTATCATTTCAAGACAATCTTTGATTAAGTTTGAAATAGTCCAACTAGGTACCGTGCATCCCTTAATGCATTTGACAATGTTAAGCGAATCACTCTCCAACCAGACCCGCTTGAACCCCTCCTTGCTCACCATGTGCAACCCAATATAGGTAGCACTAGCCTCCTCAAAATGGTTAGTCTAGGTGCCCAAAGGGAGCGCCACGCAAAGACCAACAAACCCAAATGGTTCCTTGTAAAACATGTTTATCTTTATCAAAAACATAATATTAGTGATATCATTTAACCATAAAATATTGTTAAGTAAGATATTAAATCAATAAAAAATACCTTTTACAAAAATAAAATAAAAACAAAGTATATTCATATAAAAAATAATGCCATAATTTTTATTTACGAGTAATATCATCATTATAGTATCTTCAAAAATAATATAAATAAAATAAAATAACTTTTAAATTGTATGTATGAATGTTGTAATATATAGATCTAGATTAACAATATTTAAGTGATATATATGTCTTTACTCAACTTTCTTATTGAATAACTATTCAAATATTATTCTTCAATTTCATAATCTATTTTTAATAAATAATTAAGATTCAATCTTAAAATTTTATTTTTAATAAATAGTTAAGATAATTCAATTTTACTTTTAATTAATACTTTCCTTTATAGCTATTTATTTTTAAAATCATTTAAGATTATATTACTTATTTATTAATGTTGGAACTACTTTAGAAATATTAAATCTCTAATTTTAATATTATATTAGTTTTTAACATTAATTAATAATTTTTATATTGTCCATCAAAATAATTTGTTTACTTCATAAATATCAATTATTTTTAACATTAACTAGTTTTTTATATATATATTCCTTCATATTTCACAAATAGATTGTTTTGAAATTTTTTTTAAAAATGAAAAGAATAAACAATATTTTTTTCCATTTCTATATTAACTTTAATTATGTGTGATCATTAATTTACATTTCATTTTACTTGGTCTACTACTAAGATTGGCCATTTCATTCTTACCTAAAATTTACTACACATTCTCAATTAGATCCAAAAAACTCACAAGCTCATACACTGGGTAAATGTTCATTTTTTAATTTGAAAAATGATAAAATAGTTTAGAAACAATGGAGGATATGTTTTTATTTGATGTTTTATATGGCTGGAAGTGAACTAGTATACATAGATTTGATCCTATGATTTCTTCTATATACACCAAAATCATTTGGAAGACACATTATTGTATTTTCTTATAATTTAGTTTTTTTTAATAACAATTGTTTTTCTTGTGGATTTAGGGTGAGAGCATGAGATTAGATATTAATGAGACCACTATTAAAATAGAAAATTTTCATAATTATTTCAATAATATTTCACCCTTCTCTCCATGAGAAATGTCACCTTTCAGTTTGACTTTGTATAAGATCACCTCCCTAGTTCAATATAATTCAATGTTTAAATTTCCAACTCCTCCGAAAAGTAAATCTTTTTTTGGAAAACCAACTAAATCTTTCCTCCTTTATTCTCTAATCTCCACCACTTAGCCATCCCATCTCATGAAACCCTCTTATTCCAATAATATTTCACCTCACTTTTTAAGACAAGTGTCACCTTTCACTTTGAGGGTTCACCTCCCTATTTCAATAAAATTTATATTTGAATTCTTAACTCCTCCAAAAATAAATCTTACCTTTTTGGGAAAGACAACCAAATCCTTCCTCCTTTATTTTTCAATCTCCATCACTTAGCCACCCCATCGTGTGAAACCCTCTTACTAAACTTGTCTTTCTATTCTTGCTTGAGAACACCACCTTTTATGAACCGTTGATCTTTGTGATAAGAATCTTTTTTTTGGAAAACCAACCAAATCTTTCCTCCTTTATTCTCTAATCTCCACCACTTAGCCATTCCATCTCATGAAACCCTCTTATTCCAATAATCTTTCACCTCACTTTTTTAAGATAAGTGTTACCTTTCACTTTGAGGATTCACCTCCCTATTTCAATAAAATTTATTATTAAATTCTTAACTCCAAAAATAAATCTTACATTTTTGCAAAAGACAACCAAATCCTTCCTCCTTTATTTTCCAATCTCCATCACTTGGCCACCCCATAGTGTGAAACCCTCTTACTAAACTTGTCTTTCTATTCTTGCTTGAGAACACCACCTTTTATGAACCGTTGATCTTTGTGATAAGATCACCTCCCTATTTCAATATAATTCAATGTTTAAATTTCCAACTCCTAGAAAAGTAAATTCTTTTTTTCGGAAAACCAACCAAATCTTTCCTCCTTTATTCTCTAATCTCCACCAGTAGCCATTCCATCTCATGAAACCCTCTTATTCCAATAATCTTTCACCTCACTTTTTTAAGACAACTGTCACCTTTCACTTTGAGGGTTCACCTCCCTATTTCAATAAAATTTATATTTAAATTCGTAACTCCTCCAAAAATAAATCTTACCTTTTTGGGAAAGACAACCAAATCCTTCTTCCTTTATTTTCCAATCTCCATCACTTGGCCACCCCATAGTGTGAAACCCTCTTACTAAACTTGTCTTTCTATTCTTGCTTGAGAACACCACCTTTTATGAACCGTTGATCTTTCACCTCCGTATTTCAATATAATTCAATGTTTAAATTTCCAACTCCTCGAAAAGTAAGTAAATCTTTTTTTTGGAAAACCAACCAAATCTTTCCTCCTTTATTCTCTAATCTCCACCACTTAGCCATTCCATCTCATGAAACCCTCTTATTCCAATAATCTTTCACCTCACTTTTTTAAGACAAGTGTCACCTTTCACTTTGAGGATTCACCTCCCTATTTCAATAAAATTTATATTTAAATTCTTAACTCCTTCAAAAATAAATCTTACCTTTTTGGGAAATACAACCAAATCCTTCTTCTTTTATTTTCCAATCTCCATCACTTAGCCACCCCATCCTGTGAAACCCTCTTACTACACTTGTCTTTCTATTCTTGCTTGAGAACACCACCTTTTATGAACCGTTGATCTTTGTGACAAGATCTCAGCTGTCCATTCACTTCACCAAGATTCTATAAATCAAGACCTTCACCTTTCATTTTCATCAAGTGTTGTTCGGTACGCTCAGTGTGTTAGTTTGTTATTGTGAGTTTGTAATCTTGCCAAGGTTATGCTGAAATTCCTATAGAGTAGCCATCTTCTGGAGTTTTGGGTGCACCCCATTGCAAGCTCAATCTGAGGAGTCATGAAAGTATCGAGGTATTAAGATACTGTGCATGCTGTGTTTTTATTATTTTTTTTTACCTCATTGCTTTTGTTGTCTGCAATCTCATCGCTCTCTTGTTGTGCATCTCATCTTACAATCATGTCTGCCCCCGATGCCTTCTGCACACTTCCTGATTCTCTTGTTGCTTTAATACTATCAAAAATGCCAATAAAAGACGCTGTCAAATCTTGTATTCTTTCCAAGAGGTGGAGGTTTCTCTACACTCAAATGCCTCAACTCACTTTCGATCAACTCACTTTCGATCCATATGAGATGTCTTTTTGCACTTCCCTCAATCCTCTCTTAATATCAAGGGTTGAGAATATAATTTCCAACATCTTGCTTTTGCACTCGCGCAATCTGGAGGGATTTCACCTCCACAACAACAACACACGGGTGAACTTCAATCGTGAAAATGTGTGTAAATGGGTAAGATATGCATCTCGGTACAATGTCCAACATCTCACTCTCTATGATCATACCACTTTTCCAATCGATTTAATAGAAATCCCACCCCCTGCTCTCTTTTCATGTTCGCATCTCATAACACTTAATCTGGGTAACTACGATCTCACCAGTTTCCCAATCGATTTCGTTGGATTCCCCCACCTCCTTACTTGTCACCTCCAATATGTTCAATTGACAGATGAATCTTTGGTCTCCTTCATTTCGCTCTGTCCCCGTCTGCAGAAACTTGAAATAAGGAGAGATTCTGAGCTAGGTAATGTAGTAATATTTTCATCCACTATTGAACATTTGAGATTGGAAAGAGTAAAGTCTCTGTCTCTTAACTGCCCCTTACTTAGAACTCTGTCGGGGGTATTGATTGAGGATTTGAGTGTGAATGGTGTAGTACTGCCCTATGAGCTTTCACATGGCACCTTTCATCTTGAAATGGACTGTGGAGGTACTCTGCGGGTATTGAACATGGATTGGTCACCTGCAATGAGGATTGGACATCTTTCACCAAGTAGATTTCTTCACATTGTGGATAACTTCCAGTCCCTGAAGAAACTTGTCATACACCTGAGTAATCGCTGGGTGTTCAGAAAGGAAGCAGGTATGGATGTTCCTCTATTGGACCTACTTCACAGGCTTCCAAATCTTCATACGCTCTCTATGTTGGGCTTCTTTCTTCAGGTATTTACACAAACTTCAAAATTCTGGACCAATGGTTATAAGTTATAAGTTTTGTAGTTTAATGTAATGCATTTTGAATTTAGATAAGTGATAGATAAAAGTGGTACTTTTTAAGCAAGTCATTAGGGTTTTCCTCAGCGAGATAAAAAGAACTCTGGGTTAAATTACTGATTAATGGCATTGCAATGCAGGAGGTGGCAAGAGATCCTATACCTGACTGCCTCACCCCTCCACATGTTAACCTCAAGAAAATATGTGTAGACATTCATGATTTTGACCACAAGGAAGTTGCCGTAATAAGTTGCTTGCTTCAGAGTATGCCCTCTCTCCAAACATTGGAAATTCAGCTGCCTGAAAAATTGGATGAGAGTGAGATACCTGATATTTTGGATGAGAGTGAGAGTGTGTATGATTATGAGGGTCAATGTTTGAAGCTGTTAAAAGATATTATGTATATGAGGAGGGCATCCTCACTAGCAAGGATAATTATACTGGATTATTAGTGCTCCAAGTAATAGGCTGAAATTAAAATATGGTCTTTGAACTGCATAACTGCGTTTTCTGTAATACCCTGTTTAATTCCATGCTCCTTTTTGCTTTTAATGAAAAAACTGTTCATGTTGCTTAAGCTCCATCTGCTATCTGCTTTCTGCTTTCACTCGCACTGTAGTCTAGTCTTATGATTTGTTTTAAAGAAATAAATTAATCTTGAAATGAAGGAAAATGATAGGTTAAGCCCAGCCATCTCTACCGGAGTCAAAATAAAAGATAATATTGCAATGACAATAAGGTTATTTTATTTTCTCTGTGTTTCCTCTTTACTGAAACGTGTGGGTTCCAATACGGTCATGTATGTTTGTTAATTATTAGTTGTACTTTGAAGCATTCCTTTTTTATAAAAGTCCCTAGGAAGATTTGATTTCATGGCTGTACAAAATGGATCTGCTCTTTGCTTAGATCTGACTGTATTTTTCTAAAAATTTGAGGTTTTCTGTGCACACATTTATAGCAGAGAATACTCAAAGTCATTTTATTGCAAAACATAATATAGACTATTTTGAATGAGGATATGTATAACTATGAATCATGTTCTATTATTTTTTATTATTATTTATTATTATTGTCATATGTATATCTATATTTAACTGTAACTAATTAAAATTACACAAGAATTCAATAAAAGATTGTTTATTTTATTTTTGCAATCTATGATGAATAAAAGAAAACATTAACAATAACTTGTTTTTTTAACCTTAATTTTATCTCATATAATGATAGCAAACCCTACTAGAACTCATTTATTTACTGTTGCATATAGGGACTAGAAAATCCTTTAACATGTATTTCACAACATAAAACAAGTGTCACATAGTGGCGAGTACTTGCCTTAATAATTTTTAGTTTAATAATAATACTTGTTATAATTATTAGAAATATTTATTTATTGTAACTAATATTAGCCAATCATTTACAAGTAAAATATTTTTTGTAAATTATAAAGTTAAAAAACATGCATCTATATTATAGAAAAAAGTTGAAAAATATAAAACAAAAGAAAATATTTTGTTTTCATTGGTCTAAATAATTTTATTTAATAACCATTTAAACATGACAAATGAATTTTCATTACAATAGTATTGCTTAAGGGCAAGTACTAAAAAAGGGAAAAAAGAAATAACTTATTAAAAAAACCTCCCTTGTTTAAAATGAAAGGGATGACTTTTTCATTTTGTGAATATATAAGATTTTGATTATTATTAATAATTTATATTATTAGGCCTGTTAATGGGCTGCTGAGGGCTAATCTTCAAAGTATGGACATACCATCCCCGGAGTGGACTCCGCCTGAGAAGGGGTGGATTAAGATTAATTTTGATCCCCAGAGTGGACTCTGCCTGAGAAGGGGTGGATTAAGATTAATTTTGATGGTGCATCGAGGGGCAACCCAGGGGCCTCGGGTGACCCAAGGGCCTCGGATGTTGGGGTGATTGCTCGTGATGATCAGGGAAACATTCTGGCCATTGGGGCCAAGAGATTGGTGGATGGTACGAACAACATTGTTGAATGTCATGCAGCGTTGGAAGCAATCCTAATGGTGGGGAAATTGGGGGTCAAGAAACTTCATTTGGAAGGTGACTCTCAGGTTGTGGTGAATGGGATAGCTCGAGGGCGAATGGAAGCATGGCATTTAGACAAGTAGGTGTGTAGAATGCAACTTCTGCTGAATGAATTTGAAGACTTTAAGGTGCCTCACATCCTTCAGGAAGCAAACTTGGAAGCTGACAAACTTTCCAATGTGGGAGCGAATGGCTCCTTGGAAAATATGTTTAGTTTGTTTGAGGACTTTAGAAATTGTAGTCCTCTTGACTATGATTTTGAGTAGATGGCTTATGGTAGAAAAGTGAACCCAAGCTCGATTTGAAATGACCATTCATTGCCATGGTTCTGTGGGAATTTAAGTTCCTCGTGGTGTGTGTTCTACAATTTTACTGCAAGTGGCCTTGAGGTGTTGGTTGATGATGGAGGCGAGCGGTGGGAGTGACTGGTGATGATGTTTTGAGTTCAGCGAAGCGTGTGAAGTACTCATGACATGTGATGGAGGCGGCTTTAAAGGCCTTTGTGCTTTGATTCCTGGCATTTGTGGTGATTTCTTGGTGGTAGGCGGAGTGAACAAGGTTTCATCTTTTGTAGTAGAGCGCAAGGATGGAAGCAAATTTTTCATTGGAATCGGATGGACAATTGCATGCGTTTTGTGGGCTAGTCTCGAGGATCAGGTTAATGAACGTCTTCAGAGTGGATGGAGACATTTTCTAGAGGGCAGTTAGGCTACTATTGGGAGAGGAATTTCTGACTCAGGAATTGCAGCCTAGAACAAATCTTGACATTTCATTGCTTTTTACTGCTTTGGCCTTGCAGGTGGGGACGTCGGTTGAGGAAGTGCAACAGATTACTTCCCTGGTGTTAAGACCCAAATGGGCAGGAGGTTTGCAGGAAATGGTGGCCTGAGCTGTCATTGGCAAGGGTTTGAAGATGGCGGAAGGCCCGAGCAGGAGGATTGGAGTGGTCATTGTGGACTCACAGCCTTTTGTCATCTGGTCCGCTTCTCGACCAGTTGCTTTACAGGAGGAGGATGTAAGGAAGGGTTGGGGTGAGATCATAAACTTTGTTCACCAATTGGGGCCGACTGAACATGTTTAGATCTGTGGGAAGGTGACTCCCATTCGGTCCGAGGCCCCTCTGGATGAGGATGGGAGGCCTTTGGTTCGGCATCAGCTTCCAAAAAAATCAGTGAAGGTGGTGGAGCATGGGTCGATGTGTGGAAGCAAGCCAGGAACAATGCTAGGTGGAGGGAGCGTGATGTAGGAGGCTGGACCCAGCAGGGGTATTCCCAATTTCTCAAGAGAGGAGGCATTGGGGTGGTTTCATAGCTAGGTTTGGGTTGGTCGGGGTTTAATGTGTGGTTTTTTTGTGTTTGCTAATGACCCTTTTGTGGTTGTGGGTCATGGTAGGATGGTGCTTGGGTTTTTTTTTGTAGTAGGGGTGCGACCTCTTTGTGTTGCAAATTGTCTATCTGCTCCTTGGATGTAATACTTTTCTATTATTTGCAATATAATACATAATGCTATCAATCAAAAAAAATAATTTATATTATTAAAATAATATATTATTTTTATTTTATTTTTTAAGTTGTAAAAATAAACCTTTGAATAATTGATTTGTTTGGAAAAAAATTAAAAATAAACTGATTTAATTTTTTTTGAATAAATTAATAAATCAAAAAATGTCATTAAAATGCTTATAACTTATATTACATGTGAATAAACTCATAATTTATATTATTATATTATAATGCAATGAATATTTTAGATCAATTTTTTTTATGTTGCTTAGGATTTTTTCACAATGATTTAGTTTCATTATCCTCGTTTTTATAAGATTTAATGTTTTTTTGGTTTATGATTAAATTAATATGAATATTTATCTTTTTGTGAAATTTAGTTTATTTTGATTATAAATTAAAGAACATTTTAAATATAATACATATTTTTAAAATATATATTTTTTTAATCTTGTTCATAGGTTAACTTAAAAGAACTACCTATTACAACAAATAATGAAGTTAAAATTTAAGCACTTATTTTAGATTAAAGAAGGTAAATAATTTTAAAATGCACAGTGATTCTGAAAAACCTAAGATTATGCATTGTTTCGAGAAACCTACCTATAAGAGGCAAAATGATATTAGCCAATCGTTTGTAACAAAAATAATTTTTGTAAATTATAATGTTAACAAATGTGCATCTATACTATAAAATAAATTAAAAAAATTTAAAGAAAGAAAAATAATCGCTTTTCATTGGTCTATATAATTTTTTTTAATAACCATATAAGCACAACAAATGAATTTTCATTACAATAGTATTGCCTAACGACAAGTACTAATAACTAGAAAGCTCAATAGAATTTTTTTCTATATTCTTTCCCAACGCATTATTCATAAAAATTTCATTAAAAACCTATTTATTTTCTCTCTTACATACCATGGCCAAGAACTCATTGAAACATCTTTGTTTTCCCACAACATACGATAGTCTTGAAAGGTATTTTAAACATACTTTACTCAATTTAAACATACTTTAGTCTTGATATCTTGTTAGGGTAATTAAAGGTGAATAATAACTCTAGGTTAAATAACATAAATATGTCCTAATCAAAATAAAACTTTTTAAAATGTATCCTTCCTAAAAATTATAGGTTTGATCAAATCTAATTAGAATGCACATGGTGCTACATAGTTCTAAATGGTAGGATATGGTTTAATTGAAATTCTTTTTTTCAAACCACTTTTCATCAACTTTTCTTGAACTAAACCATTTTCAATTAAATCTTAGCATTTCAAGTTTTCTTTTACAAGATGGGGTTATCCAATTATTTTGGTTCTTCTTCCTACAAAATAAATGAGATAAAAAAAATGCTATAAGAATAAATATAAATGTTGCACTCTATTAGGATTATGTGTGATACTTATCTTATTAATACTAAGTTCTTGTTGAAACTCCACCATGTGTTAGCAATGTTTAACACTTGTAAAATATAGGATATTTCAAGTGAATTTTAACTCTAGATCAAAAAAATTATACGAGTAGTAATCTCATGCCTCTCACATATTCATCACACTTTGATATCCTCAACAGTTCTAAAAAATTAAGTATTAAAGTTGTAGGGGTCATTTTCTTATGTTGTCATTCTCTCCCTATAGATCATGAATATAACGACTCATGAATTTACTATAATTCTCCTAAGTGATGGTGTTTTTGGTTTTTTGGCTTGTTTTTTATTAAAGCAAAAATAGGTTTTAAAGGGACCTGAAACCCTTTACAAAAGGAGATCACTTTGGACTTAACAAGACATTAAGCCAAAACAGACCACAACAACAAAATAGCAAAGGGGATCGAAATAGATTGATCCCTCCAAAATGAAAAGTTGCCTTACAAATAAAAACATATGCATGGAAAACCTGCAAGCAATCTGAGATCCAATAGGAGAATACATTGAGCAATAAAAAAGAAAAGGCAAAATAAAGTTCCCATTGCTCAAAGGGGTTTTAACAACTTGCACCCCCAACCTGGAGCAACAACCATCATTAGGATTTTTCTTTGGATCCCTTCTTTTGGGATCTAAGGGTCATGTCAAAAGAAAGCGAAGAAATTTTAGAATGTTTGTTTTTAATCGAAATCCATCCTTCTTCAACCTTAGCAACCTCAGCTTGCCAATCCAACGAATCCAAGGTAGGAAACCCATCGCCCAAGGAGAGGCCAACAAACATCGAAGAGCCAGCAAGACCAGCAGAGATAGGACCAAGCACATCCCTGGAAGAAGAAATAGACAATGGGATGTAGCTCCAATAGATGCATCAGAAGAAGAAACAGGTATAGGAGCAACTCTAGCAGACATACCATCCAGAATCCCGACACCCCCAATAACATGGATAGATCTAGTAAGTAATATATCAGGGCCACCAGATGGCTCAGAAGGAGTCAAAGCACAAACACCAATTGAAACATTAGCAAAAGGGACAACACCAACAACAACATCCATTGAAGGAGTATCAGATCTCGTCCTAGAGACCAAGGGGCAGATCCAATAGAATCTACCACAGGTACTTTAGAGCCATTGATGGGAAGATCTTACCCAACCGTTTGAGAAGAGCTCTTGAAAATCATATAATGTTGAGAAGAGGCACCTTTCCACCATGAAGAGGGCTTCTTCACTTTAACTTTCTCTAAATCACATTTAGCCCCGAAATGCCTAGTCTTGAAGCATCTTCTACATCTGAAGGGAATTCCTTCACAATCCAAAGGTTGAATCCAAAGACCCTTGGGGGTCGAAAGTTTGATCTCTGTTGGTATCCCCTTAGAAGCATCAATATCTACCAAAATACGAGCATAGGTGGAATGGAGGATATTAGAGGACTCCACATCCACCATAAGAAAATCTCCCAACGCCTCATCCACTTCCTCAAGGAGCTGGTCCACCCAAAGATGAAGTGGGAGGTTGGGGAGTTTAACCCAAATTGGCATTTTACAGAAGGATTCAAATGAGGGATTAAAATCCTCACGCTAGGGTTTAATCATCAAAGGGAAACAATTCTCCCAAGTAGAAAATTGGTCACATAGAATGATCTTTCTATCTACTACTTTATCAAACTTGGCAATAAAAAAAACCTTTGGCCAAAGGGAAAATCTTAACCAAATTTGAAATGAGGGGTTCCCAATGCCTAGAGATCTAGTCATGGAGTCCCGGGAGATTGGGCCAAAAACCCCTAAACCGGCATATAACCTTAACAGAAGAAAGATTAGAGACAACCTGATCAATCTCTTTAATTGTCTCTTCTTCCAAATTAATAGAAATAGCTTACAAACATGAAAAGGCTTAGTCTCAGCATGAGCAGGTCCCTTACCCCCACCAAAAGCCAGACGATCCACATAAGATCCCCTAGAGACCCCAAAAGTTGAGCAATCTGCATGATCCTTCCCTGCACCCCCTATGGCAGATCCATCCACAATAGTGGGAGCAGAAGCAGACCCATCACCATTCAAAGCAACTGCAGCAGGGACGATCTTGTCCACTCGGGCGGGAGAGCCGTTGGACCTACATTTCAAATTCTCGGACATCTCCTTTTGGATTTTTGGCTTGTTAGGCTCCATCCTTGTTGCATATTTATTCACCGAATCCAAATGATCTAGTCTAAACCCTTACAAATTTATCTAAGTAAAGTTATCATGGTTAGCATGATAGTCATCCAAGTCTTAAATTTTTTTAATGTCTTAAAGAGTTTTGGTATATATCATAACAACATCATATTTAACAATCAAATTAAATTATGTTTTGTATTTATTAATTACATGCATAAAGATTTGTTGTGTGTTATATAATCAACCTAGATTAATTTTATATCACAATTTTTAACTATAGATTAAAAAAGGTTCAACTTGCTAGTTTTTAAAGCATTATAGAGTCAAATAAAATACAAAAATATTATTTGGATCACACTTGGATGTGAATTGTACTAGTTCATATCTAAAATCACATTATGTGGTCAAGTATGAAACTATATTGTAAGATGATGTGTTTTCTATATTGATTCAATTTCACAATTATAGAATTGGTTTTGGATTTGACCCTAAATTTTCATAAACAACCTACTTACATATATTATCCACTATGCATAGTTTTGGGACTTAATTGTATAAATATTTTCTCATTAGTCAAGCCCCTTGAGTTGGCTTAAATGTTTAAGTGAGTTTGAAGACAAGTCAAGAAATTTTGTAAAATATATATCTATAGCTATGACCAATAATGTAATTGTTGGTGTGAACAACGATATTTCCTATCCATTTTTCCCTTTTATAGTGTGAACAAAGGACATTATCTAACCACTTTCTAGTTAGATCCTTTTCACACATAATCACAAGTTAAATTTACTTAAAGGGAATCATGGATCATATTTTTAGAAGTCTTTGTGGACATGTGATCTTACCTTATATTTGTCTTACATCATGGGATTAAACTACTTGTCATCATCCTAGTTAGTCCTATCTATCAACATTTCCTATAAAAGAAAGACATTATATGTAAATTTTAGTCTTTTGATCTCATAATCAAATGAAGTTTAGTTTTGAGCTCATCCTCCAGTCTTTGATCGACAAATCTAATTCACTCTGCACCAAAATGAAGCAATATTTTTATATTGTTTCTCATTTGTAAAATTAAATCTTTGGTGTTGCAGGTTAATCATGACAGCTTGAGTCTACTAGTGACTCTAACATGGTATTAGAGATTCTGATTTGTTAGCCCCTTCTCAAATCTAAGAGATAATCAGGTTGGATCTTTTTCTGAGTTCACTTTAGAATAAAACATACCCCAATATTACATCTAGAAGGTTGGAAAACCTCTATTTTCATATATGGAACTCTATAGTTGGATAACAAAAAAATTTCACCATTTTTTACAAATGTTTGAATAATTTCCAGATTATTTTTCTAAATTTGTATGGAATCGATTTAGTATGGATAAATGCCATACGACACTTGTCATTGTTAGTCTATATAGGTGTCAATAAAGTACCTTTGACATATTCATAGAATTTTTTACATTTGTATTAACTAGCATAATGTTTAGTAGAAAAGTACACATTTTGGACTTTAAAAAATATATTTTTAATCATTTGTGTGTCTATTTGGGGTTGTAAGAATAGAACCTTGACATGAGCATCATTGAGGTCCCTAACATACCCAACTAGAGGCACTAAACTCTTGTGGGTAGTGCATGGGCCATGATCGCTTCGTCGACACTGATGCCTGTTGAACACATGACAAGACTAAGAGGGGGGGTGAATCATTCTAAAAATTCAAAACAAATTAAGTGTAAACAACATTAAATAACATAGCAACAACATATAAATCATCAACACATGAACACTAGATTTATGTGGAAAACCCAAACAAGAAAAAACCACGGTGAGAAACTAACTCATACTACGAATATGAATGATTACAAAGTTTTAGGGTCACTGCCAAGGAGCAACAACACCTGATGGAATCGCAAGGATAAGGCACACTACCTTAGGGAATGATACAAAGACTTGCATAACTAAGACTAGCTACTTCAAGGCAAGATGCAATCTACTATCGAATGACTCACTATCAATCAGCAATAAAGGAATTAGTAGAATTGAAACTTAGAAGGATATCTTGAACATGATTTTTGCCATCAACTATTGGATCAAGTGATCAACATCATGGAAAAAATCTCTAATAATCACCATTGTCACAACACATTGTCTCACTGAATAGATCACCTTCAAAGCTCTGACTTTTGCACTTTTGCAATTTTAATTTTCCTTGCACATCATTCAAATACACTTCTCATCAATTCATAAACAATCCATCCATAAAAGTTTTGCAATCACACTCCTTAAATATGAGATAGATTACTGAAAACTTAATTTAGAGTTGGCCAAGAACAAAATAAATATTATTACACAAAATAAGCCACCCTAACCAAAAATATTCAAAGTGGTCCACTCCAGGACATAGAGGTAGCTACTGCAACAATTTCTCCTTGTAGACATTGATTATAATTTTCTATTTGTCTCTCTTCTTTCCTTAAGGTAGCATTTACCCTTCTGTATTCAGTGAAATCAATTCATTCTTTCCAAGCTCTACTGTGCTTAGTCTAGAAATGATGTGGCTTTGCTCACCTTGTGGCCAATTCAAATCAGGTTGAATTAACAAGAACTAGTTTTCATGGGGTAATACCACAATCCTATGACATCAATTTGTCCCAAAAACCTATCTTAGTGATGTCAGTTTGCTCCCATTTCAATCATGTGACATCATTTTCTCCCAATTTTAGTCTCATGGCATCATTTTGACCCATTTTCCTATCCTATGGCTTCATTTTGTCCCCATTTTGTGTCCATTGACTCGCTTTGACCTGATTTACTTGTTTTAACCTAATTTTCCCAATTCTTCCCATTTTCTTTCCATTTCTTCCCAATTCTTTGCAATTTCACCCAATTTGACTTAATTTGATCAAATCGAGGACTCTAGACATCAATTTGACTTATTTTACCTTCTAGGTTTAATTAATATTAAATAAGTAAATTTAATATTTATTTATTTTCCCTTTTTCCTAATGATTAAAAATAAATCCATTTTATTTAACTATCTAGCCCATAAATATGAATAATAAATTAATAAATTATATTTATTAATTTATCATATTTATCTTATTCTAAAATGAACATATATTAATAAATTTTATTTATGAATTCTCCATAATATCTTCTTTTATGAGGAGATATTTAATAAATCTTATTTATTAATTATCTCTATCTATCCTCTCATGTAGGGATAATTCACAATTTTTTAATTTGTAATTCTCCTATTCATCCTCTTATGTGGAGATTTTTAAATATTAAATTTCCATAGTATCTCCAACCCACTAATTTGATCTTCATGAGGAGATAATTAATGATTTTATTTATTAATTCTCAATGATATCTTCTCCTCGGCTTTTTTTGTTTTCATCCCTCTTAAATAGCAGCTTTGTCGCATACTCGATCGGGTCCATTCGATGTCCCAAAAATCAATTTGATCTTGGCCATCCATCAAAATTAGGATTTCTATAAAAGGAGGCTTATTTCCTCAAATAAATCATGTAGTTTTAGCATCATTATTCTCTTCAATTAGCAATCTAATTTTCCCCATTATTACTCTGTTGAATTAGTTTTCATAATCACACTTATAGTAGTCTTTTTACCACATCCCTTTCTTTTGTATTTATTTGTGCATCTTGCATTTAGAGAGAAACATATCCACATTAGAAAAGAAAGCATAAGAAAGTTTTATTGAAGGAGCGCATAAAAAATGGTTTAAATCATATTCATATTCATGCTTGATTTCAATAATTTTGTTGGTTAGATTAGTTTGATTTGCATGTTTCTTTAAGTTTTTGTGATTTCCTTAGATTAACATTCATACTCTTTGGTTTCATACCCGATTTCCTAGTGGATAGGTATGAAATTAGATCTCGATCTTATGTTCTACCTGATTCCATTTCCATACTATACATTTTGGTGAACCTAACTCTCATGCTTGCATTAATTACTTTTGATTTTCATTTTTAGATCCGATTTGTATGCACTTAAAAACATTCATATTTGCGATCATTTTTTAAACACATAGCTTATGCTCTTTTATTAATTGCACTGGTCAGTTCATATGCTTTCACTTAGTTAATCACATACTTGATTTGTTGCTGTAATAACCCACCATAATTAACTCAACAAAATTGATCATTCTTTTTTTTGTGTGTTTAATTTAATCATTATGTTTGATTCAATTGCATACTCTGGGCATCCATCCATTTGGATTAGGCATTCATCCATTTGGGATGAGCATCTAACCATACGGGTTAGGTATTTGTCCATATGGGACATAAGATTTCATCTATCCAATACGGGATAGGCATCTACCCATACGGGGCAGGCATCTACCCATACGGGATAGGAGGTGCTCTGGGCAGAGACTTAGACACATCGGGACCATTCGGGTCCTGAGCCACTCACTAAGTACTACACTCTTCTAATAGAAGTGCACCAAGGTCGCCATCCTTAGGAGTAATTAATAACATAATACAAGCTTGAATTCCACCTCGGAATTTGTCTTAAAGCCTCAGGAAGTCAAGAAAATCCATACGGGATTCCTTCCGAGTATGCATTGAATTACTTTTTTTCAATTTAATTATCTTATCTTTCAAAATAGGATTCTTACTCAACCTTTCTATACCAAGCTTAGACGCCACCCACGAACGCCTGAGTATGAGGGACAAATCCGTCCCAAGATTGCCTACATACCCGCTTTGGCATGGGATCAAGGCGTACAGTATGTAGTTCTATTTTCTACTCTATGGTTTGATGTAAACTAATTAGTGGGTACGCAACCCTTTCTAGAGTCAATGTCCCAGATAGTTTCTCTGCAGTTGCTACCCATGATGGTAGCACTTAAACAAAGGCTCAAGATGGCCTATTGTTTGTGGCCTAACAACTACATCCTAACACCTATCATGAGCATCACCCTTGGCCAAATTGTCAATCACCAATATCTCTTCAAGATAAAGAAATCAATTTCATAAAAGCATTTTACTTAACCAACCCTAAAGGGGTTTTACTATGGTTTATCTCAATGGATGTAAAATCATTTAAAAATTATCTTATTAGATTATCGATCCAAGAGGGATTACTCATCCCTTGGATTTTAACTTCCAAGTGTCCCTTATTACTCCTCGACGCTTTATAGGGACGATGCCATGGACGTTGTTGATGTAGCTTTATTAGGCATTAAGTGCAGTAGTTCAACATGACGACATTACCCATAAGCGTGACCCAAAGGCACTGTATATACCAAACGCTACTAGGTTTTGGTTTCCATCTTCCTTTATTTAGTTTTCTAACTAAGAGCTATGAAAACATCATGCTTGAAAATAATCACGAAATGAAAGCGTAAAATTTAATTAATTGAAACAACTACTTGGAATATAACTTACATAATAATGACCATCATGAAACTTGCATAATAGTAATTACATGTGTACTTGCATGAAAACGTCATTAAATGTAATTAATCCAGAAGTAATTTCAATGCTATGAAACGTCAATAAATGTAATTAATCTATAAGTAATTTGCATGCTATAGAATAGTGCAACTTGCATGATTTAGCAAATCAGAAAATAGCGATTAAATTTAGGCATTTGATTCAAATTATATTAATGTAAATTATTTACTTAATGCCAACTAAGTGTCGAATGGATCTTACATGGAATGAATGATTCTAATTAAAAGAATCGATCCAATATAATTTACAAATATAAAATTTACCAAGGATACTTTAATCATGAATTCACTTCACAATAATCCCAATATTTATAAACTTTTCTAAGTTAAATTCAACAACTTAAAATTTATACTAGAGAAAGAATTTAATATTTCCTAAATTGCAATTATTAACAATTAAAATTAAAATTTAAGCAATTAACTTTAATTCCAAAGTAATTACTAAAAATTCTAATTTGCAAATTAAAAAGATTATATTAAAAAAAAAACTATTTACAAAAAAAAAACAAAAAAAACGAATTCCCTTTTTCTTTTATTGTTTTATTTGCAAATGGGGGAGTGGGGACCACGGGTCCCATCACCCCATTGCGGTCTTGCATGTGCAGGCCCATAGGGTTGAGGGGGCCTCATGGTCCCCTCCACTCCCTTGCGGCCACTGACAGTGACCGCATGGTAGTGGGGGGTACCGCTACCCTCGGCAGTTTCAATACCCGCCGCCCCTACACGCTGCCATCATGCCTTCAAATATTTTTCGAAGATCGTGCCGTAATCATTAATATATTTTGACATTTGAATGCAGTTTAATATAATTAAAATGTGACATTAATATTTATTAACATTTTCAATAAACTTTATATATATATATATATATATATATATATATATATATATATATATATATATATATATATATATATATATATATATATATATATATATATATATATATATATATATATATATATATATATATATATATATATATATATATATATATATATATATATATATATATATATATATATGGTTTCACATTCCCTTACTCAATGATATATATATATATATATATAAAGAGAATTTATTTAGGAAGTAAGAACATGGATAAAATAGATGAACAAATAATTGTTTTAAATTGATTTTCACAGTAACAGGAGGTTAACATTCACACACACACACACACACACACACACACAGAGAGAGAGAGAGAGAGAGAGAGAGAGAGAGAGAGAGAGAGAGAGAGAGAGAGAGAGAGAGAGAGCATATTCTAGCTT
The DNA here is from genome assembly GCF_030272615.1 of Cryptomeria japonica. Taxonomy (NCBI): domain Eukaryota; kingdom Viridiplantae; phylum Streptophyta; class Pinopsida; order Cupressales; family Cupressaceae; genus Cryptomeria; species Cryptomeria japonica. Next base: position 486,811,929 of record NC_081405.1, on the reverse strand, counting down.
TCACAGGGAGGAAGTCTATTTCTAGATTTCACAGGGAAATCATTTATTTCCAATATTCACAGGAGGATTGTTTAATCAACTAATATTTGCAGGGAGATCTTTATTCAACTCACAGGGAGGTTTATTTATCTAATAATCACAAAGAGAGATCTAGAATAATCACAAAGAGAGATTTAAAATAATCACAGAGAAATTTTAAAATAATCACAGAGATTTATTTCTTCACAGAGAGAGATTTATTCACAGAGAAAGATTTATTAAGAAAATCTAATTTTCTACCTTCTAAATAGATTAAATAAAATCTACATATGTATTTTAAAGAGGAAGAAATTATATCACTACATTTTAAGGAAAACAAAATAGATTTTCTTCCTATCTAGCAAATAAAGTAATAAAAAAAAAGATTTCTTTCAGAACTATATTCAACTAAGGAATCTAGAATTTATATATATATATATATTTGATAAATACAAATTCCTTATATGACAAAAGGAGAGAACCTGGTTTACTGAAGCTTGATGTTGAATCCTCTAGCTTTCCTTTGATCCTTCTTTGCAACTAGAGAGAGATCCTTCAAACAACAACTTAAAAATCCTGCAACAAAAATGAGACTACCAAAAGAAAAACTTGGGAAATTTCCTTCAAAACATAATCAACTCCCTTTTTTGAAACTTGCATATAATTTTATAAGAAAATTCCCTCCTCTCCACTATCTAGATAATTTAATTAAAAAGGAGATTCTTTCCCAATTTTGGACTTCATGAAAATTGATTAGACTTAGTGGAGGAGTTACATGCAAGGTGGTGGAGAATCCTCTAGAAGCTTCTTATTCTTCCTACAACATGTGCCATAATTGAGTGTGGAAAATAAATAAATAAGAATAATGAATATTTTCCATGTGTGTGTGTGTGTGTATTATTATTTTCATTCTTTTATAATATTCATTCAATCATTTAAATAGCTTATCCAAAAATAAAATAAAATTGTAATTTAAATCCAAAACTGATAAAGGAGGGTTGTGACATCCTCCCCCCTTAATTTGTGCATCGTCCTGATGCACTTATTGAACGCATCCAAAAGAGTCTATAGTTCATGATTAGAACAAAAAAGGAAACAACTGCTGCATTTCCTTAGTATCTTCGCACGTGGCATTCTTTTCATCATACTGGTCCCATTGCACTTTGCACTGATCAACCTCTCTGTTGCACAATTGACACTAGCGCCTCTCCAAGACTCTGAATGGCTCTATCATTATTCCTCCCATTTCTTGGACCTGTAAGGCATCCCAATTCAAAATGTGTTTCTCATTAGGTACATACTTTGTAAGAAGAGATACATGGAAGACATCATGGATTCGGCTCAATTGGGGAGGTAAGGCCAACCGGTATGCAACTGGATTAATCCTTCCCAATATTTCAAAGGGTCCAACATAACAAGGTGCAAGCTTAGTTTTTTTCCCAAATCTTATGGAACTCTTGTGTGGCCTAACCCTTAGGAAGACTTTCTCTCCCACCTCAAACTCCCTTGGTGTCCTGTTTTTGTTTGCATAACTTTTCTGCCTATATAAGGCTTCCTTCAATCTTTGCCTAATTTCCTTAGTTTTCCTCTCCATCTCTTTCAACATATCTAGTCCAACAATCACTCTATCTTCAAGACTATCCCAACTCAAAGGTGTTCAACATGGTCTACCATATAAAGCTTCGAAAGGTGCCATTCCCAAAGATGTTTGATATGTATTATTGTAAGAAAATTCTACTAGAGGTAGGTATTCTTCCCATTTCCTCTGTTGGTCCATGCAATACATGCGAAGTAGGTCTTCCATAATCTGATTTGTCCTTTATGTCTGACCGTCGGTTTCAGGATGGTATGCGGTGCTAAAAATTAGTTGAGGTCCTAGAGCTGATTGAAGAGTGGTCCAAAACCTTGAAGTGAATCTAGCATCTCTATCTGATATGATTTTCTCTAGTATTCCATGCAACCTAAATATTTCCTTAACAAAGCGCCTAGCCTAGGTAGGTGCATCATCCGTTAGGTTCCCTAGTATAAAGTGTGCCACCTTAGTGAGTTTGTCAATTACCACCATTATTGCATCATGCCTAGAAGGTGACATGGGTAACCCTTGTACAAAATCCATGCTAATAACTTGCTACTTGTGTTGAGTTACATCGTGCAATTGTAACAATCCAGCTAGATGTCTATGTTTTGCCTTTACGCTTTGACACTCCAAACATTTAGCCACATACTTGACAATGTCATTCTTCATCCCTTGCCAAAAGTATAACTTCTTTAGATCTGCATAAAGTTTGTTAACTCCTGGGTGCCTTGAATAAGGGGCATTGTGAGCCTCCGACAAGACTACTTCCCTTAAGTTCCTTGAATTAGGAATATAGATTCTATTATTGTATCTGAGCAACCTATTTTCATCTAATGTATACCATTCAATCTTAGGACCAGTTGGATCGTATTCCAAAGTCAATTTGACTTGCTCATACCATGGGTCATGTCCTTGTTCATCCATTACTTGCCTTTTGAAAGAAGTTTTGAATGTTGTTATAGTCATCAAGTGTCTCCTCCTACTTAAGGTATCTGCCACCCTATTTTCCTTCCCTTTAATATATTCAATTTCAAAATCATATTCACTTAGAAATTCTAACCACCTTCTTTGTCTGGCATTTAAGTGGGGTTGGGTAAAGATGTACTTTAGTCCTTGGTTATCTAAATTCAATTCAAAGGGCTTCCCTAGTAAGAAGTGTCTCCATTTTTGTAGGGCATGCACAATTGCTACCAACTCTAAGTCGTGGGATGCATAATTGACTTCATGAGTCTTTAGCTTTCTGGATTTGTAAGCTACTACCCCTTCATCTTGGGCAAGTACTCCTCCTAACCCTTCAATAAAAGCATCAGTTATGACTATGAAGTGTCCATTCAGATCTGGTACCTTTAGAATGGGTGCTGAAGTTAGTTTCCCTTTCAAAATTTGGAATGCCTTATCACTTGGTTCTGTCCACACAAACCTTTTACCCTTCCTTTGTAATGAGGTGATGGGGTTTTCTATCTTAGAAAATCCTTCCACAAACCTCCTATAGTAACCTGCTAGCCCCATAAAGCTTCTTACCTCTGAAACATTTTTAGGGATCGGCCATTCTACTATTGCCTTTATTTTATTTGGATCAATTGCTATTCTTTCCTTTGATATTATATGCCCAAGGTAGTGAATCTTTTCCTCAAAGAAGGCACATTTTGACAATTTCCCATATAACTTATGTTCTCTCAACCTTTGCAAAACAATTTGTAGGTGTACTAAATGTTCCTCCTCATTCCTAGAGTAAATCAATATGTCATCCAGAAATACCAAAACAAATTTATCCAAGTAGTCATGGAGTACACTATTCATTAAGTTCATAAATGCAGCTGGGGTGTTGGTTACACCAAAAGGAACTACTGTGAATTCATAATGCCCATATCTAGTCCTGAAAGTTGTCTTCAGAATGTCTTCCTCCTTAATTCTGAGTTGATGGTACCCTGTCCAGAGGTCTATCTTTGAGAAAACTTCTGCTCCTTTCATTTGGTCAAAAAGATCCTCTATGTGAGGTAAGGGATACCTATTCTTTATTGTGACCTTGTTCAACATCCTATAGTCGATGCATAGCCTTAAGGTTCCATCCTTCTTCTTAAAAAACAAAACTGGCACTCCCCATCGTGATACACTTGGCCTTATTAATCCCTTAGCTAAGAGTTCCTCTAATTGCATTTTGAGCTCTTGTAATTTAGTTGTGTTCATTCGGTAAGGTGCCCTTGATACTAGTTAGCCCCTGGTAGTACTTCAATAGAAAAGTCAAACTTCCTTTTAGGGGGTAAGCTGGGTAATTATTCTAGAAAAACATCCTTGAATTCTTTTAAGAAAGGGGTATTTTCAAAGGTTGGTGTATTTTCCTCTTTTCCTTCATCAATTTCAACCATATAGATTAAGCCTCCTCTTCTCCTTTCCTTCTTTAATTGCATGGCTAAGATGGTTTCTATATTAATGGGTTTAGACTTTCCTTGGATTTTGACCTTTTTCCCCTCATCATCCAAACATTCAACAACTTTTTTATAGAAATCTACATTAGCTTGATGGTCTATTAACCAACTCATTCCAATAATTACATCATATAATCCTAGGGGTGCCACATAGAGATCTACCCTTGTTTCAAACTTAGGAAATTGTACCCTTGCCCTCGGCAAACACTTAGTTACTTGCCTAGTTGCCTTATCCCCATATTGAACTATCCATGATGACTCCATTTGATTAACTTTTAATGCATATTTGCTTACTAATTCAGGTGAGATGAAACATTCAGATGATCCAGTATCAATTAGAATTGAAATTGGTTGTTCAAATAGTGTACCTGTAGTTTCCACAGGGAAATTCTAGTATCTTCCTCTTCGGTTCCTAACTGCTGCATGAATCCTTTGTTGGGGCCCTAATCTGTCCTTGCATCCTAGGGCACTCTCTAGCAAAATGGTTTTCCCCACACATAAACATCCACCTGGAGGACCCCTCCTGCCTTGATTCCTAGGGGGATCATTCCTTGTTTCATTGGCCTTGGGTGGATAAGTTATCCTGTTTTGCTGGTCATTCCTGTTATAGTTGCCTCTGTTACTATTGCCCCTATTATTATTATTATTTCCATTCCTCTGATATTGATTAGGAGGTGGCCTTCTTTCGGAAGAATTATTCCTTTGACCTTTGTTGAAATTAGTGTTCCCATTGAATTCTTGCTTCCTTTTAAATGAGTGGTTCGCATTATAGTTCTGCCCTGCTAGTGTTTGAATCTTCCTCTCTTGCCTTAGGGATTTTTCAAGTACTTCATTCATGTTTTTGGGTCCATGCATGTCAACCTCTACCCCTATGTTGGTATTTAGCCCCAAAATGAACTTCCTTGCTTGGCCCTCTTCATCTTTCTGATACATAGGTACATATTTAAGCAACTTGGTGAACTTATCCCAATATTGTTGAACAGATAGGGGCCCTTGACGTAGATTATGGAATCCCGTCACCTTCTCATCAAAGAACAATTGAGGGAGCCACCTATCTCGGAAGTGGTGAACAAATTGATCCCATGTGACCGTATCCCTGCTATACCCATTTTGTTCCTTGGTGTTGGTCCCCCAACTAGCTGCCTCCCCTGTGAGTTGATAGGAACCCCATAAAGCCTTGGTTGTTTTGCTAAAATCTCTTAGTTCAAAATACTTTTCCATTTCGTTTAACCAATTCTCGGCTTCTTCACCAATTTGCCTCCCATTAAACTTAGGAGGGGTGATTTTCTTTAAGTCCTTGGAGAGTTCCAATATGTTATTTTCCTTTTTATTACCCATCATATTCCCTTGATTACTACCAGGGTTTCCATTTTTGGTACCACTTCTATTTTCAAAGTCATTCTACCTTTCCCTAAGGTCCTGCATTGATTGTTCCAAGAAGTTGATTTTATCTCTTTGTTCGGTTAGGAAGTCGATTATAGCTTGGACCCCATCTTCATTATTTTCTGGGTTGTGTCGATCCTCTTCATGGTCTTCCTCATGGTTTTCTTCATGGTTTTCCTCATGGTTTTCTTCCCTTTGACTCCTAGTACGTCTTCCATTACCTCTTCCTCTTCCTCTTCCTCTTCCTCTAGCCATTCTAGGTTTTTACCTGAAAGTTAAATTATGTAGTTAGTTCTTGATTTAGGATTTTAAAATTTAATTTCTACCATTGCAAAACATTCCCTTAGTTGAATAAATTGAAGTGAGCACAAGGCCTAGATTTGAACCTTTGCTCTGATACCACATGTAATAACCCACCATAATTAACTCAACAAAATTGACCATTCTTTTTATTTTGTGTTTAATTTAATCATTATCTTTGATTCAATTGCATACTCTGGGCATCCATCCATTTGGATTAGGCATTCATCCATTCGGGATGAGCATCTAACCATACAGATTAGGCATTTGTCCATACGGGACATAAGATTTAAACTATCCAATACGAGATAGGCATCTACCCATGTGGGGTAGGCATCTACCCATACGAGGTAGGCATCTACCCATATGGGATAGGAGGTGCTCTGGCCAGAGACTTAGACACATTGGGACCATTTGGGTCTTGAGCCACTCACTAAGTACTACACTCTTCTAATAGAAGTGCACCGAGGTCGCCGTCCTCAGGAGTAATTAATAATATAATACAAGCTTGAATTCTGCCTCAGAATTTGGCTTAAAGCCTCGGGAAGTCAAGCGAATCCATATGGGATTCCTTCCGAGTATGCATTGAATTAATTTTTTTTCAATTTAGTTATCTTATCTTTCAAAATAGGATTCTTACTCAACCTTTCTATACCAAGCTTAGACCCCACCCACGAATGCCTGAGTAAGAGGGACAACTCTATCCCAAGACTGCCTACATACCTGCTTCGACACGGGATCAAGGCATAAAGTATGTATTTCTATTTTCTACTCTATGGTTTGATGTAAATTGATTAGTGGGTACGCAAACCTTTCTAGGGTCAATGTCCCAGACAGTTTCTCTGCGGTTGCTACCCACGATGGTAGCACTTAAACAAGGCTCAGGATGGCCTATTGTTTGTAACCTAACAACTACATCCTAACACCTATCATGAGCATCACCCTTGGCCAAATTGTCAATCACCAATATCTCTTCAAGATAAAGAAATCAATTTCATAAAAGCATTTTACTTAACCAACCCTAAAAGGGTTTTACTATGGTTTATCTCAACGGATGTAAAATCATTTAAAAATTATCTTATTAGATTATCAATCCAAGAGGGATTACCTGCCCCTTGGATTTTAACTTCCAAGTGTCCCTTATTACTCCCTGACGCTTTATAGGGATGATGCCACAGACGTCGTTGATGTAGCTTTATTAGGCGTTAAGTGCAGTAGTTCAACATGATGACATTACCCGTAAGCATGACCCAGAGTCATTGTATATACTTAATGCTACTAGGTTTTGGTTTCCATCTTCCTTTATTTAGTTTTCTAACTAAGAGCTATGAAAACATCATGCTTGAAAATAATCATGAAATGAAAGCATAAAATTTAATTAATTGAAACACCTACTTGGAATATAACTTGCATAATAATGACCATCATGAAACTTGCATAATAGTAATTACATGTGTACTTGCATGAAAATGTCATTAAATGTACTTAATCCATAAGTAATTTGCATGCTATGAAACGTCAATAAATGTAATTAATCTATAAGTAATTTGCATGCTATAGGATAGTGCAACTTGCATGATTTAGCAAATCCAAAAATAGCGATTAAATTTAGGCATTTGATTCAAATTATATTAATGTAAATTATTTACTTAATGCCAACTAAGTGCCGAATGGATCTTACATGGAATGAATGATTCTAATTAAAAGAATTGATCCAATATAATTTACGAATATAAAATTTACCAAGGATACTTTAATCATGAATTCACTGCACAATAATCCCAATATTTATAAACTTTTCTAAGTTAAATTCAACAACTTAAAATTTATACTAGAGAAAGAATTTAATATTTCCTAAATTGCAATTATTAACAATTAAAATTAAAATTTAAGCGATTAACTTTAATTCCAAAGTAATTACTAAAAATTCTAATTTGCAAATTAAAAATATTATATAAAAAAAAAACTATTTACAAAAATAATTAAAAAAAAATGAATTCCCTTTTTTGTTTATTGTTTTATTTGCAAATGGGGGAGTGGGGACCATGGGTCCCATCACCCCATTGCACTCCTGCATGTGTAGGCCCGTAGGGTTGAGGGGGCCTTGTGGTCCCCTCCACTCCCTTGCGGCCACTGACAGTGACCGCATGGTAGTGGGGGGTACCGCTACCCTCGATAGTTTCAATACCTGCCGCCCCTGCACGCTGCCATCATGCCTTCAAATATTTTTCGAAGACCATGCCGTAATCATTAATATATTTTGACATTTGAATGCAGTTTAATATAATTAACATGTGACATTAATATATATTAACATTTGCAATAAACTTTATATATATATATATTCCCTTACTCAATGATATATATATAAAAAAAGAGAATTTATTTAGGAAGTAAGAACATGGATAAAATAGATGAACAAATAATTGTTTTAAAATGATTTTCACAGTAACATGAGGTTAACATTCACACACACACACACACACACACACACACACACACACACACACACACACACACACACACACACACACACACACACACACACACACAGAGAGAGAGAGAGAGAGAGAGAGAGAGAGAGAGAGAGAGAGAGAGAGCTTATTCCAGCATTTACAGGGAGGGAGTCTATTTCCAGATTTCACAAGGAAAACGTTTATTTCCAATATTGACAGGAGGATTGTTTAATCAACTAATATTTACAGGGAGATCTTTATTCAACTCACAGGGAGGTTTATTTATCTAATAATCACAGAGAGAGATTTAAAATAATCACAGAGAGAGATTTAAAATAATCATAGAGAGAGATTTAAAATAATCATAGATAAATTTTAAAATAATCATAGAGATTTATTTCTTCACACAGAGAGATTTATTGACAGAGAAAGATTTATTTATTTAGAGAGAGAGAGAGAGAGAGATTTATTTATTTATTTTTTATTCAATATCATCTCTAGTTTTCATGAGAAATCAGAAAAGCAAAAAAGAAAATCTGATTTTCTACCTTCTAAATAGATTAAATAAAATCTGCATATTTATTTTAAAGAGGAAGAAATTATATCACTGCATTTTAAGGAAAACAAAATAGATTTTCTTCCTATCTAGCAAATAAATAATAATAAAAAAGATTTCTTTCATAACTATATTCAACTAAGGAATCTAGAAGCTATATATATATATATATATATTTGATAAATACAAATTCCTTATATGACAAAAGGAGAGAACCTGGTTTACTGAAGCTTGATGTTGAATCCTCTAGCTATCCTTTGATCCTTCTTTGCAACTAGAGAGAGATCCTTCAAACAACAACTTAAAAATCCTGTAACAAAAATGAGACTACCAAAAGAAAAAGTTGGGAAATTTCCTTCAAACATAATCAACTCCCTTCTTTGAAACTTGCATATAATTTTATAAAAAAATTCCCTCCTCTCCACTATCTAGATAATTTAATTAAAAAAGAGATTCTTTCCCAATTTTGGACTTCATGCAAATTGATTAGACTTAGTGGAGGAGTTACATGCAAGGTGGTGGAGAATCCTCTAGAAGCTTCTTATTCTTCCTACAACATGTGCCATAATTGAGTGTGGAAAATAAATAAATAAGAATAATGTATATTTTCCATGTGTGTGTGTGTGTATTATTATTTTCATTATTTTATAATATTCATTCAATCATTTAAATAGGTTATCCAAAAATAAAATAAAATTGTAATTTAAATCCAAAAGTGATAAAGGAGGGTTGTGACAGTTGCTTAGACATTCAATTTTCTTTCTCTTTGAATTATTTCTTTCATTGCATTGTAAAGAAATTTTAAAAAAATTAAAGAGGATATTTTCAAATCTCTTTATGTTGCCAAAAATTTTTTTGGGGCAGTAGTCATCAATTCTAGGATAAAACTTTGGCCTTTGATTGACTTGTGTTTGCATTATGATAGTTTCTTAGACCTTCTTATGACCCTTAACCCCGCTCCTAAAAATCCTACAAAGGATATTTTGAGGCAAGAGGATGATTTCAATAACACCTTTATTAATGCTTCCCCTTCTAAAAATGATGCATTAATAAATAATGATTGTTCCTCTCCCAAAATTGGCCAGGCCCATGAGGACATCCTAGTTCAAGAAGAGGCTATTAATATTTGTTTCAAATATCTCCCTCTCAAGGATGAAGCTTTGAAGAGTAATGTTGATCCTTCTCCTAGATTGTACCTCCCCCATGTGGAACATTTAGTGCTAGAGGATGATATGGTGGCTATCTTTCTTAGTGACATTATGTAGTACCCCTCCCTCGATTGGACTTTTTAGACTCATGTTTTGACTTCAGTTGACTTTTTCAATGGATATTAGTGGATGCACTATATTGTGATATTTTACTCAGACATTATGTTATGATGTGTTATGCTTTGATTAAAGTTTCAGTGTGAGTTATTTATGCATTATTTCCCTTAATGGTGGTTAAATATTGTTTTAATGAATTACTGACATGGACTAATACATTTAATTTATGAGTGTGACACATTATATACATGTTTCATGTTTGTAAGTGTATGGGGTGAGAGGAGATGATTTTCCTTCACTCACTTCGATGAGATAGGGAATGTCATGATTCTCCTTCACTGATGTGTCTATTGTGTTTGTATATATATGCATATGTGGTTCATTGATGCAAGAAATTGTAGGTACAAGTACCATGTAGGTACGAGGTGTCGACTCCACCTAGCTTCATAGGTCTAAGCATACCTTATTGATCTGATGGAAGTGGAGGAGATAGTTGTAAGGCCCTACAATTAACCCTATCCATGCTCAATAGTGAGCATTGCCAGTCGTCTATCAGTTCCCCATGTCTGGTATGCAGGTCATGTGTTTATTTGGTTTACTTGAGTTGTGTGTTATGCGTTTTGTGAAGGTAAGTATTAAACCTTAAAGTATTTAATTAGAAATGTATTTTATTTTCATATTTAAATAAAAGGATAAAAAGTTAACTAGACCCCTTAGTATTATAAATTGTTAATTCAATTTCTTCAATGCATTAAATTAGGAAATTTGATTAATTGTTATTTTAAATTGTGAAATTAAATCATGTGTATGCATTTTTGAAAAAAGATTAAATAGAAATTTGAAAAGTAAAATATCTCCCTCATTGACTTTTTGAAATGAGAATTTTAGATTTTACTTTAAATTGGAAAATGAAAATTTGAGGAGAAAGGCATTTTAGAAAATTCACTTTATAAGATAAGTTTTGATTGGGTGGAAATAATTTTAACCTATAATAGACTTTTAGGTTAAAATTTTTCTATTTATCTATGTTTTTCAAAGGAAAAATGGGGAGGAGTTTTTGGTTTGAAATTTGGTCATCTCTGGTTGAGGAATTTTTCCAGTTGCAGGATTTAGCTCTTCTCAGATTATCTTCCAGGATAGTTTATTAAAGTTGGTGTTTATAAAAACCTCTATTTTCCAAGTTTATTTGATTTTAAGGAAAATCTTTGTGTGTGTATTTGGAATCATCTCTTTGCAACTCATTTTAGTTTTGTTGGAAAAGGGAAAGATAGCATTTAAATTTGGAATTTAAACCCCTTCACTTTCTTTTCAATTTCCCCAATCATTTCTAAATTTGTTGAAAATTAGTTTCAAGTTAAAATTTGTGAATGGTTGTTCACTATGTTTTTGGAAAAAGATTTCATTTTTGAAGTTTTCAGTTTGTTTATAAAATAGAAAATTAGTTTATTTATTGTGTTTTGATATCGGAGGGAAGTTTATATCTGTTGAAATTCACCCTTATATGGGGTTATGCTGGCAAAATTTGCTCAGATTTCGTTACCTAGAAGTTTTTTTGTTTTAAAAAATTATTATATGCTTTGTTTATTTGACTTAGAAATTCTCCGAGTATATTATGTTTTGGGGGTTTGATTTTTATTTTTTTATTTTTTAAAAAGAGGAGAAATTAATGGGGTGGAGCCAAGGCTTCTCTTCCCATGGGGGCATTGTGGCTGGGTGCCATGGCGTGGCCTGTGTTGGGGGACCACGTCATGGTCCCCCAACACCATCACCTCCCTTTTAAAAGGGGGGCACGTGGTGGTGACAATATTTAGTATTTGTTTATTATATTTATTTTTTATATTTAGTGGTTAAAAAAAATATAATATGTTATTTAGAAATTTGAAAGTGAAAGAGGAAAAGGATTTATTGGTTTTGGAAACTAAATATTTTTATTTTATTTTAGTAAACTATAAATATTAGTTTAATAACTAAATGATTTAATTTATATTTTTATATGTATTGGTAAATATGTATAATTATATGAATATAATTTTGGTGTTTAATTTATTGTATAATGATGATTTTAAATGATGTAATTTGAAATTTAGATGAATTAGAAAACCTTGGTCGATTTGCATTTTAAACAAAATGGAAAAATAGTGTCATTCAAGAGTAGCAAAGTTGCATGTTTCAATTGACTGTATTCGCATTTATTTTTGAAATTGCAAGTCCTTGGTTAAATTTATTAGATGTTGTCATGTGGTTGTTTTCATGGTTGTACATGTCTTTAGTCAAGGATTTGTCAGTTGGTCAACATTGTGTAAGGGCTTATTTGGCCAAGTGGTTTTCTATCATTTTGAACTTTGTGTACATTTCATGTTTTACCTTGGTTTGGGAGTTCCGTTGTTCATTTTTTATTAAGTGCCATAAGGGAGAGTGGCTTTCGATTGGGGGCCGCACCCAAAGTGGCTAGCAAGGTAACCCATCAAAAAATTTCTTAAGTAATTGATAACTTAATAATATTTAGGGGGCTTGGTAGATGAAACACTACGTAAGATAATTTTACCTTGCTCATGGTTGGGTGCTAGTAAAGACTTAGGATGCAGTGAGAAGGCCTGGAATGACAAACCAACAACCTTGTCCTCACGAAAGGATTGTTTGGGTCCATATGAGAATTGGATGGGGTCAGGGGTTTGGGAGAGGTTACTAGGGTAACCCAAGATGGGGGTCAGAACCTATGGAGGCTTGCCAGGGTAACCATACCAAGCTATGTGATTACACTCTTCCCTTATGGTCACTAGTGTGTAGTCTTCTTGATTTCACCTGATTTTGATGTGGAGTCATGTTCTACGAGTTTTACTTCATGTGAGTCTTCCTGATGTTATGATTTCGACCATGTGTGTGTGCATACCTTTAGGTTTCTAGTGGGTCTTATTCCTATCTCCTAGCACGGTGGGGTAGTTCTTTTTTAGCCACATGGTCGGGTGGTAGTGCCACTTTCCATCGGGTGTGTGTTGTCTCTTCTTGCAGGAGTTGGCTTCACAGGTGTACCAATTGTGCATTGAATTCGATCGTATTGTTATCCAGTTGTATCACATTTGCTATGGATCATTATTTGTATATCATGAACCTTTTATGGTCGGTTGTAATTATTAAATTGTATGCCTTCATGGTAAGATGTAAATTATAATGTAAACATTATTTGAGTTTTTAAATTTAGTGATTTAGTTAGCTGCAATGTAATTATTATCTTATGATACAAACAATGGATGTATGAAAATTTAATATTAATGCATATGTTTCTTTGAATATTAGATGTAATGTAATGGTTAGTTTCATAATGAATGAACTTAGACATGTTTTTTTATATTTAATACTATTAGATGAATTAACTGGATTGATTAATTATAATTATGTTTTCAAAGTTTAATCAACTTAATTGGATTAATTAATGTTAAGCTAAGTTAGTGTTCAACCAAGTTAACCAAGTTGGGAAACCCTTTAGGTGTTTAGTTAAGTCTTTCGTTGTGTAATCTAAACTTAATGTTAACTCATTGTATCATTAAACTTATTAAAGTTTAAAAAAAAAATCATTTGCAATCTTATCTTGTGTTTTAGTTTAATCCCTTTGGGGTTTCCTGGCGAGGCATTACACACTATACCTTCTTTCCATTTCAATAACCTTCCCTCTAGGGATGAATTATTAATAAATAATGTGTGTTCCTCTCTTGAAATTGGCCCTACAAGAGAATGATGTGGTTCAAGAAGAGACTATCAACACTTCTTTTAAAAATCCCCCTCACAAGAATGATGTTGATCTTTCTCCTAAAATGTATCTTCCTTGTAAGGATACTTTGGAACAAGAGAATTCTCTTAGGCTATAAGGGTTCAATATCACTAACAATCCCTTCTATGAGGATTTCCCTTTGATTCAATCCAAAGACAATCATATTCATGAAGTGTTTAAGGTTCATAATCCTCTATATGAAGCACTTGATGATGTCAGGTCTACCAGATCTTTCTCACATATTCCCAAACCATCTTTGATCAATATGATACATGTGAATGGTTATGAAACACCTATCAATCTTGTGATTATTATTTAGGGTGGTAGTACTCCTCAAATCTCTCAACCTCTAATTAAACTGGTTATTGTGGTTAAAGGTGGTTAATATAATCATGATACTTTTTATACTCTCAGTAAACCAATCATTCCTATGAATGGAGGTTAATTATGACATTATGATTCCTTATGATACCTTTCTTATATATTCTTTGTAACTTAGGTGCATTTATGTATTGCTTTAGGCCTTACATATCTTAAAGTGCATATTTCATGCCTCGGTGTATATTACTTTACTCCATGCCATACATCTATGCTCCATGCCTTATGTATATTCCTTCATGTTTAAATCTATGTTATTTCATACTTCATGTATATACTTCTTGACCTTTGTGATACATTTTTAATATGTATTTAACTGAATTGCTTCATTTTTTTAAGTATTTGATGCATATTAATGTCTTTATACCTACATTGTTTTTGACACGAATTTACTTGTCTATGTACCTTATGAATGATTCATGCCTTAAATGTATCCTTTTATATGATTCATGTGTATTTTTGTGTATGATTAATACATGTATTGTGTGTATACTTCATATATGCTTCATGTCTTTATATACATAAGTATATCTTGTGTTTTTATTGGGAGATGACTCGGCCTTCCTTTTCAAGTTAGCCCTTGTCCTGTTACTCAGACCATAAGAATCATCCTTTCCCTTATTCTTATCAACTTCCAACTCCACAATTAAATTTTCCTGATAGGCATTCTCTAGCTTATCCACCATGGTGTTCATAATATTAGTTGTCCGCTTAATAACTTTTTGGTTGTTATTCATAATAGCTTGCAAAGAATGCTTGATTTTCTTCAATTCATCATTAATACCATGCACCTTTCTCTCATAATCCTTCTTGAGATTTTCAATTGACTCCACAATTTTCTTTAGGCAATCCGCCATAGAGTTATTTTCCTCTTCAGTCCATAGCTCCTTGTTCCAACTTCCCTGGTTGCCTCCACTATTTTCCAAGACCTCAAGTTTGTTATTCATATCCATTTTCTTTAAGTTCAAATCCTTTATTTCATGCAAGGTCCACTTGATGAGCCTAAAGAAGTCAACCACACTATTCCTCACAATAGCCAAAATGTCATCATGGAACTCCTGGTTAGGTTTGAAAAAGTGGGAATTTGGCCTCAAATCACAAGGGAATCTAGGTTTGTCTTCCTTGTCAATAGTAGGATACGAAGTAAAAGAATCACTAGGGACAGGGGAGGAGGCAAAGACCTCCTTGGCCGAACCTACCAAGGGAGTATTCAAAGTTGGATTTTTGCCTTTGTCTAGAGATTGAAGAGTCACCACCTTGCCCTTGGTCTTACTTCGACTAGTCACAGAAGCTAGAGGGTTCTCAAAAACCTTAAGCTTGCTTTTACAGACCAGGGAGGGAACAGGGGTAGCATGCTTGTTCGCCTTTTTAGGGGGAACATACTTCACATCTTCCAAATCCATTTCCCAATCATCGTCCTCCACAATATAACTAGTTTTAGTATTTTCTCCATGTGACACACTAAAAGAGGATGAGGGAGCAGACATAACATAAAAATGTTCAAAAATCAAAAGCAAAAGACCCTCATGCAGAACTAGAAATTTGGACAGATCCTTCCTATGCAATTTGAATCTTTCATTCAAAGATGAGGACAAATAAAAGGGAATAGAAAAATGTAGAAAAGAAGAATTGGGCAGAAAAATCTAGAAAAAAGGCCAATTTATCGAAAATAATACCAGGACTAGACCAAGATGACTGTAATGACTGACAAAAGAAATGTTAGTTAGAGGAAATTAAATGGAGAAGAGTTAGTGGTGAAGAAAAATCTTGCTTTCACAAATGCACAAAGAGTGGGTGAGAACCTTTATTTTGATATGGCAGAATGGATGCTGCGCGCACCACGGCAATGAAGGCTAGGGTGATAATGCAATCCCTTTGTGTAAAATAAACACATTGCACACAAGGAATGAGTAAAAAAATGTCTAATACAATACGTGTGTCAAAGGTCGAGGTATGTGCGGCATTCACAAAGCGAATATACTTATCATAGACACCGAAGACATACGTGCCCCATAAATTTATGAAACACTCCGCAAACAGAAAAAACAAAAACAAAAATGATCATGGACCATCTCAACCACTCTAAATCACTTGGTGACATCATCGAGTGACATAGGAACATGATCAAAGATAAATCAATGAAAGATAAGACTCACAAATCCAAGCAAGTCAAACAAACATTCTGATTTTCATTGCCAAAAGGTGATAATGTTGTAGTGAAAGGACGATCATGCTGTCTGGTTTCAGGGAATGCAGTACCCCATCTAAGACAGGACATAGTCTAGTTTTGAGTATACCACACCGTGCATACGACCCATGATAATGTTGACAAAGGACCAATAATGTTGATGTTGTTGATTGATAGGACAAGTTTGATTAGTTTGAATGCTTGGTTGGTTGAATAGCTCATCTATTGATGCACAATTTGCAAAGTGCAATGTTTAATGTGTTTTCTATCTAATGTCTACTTAGATGTTCATCTATGTACAAAAGGGATATTTTATTGGTGAAATGAAACAAAGTGTTTGTTTTTGGATTTTTCATGTTTTCAAATTTTTAGGGTTTTTGAATGTTTTATGATTTTTGGCTTCTTTTTTCATGACATTTTACAATGTTTTTGGATTATTTTAGGACATTTTTAAATATTTTTGACTTTTTTCAAGATATTTTATGAATGATTTTTGAATTATTTCAAGACATTTTTTGAATTTTTTGGGGATTTTTCATGACTTTATCTAATTTTTAGTGATTTTTTCAAGACATTGTTTGATTTTTTGGGGATTTTTCATGACTTTATTTGATTGTCTTGAATTTTTTTTATGATTTTGCCCCTAATGTCTAGCAAGGAAAGGAATACAGATAGATGGACAAAGGATATTCTTTGCTAAAATGTTGGTGGATAAGGGACTTGATAGAGTCCATTTGTTATGGAGACAAATCAGATTGAATTCCCAACGACTAGTGCATGATGGGATAAGGGACTAGATGTGTCAATGTAAGAGCAATGGAAGGTCATGAGGGACATGTCAAGAGTTTATTTGAAACCATGTTTTGCATTTGTACATCCTTATGTTTGATCAAGATCAAGGGATGAACTTGGACTGGATGATGATAGGATATGGATAAGATAAGCAAGATCATGAATGGATGAGGGATATGGACTAAAGGTTGCGATACGATAAAGGATAATGATAGAAGGTTATAATAGGCCAAGGAATATGGATGAAAGGTTATAATAAGCAAGTGGATAAAGACCAAAAGCTATGATAGACTGAAAGTTGTGAACATGATGCATGATATTCATTAAGATCCTCAGCCTTGTCAAGATGAAAGGTGGAAAAGGGGAAATGAACATGAGGGATGATAGGACAAGGAAGGGGTATCACATGGGTATGATAGGATAATGAAGGGAAATAGGATATGAAGGAGGAAACCTGGCCCCAAGTGTGGTGTGCAAGAAGTTCATATATTATGCATGACACCTATTTGCCAAGTTTTCATCATGGTACTTTCCCAAGGCGCCTATTTGCCAGGTTTTCACCAGAGGATGAATTATTTTTCTTTACTCTTTTTTTTTTTTTTTGGTATTTTGACTTTTTCAAATTTTTTGTATTTTTGCATTTTTGGAAGAAAATGGACACTTGATCGAGGATGGAAGAAGGACTCAAGCATCTTGTTGTCTGGATGGTACCCTTGAAAAATGGACCATGACTATTTAAAATATGCTCAAAGATGTTGGTAGGATAATGACATAGATATGAGATGGGACTAAGGGTTGAGGCCAAGGATTGGATAGGATGGATGAAAGGACTGAAAAGAGGTGTTGGTTAATGGATAGGGTATTGGAAGAATTGGTCTTGAGCTGATGGAAATCCTGGCAAGATTAGCATTGGCCACACCTTGAGGGATGGTGGACTGATGGAAGAGAAGTGAATTGTAGATTTTGAGATTGGGATGGAGGAAAGGCTATGGAGTTTTGGGCTTAAGGACCCAAAATGGATGAAGGAGGTGATGGAGGAATAACAATTTTGGATTCCAATCTAGATTCTTCTTTAGGCTTATATGCATCAAGAAGACACTTAGGATCCACATGATTTTTTATTTCTCATTCTTTTGTAGTTCCTTAGAACGCATTGCTTGCGCAAGTGTCTTTGGAACCCATATAGCTTTTGACTTTTCTTTCTTTTTCTCAGTAGGTCTTTTTGGCCTTTTGAATTTTTCTTTTTCTTTTTGGATCATATTTTTATTTGTTTTGACATGTTGATTAGATTGGACATGTTGATCCTTGACTATACATGGATTGTTGCACTTATAACTTTTATGCTTGGCATCCAAATTGCTTGGAAAGGGAAAGGAATGCATGGATGGATAGGAATGAAATGGAGATATTTTGGATGGGTAAGAGGTTCTCAAAGATGTGTAACTTTGCAGATCCTGCATAGGTGATGGAGGGATATAGGGACCTAAAATGGATGGAAGAGATGACGGGGAAGGCGTATGTTTGGATTTAGACTTTGTAGGGATACCAATGTCTTGAGAGTGAGTTGTGTAGCTATGACCATTAACATTTTCTTTGATATAGAGGGTTTCTTTCTTTTTAACATCTACCCCTTTTTCTTCATTAATTTTTTGATCCATAGGATAATCTTTGCTTTGGGACGAAGATGTGAGTCCATTTTGAGGTGGATGCGGTATGGAAGAAATGATGGGATCATGGAGTGGATCAGACTGGACCAAAGTGGAGGAACCCATTGTCCATGTAGGGGGTTCATAAACATCTTGCAACAACATTTTAAAATCATGAGGAGGATCAGGATCATATGGTGGACAACGATCAATGATAGGCTCTTCATGAGATGAAATGGGAGGAATAATGGGATCATCAAAGGAAATGAGATCTTGGAGTGTATATAGAGGATTAGGACATGTAGATGGAGAAACAAAGGTATCTTGTAGAGGATTGAAAGGAATGATAGGGTCTTGTGGAGGATTTAAAGGGATGATAGGATCTTGTGGAAGTGAAGGGATAATTTGATCTTGACAAGGAAGAAGATCATTTGGTTCCTCTTTAAAGGTGCCCTTCTCTCGATGTTCAATAGGATCCTTAGGAATGATAGAGGTGATATCTTGATCTTGCTTAGGGAGTGGAATGCCAATGGGACTTTGGATGGGATGGATAGGAATAGGGGAATCATCATGAGTGTTTGGGAAGATGGGATCCTGGTCAAGAATTGGATGGAATGGTTTTAGGATCTTGAGCTTGATTTATTTCAGGACTCATTTGCTTATCCTCTAAATCATCCTCTTGACATGGGGTTGGACTTTGAACATGCATGGGGGATTCTAACAAGGAATCAATGTTTTGGCATGAAGGAGATGTACTTTGAACATGTGTGGTGGATTATGACAAGGAATCAATGCTTGTAAATGAGGAAGAGGGACTTTGAATGGGGTCCTCTAAAACAGGTAATGGCAATAAAGTGCATGCTGGCATTGGGTCTAATATTTTTGAAACATGAAAAGGATGTGCATCATGAATTGGATTATCTTGGCAATCAATTATGGATAGCCCTTGGGTAATTTCATCCTTGGGTGTATTGTTTGATTAGGACGATATGGAAGGTTCTTGTGAAACTTTGAAAGGTGTAGGGATAGATGCCACTTGAGAGTCAATTTGTTTGTGGGGGATGAGGCATTGCTAGACATAAGTCTATTATTCTGATATTCCTCAAAGGACTCACTTGGTAATTTCCTTAAGATCCTTGCAATGAGGCCAACTTTCTTTCGAGGTTTTGACATGGTTGTATTTGGAATTTCAACTTGTTTGGAAAAGAGTTGGTTTTGTTCTATTGTCATGTTTTTATTTTTAACTATATGTTGATCGAATTGGTTTGACATGTTTAAAATTTGGCTTGGTGCATGTTGCAAGTTTTGTTCTTGAATGGCTAGTTGTAATTGATACCGATTTATTGATTGCATTTGTTGTTGATATTCGACAATTGGTTGATCAAATTGTTGAAATTGCACCATTGATTGTGTTGGTTGGAAATGTTGGACCATTGGCTGTGCTGGTTGAAAATGTTGGATATCCTGCATTAGGTGGACCATTGGTTGCGATGGTTAAAAATGTGATTGATAGTAAATACCTTCTTGTTGTTGTTGTGGAAGCACATAATGTTGTTGGATCTTTGCTTGAAATTCCTTCATCATCTCTATTTGTGAGAGGACTGTAAGTATGTCTAATCAATCAATAAGAGTTTGTTCATCAAATGACCCAATGTTTGAATTTGGAATTTTAAATTTCCAAAGAGCTTTCATCATTTGGGATCTAATCTTTTCTCAGTTTATTGCCTTTTTTACAATCTCCCATTCTCGAGCTAGTTTCTCCTCTAGTTGTTGTATTTGGACATTCAAGTCATTGCAACAATTTTGATCAAAGTTTTCTAACATGTAGAAATTATATTGGCATGATGTATTGGTCAATTGTGACGACATGGCTTCATAAGAAGGTTGGGACCTCATTTCAACAAACATGTCACTATACAATGCAACTAATGGGGCTAGTGGGATAGTGCAAGCTAAAAGGATGACAATGCAACTTATGTTGTTGGAAATTTGTAAATTTGGGATGACAATGATGTGCACCTAAATGCAACCTAAATGATTGACAATGCAACCTAGGATAAGTATGCAACCTATGTTTTTGATGATTTTGGAGATTTTAGACAAACCTTAAAAATGCAACCCTAAATATTCAACCCTTAGGAAATTGAGATGGCATTTAGACCTTAAAAGAACAAGTTGAAAAAAGGACAAATGACAATGTCTCACCTATATGCTTGGATACTAAACTAGGTTTGACAAAATATTGTTGATGACAAAAGAGACAAAAGTTTGACAAGGTCTAGACTTCCTAACAATGACTTAAGGTTTTATCTAA
Organism: Cryptomeria japonica; assembly: GCF_030272615.1. Classification (NCBI taxonomy): domain Eukaryota; kingdom Viridiplantae; phylum Streptophyta; class Pinopsida; order Cupressales; family Cupressaceae; genus Cryptomeria; species Cryptomeria japonica. The sequence goes on along the minus strand of NC_081405.1, from coordinate 486,790,865 downwards.
AGAATTGAATTCTCAATATGAAAAAACCTAATTTTGGACACTATAATGCAAAAGGACAAATTACCTAAAGTGTAAACCCACAAAATAATATGAAAATGACCTAATCTATGGAATGACCTAGGGTATGCAAAATAACACCTTAGAAAGAACCCTAAGGATGGTATGCAAAATGACACCTAAGAAAGGACCTAAGGATGGTATGCAAAATGACCCCTAAGAAAGGACCTAATGATGGTATAAAAAATGACACCTAAGAAAGGACCTAAGGATGGTATGCAAAATAATAATGCACGACTTAGGGAAATACTGCTAAAGCTAAGTTCAAAATGAGGACACTTAACAATGAAAAAGGACTAAATAAAATGCAATGTCTATGTCTTAAAACCTAAGAGTGGACTATGAAGGACCTAAACCTAAGTGACATAAATGTTGAGGAAAATTTTTCCAATGTTTTTGAAAGCCATGTTTTGAAAACAAAAAATGTTTTTCACTTTGTTTGATGAATGCTCTTGTTTTTTACTTTGTTTGGAAAATGTTTGGACTTGTTTGAAAAATGATGTAGCACTCAAATTTTTACTAGCATAGAAGACAAAGTGTTTGGACTTGGACTCAAAACAATCATGCTCATTCACAACATATCTTATGGCTAGCCAGGACAATATATGTTAAATCCTCTTGCTCAATACAACATTTAGTTAGATAGCTAGACACTTGGTAGCATGGGCTCCCCCTTATAGTGCACTCACTTCTTAGGCATACCAAGATTCAAATTCGAGGGTCATCACTTTCCAAGAATTTGCTATCTCTAACTGAAGAGTACATGAGAGGTATCTTTGGCATGCGCGTATCGCAATGTTTGAGCCAATAGATAAAAGGATTTTGGCATCTAAAAAATAAGAGATTCTAGTAAGGACATTCATCTAGGTGGGTGTAGATCTAGAGAATTTAATTGTCGCTACACCATTCTAGCACCTATTGTCTACAATTTTTGTTGCATCCACAGTTATTTAGAGTGATTCAGAAGAGTTTCATCTTCAACCCCATCACCACTTAGGGTCGTTCCCTCTCACAAATGCCTGTCAGGATACCATGCAAATCGGGAGACAGACCCACTATCTAAAGGTTAAAACATACAAGCAAATGAAAAAGAAACATGACATACATGGTGTTCATTTATCCCTTAGAAAATGAAGTGTGCAACTAAGCTAGAAATCACAAACACATGGCTTTGAATATGTCTTTGGCCACATCCTGCAACAAATATGTCAGTAGTTTCAATGTTTGTCTTCAATGCACAAAAAATGGATGTCTTGC